>NC_140069.1:94972726-95572726 GCF_964194135.1 Talpa europaea | reverse complement strand
GAAAAACACTGATGAATGTCTTCTAGTCCTTCTTCCCATTCAACAAGGATGGAGGTGGAGTCAAGAGCAATGCTCACTGGCTGGGAGGTCCAGCGATCCCAGTGCCAGTGTAGCTCTAACAGTACTGCTTCTCCACCAGAAAGAGATAAAGGGATCAGATCTTCATGGAAAAGATCCTTACAAAGAAAATTTTGATATAAACATCAAAGCAGCCCCTACCTAGCCTTCAGAACTCCTCTACTGAAATAAATCTCTTGCCATAGACATATTAGATTTTACTCTCCTCATAAGCATATTATTTTCAAATTTACTATTATATATAATGGCTTACTCACTAGACAAATAATTTTGCAATATTTTTAAATAGGAAACCTTATCATGAAGTGCTACCTTAAATAGAAGCCCACTGCACAAAACAGATGAAATCACAGTAGTGCTGGCTGAAGCAAGAGGTAGAAGAATTTGAGCTTTGTCTACTCTGTCTCCCCAACTCAAAATGCCTAGGACACAACAGAGTACAATCTGAAAATTACTGCAGAGCAACATTCCACTGAACTCCATGGACAGTCCATGGAATTGATAAAGAATTAGGTTTCCTCCATGACTCTAGTAAAATTGTTGAAAATAGCCAACTATAGTTCTCATGTATAACTAGCAGGTGTTCCATTGGCTTGAAATTCTCCATTGAGAGACCTCTGAGATGTTGCCATCCTCTGTTCCAGGCTCACCTCAGTCCACTATCATTTTGCCTTCTCTCAGTCTCTTTGTCTCTGAATTCTATCCAAATGTCTACTCTGCCACATACTAGCACACTTTCTTATTCAAAAATATATCCAAACTCAACTCAAGGTTTCTGATATATCACTGGTTCTTTCTAGACAAAGAAAGCTTACACAAGCTGTCCATCCCGTCTGGTTAGAGTATCCAGTATGTCATTCCTCTTGCCAATGATTGCATTAATGTAACTGAACTTGTACCTATTTCTTACTGGGATATATTCTCTACAAAATTCTTATCTATGGATCCATAAGCGATACTACCACTTCAGGTTTGCTTCTAAGTAAAGACAAAAATTACAGAAATCTCATATGTTGGGAGGAATTTTTCTTGTTTTTTCTGATCTTATGGCTTTTAGTATATGAGCATGAAAGCTCCTCCAGTACAATGACCTTAGTAAATGTTAGTAAAATCAAAACATAGTTACATGAATATTTCAGAAACACAGGGTGATAGCTTCATTGTATGCAGTCAGGATAAATTATTTCTTCAAATGAATAACATCAATGAACTCCTACTCTAAGTCAAGCCAATCATGGTCTCCAACTTTGTAGGACAGTAGGATCTGAGTGAATCTCAAACTCTCATTTTTAATCCAAAATGTTTAACCTTGTCCATTTACAATGTCATGTTTTAGAAGCACATAGCAAACAAGATTCATTTCCTTTCTCAGACATTACCCTTAATGATTTCTGAACTTGCTGACACATAAACAGTATTACTGTCAGTCTTATAAATAACTCTCTTATAGGAAATTTATGTACATTACATTGAATCTATAGACAACTTATAAAATATTAGGCAAATAAAACAAACTGATGTCTGAAAATATATTTCTTTACCTTCTAGTTAGAATTTGGGAAGACAAAGACAGCTTCTATTTAACTTCTAAGAGGCTTTAAAAATACATTACCATGTATGAAAACCCTTAGTCTTTTCCAGGGAATATTAATATACTATATCAATTAAATCCTCTCTTGACAATTACCTCATTATTTCAAAAGAATGCTTGGTTACAAACAAATGTAAAATAAAGAGCAAGTTGTGAAAGACTGGAATTTCTAGAACTATTCTTCTAATAAACCTGCTAATAAATTTGCATTACTTATAGGAGATGAGAGAAACATTCTAACACTGAATCACAAAAGAACACCCATAATGTTGCACAAGGCCAAAGACTGCTCGGAGCCTGTAGGTGCTGAATGGAAGAAGCTAATGAGAAAAAGAGTGATTGTGACAAGCAATTATGTCACCTATGTGAACAGCTTAATTTTCTAAATTAGCCACTTTGATAATTATGACATCTCATTTGTCTTTTAATTCCATGAGCGCTGAAGTTTACCTTTGATTTTTTCCAATCAGATAAGAGGCTTTGATAAGCCAAGGGTCTATTATGTGTCTGAAAAATTCAGATTTCAGGCTGATTGGCCTTACTGTTTGCTTGAGCCAGAGCAAAAGGCTCTCTCCACAAGAGCTCTCCAAGCCTTGCTTTCCTTGCTTCTGTTCGCAACAGTGATGGTGAAAAAGGAGGGTGGGGAGAGATTGCAAAGCAAGTTAATAGTGTCAACAGGACTGAAGAGAAAACTATTCAGGCTACTTCAAAGGAAAGGCAAACTGTTTTCTGAGTACACTAAAAATCACTTTAACAGCATCCACTTTGCACTTGTGCCCCCAAATTATCAGGCTAATTACAAATCATTTTGATCTACTCATTGAATCACTTTCAATATCATCAGAAGACTATGTGTTTTGTTTTTATTATATTGACTTGAGAGGTTTACACAAAAGTTTGTGCCTGTATATATAGCTAGATATATTGCAAAGACAGATAACTTGAAAGGGGAATCACAATGATCATCACCAATTGGATTTCTGAAGCTGAGTTACACATGAAATGAAGAAGAGTCCTGATGTATTAATATGCGGAAACTTGAGTGATCAACTGGGCTCCTGGACCTCTCTAACTTCAATGTCTGTGGGCTTGGCAGAAAAACGCCAAGAAGCACCAAACCAGATGAAACAGTACTTGGCTTACTCTGTCGGGAATATAGCCTTCGAGAAGACTATATCTTCCGTGATACCTGAAACACTTAGTAGTCTCAGGAAAATTGTTTCAGCCTCTCACGTTAAAGCAGGGTCATTGATGTTTGTGTTAACAGGTATGCAATGGTTTAAGAAGACAGCTCTCAGGAATTAAATATGGTTTGATTGTTTACACACACACACACACACACAAAACATACACATGTATGTGTTTGTTTGTCCCTATATCCTACCATGGCCACTGTCAATGAGTGGATGACACTTCTACTTTCCATATATTCTGAAGATTAGATGTTATCTTTCCTCTTCCTTTTCTATTCAGGGTTTATTTTAACTTGATATTGCCCAGAAAAAGATTTGTGTGTGTGTGTGTGTGTGCAAATTACTACATATCTCATACCCATGTGTGTGTATATACCTAAAACTATGATTGGAACCAGTGTTTCCCAAACCTGAGTGATCAGATTTTCTCTCTCTCTATCTCCTCTCTCTCTCTCTCTCTCTCTCACACACACACACACTCACACACACACACACACAGAGAGAGAGAGAAACACATACATAAGACACCAGTCATAGTCATCTTTTTTTTTATATGTACCTCATTTTTTAATATTAAAATATTTTATTGCATATTATTTAAGTAATAGTATTACGTAAGTAATGTACATCATACACACAAGATCTTATCATAATATTCTATTAAAATGCACTTTTGTTTTCATTCATCAATCTATTTTGGCCCTCTTTTTTTTTTTTTTTAATATTCCAGTCCCACTTTAATAAGTATTTTTTCCACCCTCATCTATTTTTTTTCCATTCTTCAACATTGAGTCCAAGGGCTGAATTAGCTGTACTGTCTCCAAGCTTCCCCAAATGGAAACTCCATGGGGAAAGGAGGGATGAGCCATCTTTTTCTGTTTATCACAAGAAACTGTTGGTTATTTCAAGTAAGATGGGCTTCTGATTATTCAAAATAAGCCCTAGTCCACAGCCTGCATTGCATGTCAATCTTTTTTTTTTTTAAGATTTACTTTTCTTTTTTTTCATCCTGATGGAGTCTGAAATTTCTGTCCCTTAAGCCAAGAAACTCTTTTTTTTTAAATTAATTAATAAATTTTATTTTTATATTCCCCATACAATTGCAATCCCCCCATTCTGACCCCAATCCCTCCCCTCCCGCCCCCCACCCCCCAAAAAGTGTCTCTGGTTCATAGTTTTTGTTGATTTTGATTTTCACTTTCTTATAGTTATTCATTTTCCTGGTCCCTTATTTAAGTTTTCTAGATCCCTGCTATGAGTGAGACCATCCGGTATTTTTCTTTTTCTTTTTGGCTTATTTCACTGAGCATGATCCCTTCCAGCGTCATCCATGTTGCTGCAAATTGCATGTGTTTATCTTTTTTGAATGCTGAGTAATATTCCATGGTATATATGTACCACATCTTCTTGATCCAGTCATCTATTTTTGGGCATTTGGGCTGTTTCCAAAGCTTAGCTATTGTAAACAGTGCTGCTATAAACATAGGGGTGCAGGTGTTCTTTGGAATTGATGTTTCTGTGTTCTTTGGGTAAATACCTAGGAGTGGAATTGCTGGATCATATGGAAGCTCTATGTTTAGTAGGTCCAGAAATCTCCACACAGCTCTCCATAGTGATTGGACCAGTTTGCACTCCCACCAACAGTGCAGAAGAGTTCCTTTTTCTCCACAACCTCGCCAACATTTGTTGTTGCTAGTTTTTTTAATATGTGCCATTCTCACTGGTGTAAGATGGTATCTCATGGTAGTTTTGATTTGCATTTACCTGATTGCAAGTGATGTTGAACATTTTTTCATATGCCTGTTGGCCATTCGCATTTCCTCTTCAGAGAAGTTTCTTTTTAGTTCCTCTGTCCATTTTTTGACTGGATTATTTTCTTTGTTGTTGTTGAGTCTCATCAGCTCTTTGCAGATTTTTGTGATCAGTCCTTTATCATTAGTGTTGTGTGCAAAAATTTTCTCCCAGTTGGTGGGGTTTCTCTTTGTTTTTGTTATTGTCTCTTTTGCTGTGCAGAAGCTTTTTAATTTGATGTAGTCCCAGCTGTTTATCTTTGCCTTCACTATCACTGCTTTGGGTGATGTGTCTGTAAAGATGTCTTTGATATGCAAATCACGTAGTGTTTCGCCTATATTTCCTTCTATGTATTTTATGGTTTCAGGTCTTATGTCTAGTTCTTTAATCCATTTTGAGTTGATTTTTGTGTATGGTGTGAGGTAGTGGTCAAGCTTCATTCTTTTGCATGTAGCGACCCAGTTTTCCCAGCACCATTTATTGAACAAACTTTCTTTGCTCCAATGCATAGTCTTTGCTCCTTTGTCAAAGATTAGTTGACCATAAATCTGTGGGTTTATTTCTGGATTTTCTATTTGATTCCATTGGTCTGTGTGTCTGTTCTTGTTCCAATACCATGCAGTTTTGATGATTATGGCTTTGTAGTAGAGTTTGAAGTCTGGGAGTGTGATGCCTCCATTCCCTTCTTTTTTTTTCAGGAGAGCTTTGGCTATTCGGGGTTTTTTGTGATTCCATATGAATTTCATCAATAATTGTTCTATTTCTTTGAAGAATGACATTGAAATTTTGATTGGAATAGCATTGAATCTGTATATTGCTTTTGGTAGGATGGCCATTTTAATAATGTTTATTCTCCCAATCCATGAGCAGGGGATGTCTCTCCATTTCTTTGTGTCTTCTTCTATTTCTTTTAACAGTGTTTTATAGTTTTCTTTGTATAGGTCCTTTACCTCTTTTGTTAGATTTATTCCCAAATATTTGATTTTTTTTGTTTCAATAATAAAAGGGATGGTTTTTTTGATTTCTTCTTCTTCAGATTTATTGTTTGTATATAGGAAGGCTACTGACTTTTGCGTGTTGATTTTGTATCCTGCCACTTTACTGAACTGATTGATGAGTTGAATTAGTTTTTCTGTGGAGTTTTTGGGGTTCTCTATGTATATTATCATATCATCTGCAAAGAGTGATAGTTTGACTTCTTCTTTTCCTATTTGGATTCCTTGGATGTCTTTCTCTTGTCTTATAGCTCTGGCTAGGACTTCCAGTATTATATTGAAAAGCAGTGGTGAGAGTGGACATCCTTGTCTTGTTCCAGATCTTAATGGAATTGCTTTCAGCTTTTCACCATTGAGAATGATACTGGCTGTTGGCTTGTCATATATGGCCTTTATGATGTTGAGGTACGTTCCTTGTATCCCAAGAATTTCAAGGGCTTTTATCATGAATGGGTGTTGCACTTTGTCGAAAGCTTTCTCAGCATCTATTGATATTATCATATGGTTTTTATATTTCTTTTTGTTGATGTGTTGGATAACGTTGATTGATTTTTGGATGTTAAACCATCCTTGTGTCCCTGGAATGAATCCTACTTGGTCGTGGTGAATTACCTTATGGATACACTGTTGGATTCTGATAGCTAAAATTTTATTGAGGATTTTTGCATCAGTGTTCATTAGGGAGATTGGCCTATAGTTTTCTTTTTTTGTGTTGTCCTTGTTCGGTTTTGGTATTAGTGTAATGTTGGCTTCATAGAACGTGTTAGGTATTATACCTTCCTTCTCAATTTTTTGGAAGAGTTTGTGAAGGATAGGTACCAATTCGTCTCTGAATGTTTGGTAGAATTCATTTGTAAATCCATCAGGTCCTGGGCTTTTGTTTTTGGGGAGGTTTTTGATTACCATTTCAATTTCGCTAATTGTAATTGGTCTGTTTATGTGTTCTATTTCTTCTTTATCTAGCTTGGGTGATTGTAGAGTTGTAGGAATTTGTCCATCTCCTCTAGATTGTTAAACTTGTTTCCATATAACTGTTCATAGTAGTTATTAATAATTCTTTTGATTTCTGCTGTGTCCGTTGTGATTTCTCCTCTTTCATTTATTATCCTATTTATTTGTGCTTTCTCCCTTTTTGCCCTTGTGAGCCTGGCAAGGGGTTTATCTATTTTATTTATTTTTTCGAAGAACCAGCTCTTGGTTTCATTGATCTTTTGGATTGTTTTTTTAGTTTCGATTTCATTTATTTCTGCTTTGGTTTTTATTATTTCTTTTCTTCTACTGGTTTTGGGGCTTTTTTGTTGTTCTTTTTCTAGATCTTTGTGTTTCGAGATTAGGTTGTTTCTTTGAGTTCTTTCTTGTTTCTTGATGTGAGCATCTATTGCTATATATTTTCCTCTTATTACTGCTTTTGCTGCATCCCATACATTTAGGAAATTGGTGTCCTCCTTGTTATTCAATTCAAAGAATTTTTTAATTTCTTCTTTTATCTCCTCATTAGTCCAGTGGACTTCCAGTAGTGTGGGTTTCAATCTCCATGAGGTAGGAGAATACCTTGCCTTCTCTTTATGGTTTATTTCTAGTTTGATGCCTTCATGGTCAGAAAAGATGGTTGGTATGATTTCAATCTTGGTGTATCTGTTGATGTTTGTCTTGTGCCCCAGTATATGATCGATCCTAGAGAATGATCCGTGTTTGCTTGAGAAAAATGTATACTCAGATTTTTTTGGGTTTAGTATTCTATATATGTCTGTTAAGCCTAAGCACTCTAGACCCTTATTTAGAGCTTTAGTGTCTTTACTTATTTTTTGTTTTGTTGATCTATCCATTGTTGATAGTGGTGTGTTGAAGTCTCCCACTACGTATGTGTTTTCTCTGATGTCTGTTTTCAGAGATGCCAATAGTTGTCTGATATATTTTGGTGCTCCTTCGTTTGGTGAATATATGTTAATGAGTGTTATTTCTTCTTGAAGTATTATCCCCTTGATCATAATGTAATGACCACTGGGGTCTCTTTTTATCTTTTTAAGTTTGAAATCTGTTTTATCTGATATGAGTATAGCTGTTCCTGCCTCCTTTTTTGGTCCATTTGCTTGTAGAATTGTTTTCCATCCTTTAACTTTGAGTCTATTTTTATCTTTTGCAGCTAAATGTGTTTCCTGGAGACAGCAAAAGGTTGGGTTTTGTTTCTTAATCCAGCCTGCAACTCTGTGTCTTTTTATTGGAGAGTTTAGTCCATTTACATTTAGAGTTAGTATTGATATGTTAGCATCTGTATTTGCCATTGTGTTTGTCTTTCCTTTGATTTTATTTATTTATTCTTTTAATAACTTTCTTTGGCCTTCTTTTGTTGTTATTCGTCCCTCTGAGGTTCTGGCTTTAGGACTCCTTTTAGTATTTTTTGGAGTGGGGGTTTAGTCGCAATGAAATTCCGGAGTTTCTGTTTGTCTGGGAAGGTCCATATTCTTTCTTCAAAGAGGAAGGAGAGCTTTGCGGGATAGAGTATTCTTGGTTGGCATCTGTTTTCTTGGAGTCTGTTGACTATGTCCCTCCACTCTCTCCTTGCCCTTAGTGTTTCTTCAGAGAAGTCTGATGTCAGTCTGATTGGTTTCCCTTGGAATGTTATCTGTTTCTTCCCTCTTGTTAGTTTCATTATTTTTTCTTTGTCTTGGATTCTTGGGAGCTTTACTATTATGTGTCTTGCTGTATTTTTCCTTTCGTCATGGAAGTTTGGTGTTCTTCTTGCTTCTTGTATATCAATTTTCAGATCCTTCTTAGCGTTTGGGAAGTTCTCTTCAATTATATCCATGAATATTTTCTCTGTTCCTACATCTCTCTCCTCTCCTTCTGGGATTCCTATAACTCTTATATTTCCTTTCCTCATGGAGTCAGATAGTTCCCGAAGTCTTTCTTTGGTCTTTTTCCTTCGTACTTCTCCTTCCTTTTCTGTTTTAGTTCTTTTTATTTCTGTGTCTTCAAGAGTACTTATTCGTTCTTCCATTTCATCTATTCTGCTTTCACTGCTTTTCCCAGAGTTCTTTAGCGTCTCCATTAATTCTTTGATCTCCTGCATTTCTTTTACTTCCCTCTATAGGGACTCAATTTCATTCTTCTGGTCATTAATTATTTTCCCCTTATCATTGTTTTCCTTTATGATTTCTGTCAGTTTTTTAATCACAGCAATTTTAAATTCTCTATCTGGAAGGCTCAGAAGTTCTTCCAAGTTACTGTGGTTGCAATCTGGTAGATGGTTTTCTTTTTGTGATGTGCTATTTTGCTGAGGAGTTGCTGGGTTGCATGTTGTTTTTCTACTCCCTACTGCCTGTTTTCTAATTTGTCGTATTCCTTGTGACACTGTGTTGCTGGTACTGGCCGGCATCTTGGGCGACCTTCCCAGCTCACCACTGGCTCCTCTGGGGAACTTCTGCTGGGTTCACAAGTCTCCAGCAAAGACAGGTCCCTGCTGCAAAATGGCGATGTGGGAACGAGCTCCCCTGCACTCCCGGTCTGCCCCAGCGGTGGGTGCTGCTCCCCTCTGGGCTGGAACTGCAGGCTAGAAGGTGCCCGGTGTGGGCAAGCCTCCCGGCTTAACCTCTGTCTCCTTGGTGAGCCTTCTGCTGGGTTCACACAGTCTCCAGCAAGAAGGGTCCCTGCTGCAAAATGCCGGTGCCGGCGACGCGCTCCCCTGCACGCCCGGTCTGCCCCAGCGGTGGGTGCTGCTCCCCTCTGGGCTGGAACTGCAGGCTAGAAGGCGCCCAGCATGGGCAAGCCTCCCAGCTTACCTCTGTCTCCTTGGTGAGCCTTCTGCTGGTTCACACAGTCTCCAGCAAGAAAAGTCCCTGCTGCAAAATGGCGATGTGGGAACGAGCTCCCCTGCACGCCCGGTCTGCCCCAGCGGTGGGTGCTGCTCCCCTCATAGTCATCTTTGGATGGGGAATCTTGAACATCCTAGCAGTGGTCTGGAGCCCTCCTGAGTCTTTGGGATTGATACTAGATATGGGCTTATGCAAAACTCTGCACCTGTGACTGCCCAGAATATAGGAAGTTTCTTGGTTGCTAAATCCCCAACAATTTGTTTCAGACTGGGAGTCATTACCCAGTCACAGAGAGCAGAATGAGATACTCTGCTTAAAAAACAGGCAGATACTAAGAGGCTGAATTAGTATTTTTTGAAAAGGCAATCTATTCTCTTCTGCTTTAATAAACTGAAAATAGATATAAAGATATCAATATATCTGTCAAATTTATCAGTAGCTTACTTATCATTTCATTTTTTAAATAGAGCGGGTCCTTAATATTTTTTAAGATATAATTTACATATAGTAAAATTCACCACTTTAAGTGTTTAGTTCTAAAAGATTTGATAAATGCATACAATTATATAACCACCACTACAATCAAGATATAAAACTGTTCTACCACCCCCCCAAATTTGTAGTTAGCCCCTCGCCTCGCCTCAAAAATAGCTACTCACAAAGCCCCTGACAACGACTGATCTGTTTTCTGTGTGTTTTTTGCAATTTTCAGAATGCCTATAAATGGAATCATACAGTATATAGCCTTTTTGGCTTGGCATAATGCATTTGTGATTCATCCATGTTGTAAGTAGCAATAGTTTATTCCTTCCTATTGATGTGTGTCACTCTGTCGTATGGTTGAATCACATATTGAAGGTCATTTATGCATCAAAAGACATCTGGGTTGTTACCAGTTTTTGGAGACTCCAAAGAAAGCCACTATAAATATTCACA
The DNA here is from genome assembly GCF_964194135.1 of Talpa europaea. Lineage (NCBI taxonomy): Eukaryota > Metazoa > Chordata > Mammalia > Eulipotyphla > Talpidae > Talpa > Talpa europaea. Next base: position 95,562,330 of record NC_140069.1, on the reverse strand, counting down.
TATTTGAATTGGGATTCATCAAGAGATTTAGTTTTCAGATTCTAAGATTAATGCTAAACAATTTCACAGGTGCTCTTCCATAGAATGAATCATCCCAGACCTCACTCGCGACCATCCTTGGACTTGGAGCCTTTCAGATCTCTAGAGAGACTTCTTTTACATCTTGCACAAAATTTCTTGAAATTATCATCAGAAGTTCTGCTATCTTTTGTTTTCCCATTACATAAGTTTCTACAAACTAATGAAGAAATATGAGCAAGCCTGTAATACCTATATTTTAAAAAGAAACTTCCCTACTTGTTAAGAACTATCATGCATTGAGCTTGTCTTTCTCCCTTTTTACATATAGTATAGTATGGGAAATTCTTTTGTTACATGGATAAACACAGAGAGAAACATTAGTTCTTACTTTGGTTTAGTATATTTTCAATTTCCAGGTCGACAAAATTTTACGTTTCAGAAAATCAAGTAAATGACAGTAAAGAGAGAAAATGTCTACAGAGTGCTCATGGGTAAGATGAGAGATTTTGAAGTCATGGAATATATCCAGTCTTTTTTATAGGTGACCCAAGCTTTAAGTGAAAGCAGTATGAGAAAAATCTCAATTAATAAACCCTGTCTATCAGGTTCTGGATAGTCACTTCTGCAATCATCATTTCTTTCGGAAAGAATTCACCTCCCAGGTTTCCACTTGGAAAGCAAACTCACTAGTTCTTCCAGCACGTTGAAAATGTTCCCCTTTCAGCAGCATATCTATTGCCTCAAACGAGATAAGCATGGTTTTATTTCTGATGCTAGTTTCATCTTATTGGAGGGTAATGACTACCCATCCTCTATGTATTTGGGAGTGGGGGCAGTGGGAAATAGTGAGGCCTGTTAATTTTTTCATGAGATCATTTTTCCCTTGACATGCAATTTGATGCTTAACAATTTTTCTGAAAGTCAAAAGGAGTACTACGTTCCCTAATTTCACAGTACTATAAATAGCTTCTCACAAAGCATAATTGTATAAAAGAGATGACACTTCTTTATGAAAGAATTTCCACTGGAAAGATAAAAGGAGGTCAGAACTCTTATGCGAGATATGTATTTTCAAGTATTCATAAAAATAGAAATCATCAGCAGTGGGAAAATTCTTCATGATAGACAGTCACACATAAGATACTGGAGCCAAAGCCATTTTCACAGGCGCCAACTGTAGTTTGAATGGAACCCAGCCAAGAAACAGCTGCTGGGCATTTAGCTCAAGTGCCAATAAAAGGGAAGAGTATAGTATACGTACACACACGCACGCATACACACACACGCACACACACACTCCAGCTCATAGAGGTATTTGCCAGAAACATTTTCAGGCTTCTGCCATCTGGGTCCTGCAGCCATCAATCAGGTCCTGTGGTGACTCCAGCTGCTGAGTCCTGCTCTTAGAGGTGGAATAATGTGGGAAAAACGAAAGAGGAAAAATTAGGAGAGCCATGACAGCAGCTGGAAGGATCAGCTAGAGAGCATTTAGATAACATCGACACCCCAATTCATTTGTAATGAGTTTGATGTTATGAAAACTTTAAGATGTCTGCATGGCTGGAAGTGATCACACATGTATTTTTATTGTTTACAAACCACCAGAAATATATAGGGCAATTTACAAGAAAAATTTTAAAACACCAAAACCCTGTCTCACAGAGTTTATGGGCTTACAAAAAAAAAAAGTATGTGGATGACACATGGTGAATTATCTAAAAAATCATTAGGAGACATGGTATTGAGCGACCATGTATAGAATCCTTACCAGGTGCCAAGTACTGAATGAAGTCTTTACACAAACTTTTAATGTTATACTTTACAACACCTCATGAGGAAGGTATTCTCAACAGCCTTATTTTACACATGAGTGAATTGACTTTAGTTTAAGTGACTTGCTCAATATCCCTCAACTGACTTGCTCAACATCATACAACTTGCCCAAGGGAGAGGCAGGATTTGAATCCTGCCAGGTTGTGGTGGATTTTGGAACCTCCATGCTTAACCTCTGCTATATTGCCTTTAGATGCAATTTGTTGAGTCATTCCTCCAGAGCTTAAAAAAGTTCCTGTAACTTGCAGATATCTGAATTCACTAGGATCTGTTAGAACAGTGCAGCATAGACAGTCGTTATGACATTTCCCATGCAAATGAGTCTTCTAGCCACCCAATTCTGCGTGAGATTGCTCTATTATACAGGCCTTCTGGAGAGTGCACAGAAGTCAGATGCCTCCTCTGGATAATGATGATTACATTGCCCCAGCATCCCATAAAGGCAGGACCATGCATTGGACCCTTGGACAACTCAGTGCTCCTGGAGAGAGTGAAACATAACTATTCACTTCTTTTCTCATCCTTATGAGAATGAGAGTTAGGGCTGAAATGAAAACTGAAAGTTAAGATTACTTCCTGGCTGCAAATGTTGTTTTCTCTTTGCTTCAAGTGTCTGTGCCCTCTCTGTTGATTACTTCCTGCCACATTCTCAGTTATTACACATAACAAAATGGGGTGGGGGGAGAAGAAGAAAAACCTATGTAGGGTCAAATTCTCGTTCACCTCATCACTTGGTTCATTTCTTCCATGCTCAGAACTCCCTTTGTCATCAGAGAGAAAGGGAACCTGGGGGAAGAAGGGAAAGAGAACTGGGCCTGAAGTAATTTATAACCACAGGAACTAGATCATTTTATACCAAAATGGTACTTTCTCAAAATCTCATCATTCATACCAGAAGTATTTCTTATGGAGTAATACTCCTGTGCTTATGAAAACATTGTGTGCAGTTGAACTTGCTTAATCTGTGATCATTTTGCCTCTCTGAAGATTTGAGGCAAGGGTATTATGCCATTATAGTGTTAAAACGCATCAGTGGCTTGATCATTTGAAATGCTTTAATAAAAATGAATTCTGTTAGCTGATTCTGATTATCCAGCGCCAGACTTTATAGGCTTTTAAGACATTTTCCAGTTGTCAGATATTTTTCTATGAGACATTTAAATATTTAGATTCCATTCTTTCTGGATATTCCAAATATAGGAAACAGATATCTCAATAGAAGAAATATTAACAGGATTACTCTGTGGACTGTCTTCCCTAATGGCCTTTGAAAATCAAATCACGTTCTTTGATTATATATCAAACGCTTCTGCTTGAGGTGAAGTAACAGGTAGAAATCCTGGATTCAGTCCTATTAAGATTAGGTCTTTTTTAAGGAAACACACGATTATGGTCAATCAGGGAGAGCAGAATGTGGCTTACTGGATTCACTCAAGGACTTTCCCAAGAGCAGTAACATAATAAAGGATGCATGTGTGATAATAAAGTCTACGTTTAAATGTGTGTTTATCATGGCTTCCTTGACCTGTTCAGCAAAACTATTCATGTGCATAACTGCACACGCATGCCACACACATACACACACACACTCACTCCTTGATTTTCATGGTAAAGTACTAGGAATCCTAAAAGTCAAAAAAATAACTTTAATATATTAAATAATGTATGCTTTTCATTACAAGTATTTCCTTTATTTTCAGACTTTTCCCATTTTAGGTAAAAAGAATCCATTTCCTCAGGAAAGGGATCCTAAACCACAGCAGTGTAGATAAAAATCATTTGATGGTCCAAAAAGAAGACTTAAGATATTTGTTAGAGGTAAGATCTCCCCAACTCCATGCCCACTCCTAAAGGCATGTGAAACTCTGTGGGTCAAAAGGAGTATGTTGAAGGGAAATGAGGGTATTGGCATTGGAGGATCCTTACAGAAAGGAGCAGAATCAGTACAGAAATAGCCTCTCCCCCCACACAGGTCTCTCTACCTAGTGCTCTCCTCAGGTCAGGAGCTTCAAGGCTCAGGACCAGTGCAGTCTCCCAGGGCCCTGTGCTTAGGATGGTCCTACACTTAGGACATAATGCTCTGCTATTGCTGTCGTCAATTCCTTTTATCCTTGATTTTGTGTTTTGTAAGTGAAGCCTGATGGGACAATAGAACTTGTTTTGGGGGACTTGGAGCCTTGATTCAAGCATGGTCCCACTTTCTGAGGCTTCCCACCTACCCTGGAAGGGGTCTTAAGACCTATTCCTTCATTTCTTGGTGTGTTGGGCTTTCCAAACCTCTACTTTCTTGTCTACTGCCCCTCCACGTACAGTGGGGACCAGGGCATGGGTGTGGGTGTGTGTGCTGTGGAGCCTCCAGGTGCTTTGGCAGGTGCTTTCACCTGGTAAGCCTCACCCATGTCCTATCCAGGTACCAAGTTTATCCTGATATGAAGGTTGCAACCCCCAAGGTGGTTCTGTCTACGACAAATTGGAGCAGCAAGCCCTTTAGAATGAGAAATTGACTTTCCCATCTCTTACTGAGCAGGGCCTGTAGATTTGGATGCTGGTGGGAGGGGGCCCTGTTAGCAGGCTGGTAGCATGTGTGCATGAATGTGCAATGAGACTGGGCAAGAGTCCAGGTGTCTATACAGCCTTACCCTTCTAGTAGTATTTTTGAACCTGAGGGAGCTTGACATTAAATATCAAAAAACTACCAGCAAAAAACCCAGAAACCCAAAGAAATAATGGGCAAAAGACCTAAATAGACACTTTTCTAAAGAAGACATTCATATGGCCTATAGACATAAAAAATATTGTTCAACATCACCTATGATAAGGGAAATGCAAATCAAAACCACAACGAGATATAACCTTGCCCCTGTGAGAATGATCCATATCAAAAAGAATGAAAACAACAAATGTTGGTGAGGCTGTGGTGAAATTCATCATTAATTAATCATTCACTGTTGGTGGGAATGCAAGTTGGTGCAGCCTCTAGGGAAAATGGTATGACTTTCTTAAGAAAATAAAAATGGAAATTCCTTAAGATCCAGCAATATTTCTATTAGGTATTTATTCTAAAAATATGAAAATGCTAAAAAAGATTTATGTACACTGAACAATAATGTAATATATATATATATGTAAATAAATATTTTCAAATGAAAAGCACCATGAGGGGTCTAGAAAGAGATCATGGAAGAATGGAAATTATGTATTAGTATCTTCACCTTTACTTTCCCCCTGCTTTTTTGAAAGCAGGGTCAGTGTTTTCATTTCCTTCTCTTCCCCACACATTATGTAGCCAGCCTTGCCACTTAGTGATCCCAACTTATACAGACAGGTTAAAGTGAACTCCCAGCACAAGTGACATTTGTCATTTTCTGAGACCTTGCTTATTCTTCATGGACCTTAACCCATCTAATCAGCCCCAAAGGGCCCCCAAATCCTAGATGGGGTGGAAAGAAAAACTATCCCTACACCCCAACACATTCTTCAATTCAATGGAAACTAGTCAAGTCTCCACACAACATGATCAGAACACTCCCAAATGTCCCTCCAAGTCGAAACACCTACAGTAGTCAGGCTCTACCACTACAGCTGCATCTCTGTGTATCTCTTGATGTTTTTTTTCCAGAGCAGTGAGTATTGAACAGTATTTTGTTTCTTGGCAACTTTCTTTATTATCTCAGGTTAAGATAAGATATGATTTGTCCCCAAATATAGAAAAGATTAGTGAGCTCTTAATGACCCTAAATCTATAGCCTTGAAGGATAAAGTCTGAAGATGATTGATGGATCAATCAAGATATATTAATTACTGAACATTTATGGTATACTCAGCATCCTACAAAAGACTGGAGAGGGGGTGGGACATGTACAATATATTGGTTTTCTATTGCTGTAATATGAATTACCACAAATTCATGACATAACACCACACACATTTTTCATCTCATGGTTCTTGTGGGACAGGAATGTGGTCACAGCTGGATTAGGTTCTCTACTCAGTGTCATACCAGATTGCAAACAAGGTGGCAGTTAAACTGTGTTCTCATCTGGAGGTTTTGCTAGGGAAAGATCAGTTTCTAAGATTCCTCTAGTGGCTGGAAGGATGCATCTCCTGTGATTGTAGGACTATATCCCTGAATTTTTGTCAGCTGTCAGCTGGGAAGCACTCTCAGCAACTAAAGGCGGCCCATTATTTTCTGCCAATGGCCCTCTCCATAAGTAGTTCACATGATGGCCCTTTGCTTGTTCAAGGCCAGAAGAATCTTCCTTCTCTATCCCATCATCTTTGCCATGCCCTGTTGCTGGAAAAAAGTCATCGGTCCCACCCACACTCTAAGGATGGGGATTAGAGTTACACAGGCATGATTCAGGAGTAGACATCCCTGGGTCACTTTAGAATTCTGCCCACTGTATTCAGGATATGATTCCTTCCTTCAGGGAACTTGCATTTTAGGGAAGACAAGACTAATATTTCTGAATCACTGAGACATGAAATTAAACACTTCTATAATTTTCAGAAGAACCTCCTACCCCCGCTCTCTTTCAAAAGTTTTGAAAACCATCAATCAAAGAGTGACTGTAAAACACTGGGCCAATTTGGGAGTCAAATGTAAGTAAATAACTCAGTTATCTCTACCACCAGAAGGTTTTTGATGTCATCTGCTCTGGTGCAACACATTATTCTACTTTTATAACTTAAATAGAAGAAACCTTCTTCCTCCTGTTTATGCCTAGGCCCATGGAGCCCTCCAAAGGAAGCTGAGCAATGTTGTTTTTCTCTTATTCTGTACTGTGGCTGCTCTTTTCTATAATCATGATTTAGAAGGCAAGTAGAAAGAAAGAACTTGTCTGCTTGTTGATGCCAGCTGCCATTACAGAGGTTTCATCCAGCACTTGGTGAAGGCAAGTTTGGTAGACAAGCAGAATTCCACTGCCAAACCAGGGAAGATAGAGGCATTCCAGGATATCACAGAAAGCACCCAGAAAATGGAGAAAATTCCTGAATGGTAAAATTGGTAGTGATCTGCAATATGGAAGAGAGGAAGTGGGGACATGCCAAGCAGCAGTTCACACTAAAGGTACAAAATTTCCATCACAATCTAAAATGGAGTCCTGTGAAGACAGACTGATTCCCAGCAGCAGTGGCCTGTATTGGATGTGGGGTATCTCCACTACCCTGAAATACAACTCACTGATAAGTTAGGATTGTCATAAAGGTAAATTCTGTGGTATATAAGCCACTCTATCCAATTAGTGTACTATAATGAGAAAAATGTATTTTCAATTGGACAATGTATGCTTATTGATTCAGTAGAGAATTTTGAAAGTCTTATAAGAAAGTATTATTTACGTAAAGATTGGATCACTCAGTTTTCTAGAATATCTTCTCTTTCTACTGATTAGTCAAGTGACATATCCAAGATTCACTGTATGGTTGGTAACTTGTAGACAGGTTCTTGGAATATTTTATAAGAAATTTATTTTAAAATATAGATGGAGGGCCTCCCCGGTGGCGCAGCGGTTGAGCGCTGGGTTGCGAAGCTGCCCGCAGCCTCTACGGCACCGGTTCGATCCCCGGCTGCTCCCCGGCCACTGGAAGAGGGTCCCACATGGGCACGCAGACCTCTCCTGCCACCTGCTGCTCCCCTCAGCAGTGTACTTCGGTCCTTCTGCCTACTCTGCTCCCCGCTCTGGCTCTGGTGAATTCTCTCACCCTCCCGTGCTTCTGCTGTACCCAGTGCATGTATAAACAAAACAAACAAACAAACAAACAAACAAATAAATAAAACATGCCTCTATAGAAAAATAAATAAATAAATAAATAAATAAAATATAGATGGAGCTATAATTTATTGCTTGCCATGAAAAGGAATACTAGGCAGGCTCTACAATAATACCCAATGGAAAAGATGCTATGTATTAGGTAGGTCATGTTGCAGCATAAATATACTTATCTAGATTTTGCTATTTTGTTTTACCCAGAGAAAAACTAGAACAGTAAGACTATCTTACACTAGCATCCTTTGGAGTTCTTAGCCTTACTCATGCATATTTTGGGTCAAATCTGACAATCTTTTCTTCTACCACAGATTTGAGTTTATCCTTTATTTTCATTCATTCAATAATTGTTGCATAGTCTTTATGGGCAAGGCATTGTGTTATGTAATAGAAAAAGCAATAAATGATAAGTATGACTGGATCCCATCCCCTGAGACTTTCATTCTAGACAAGTGCAGCTGTTTGCTTGGTAGTCATCTTTCTCTCAAGTCTTGTGTGATAGAATGTTTAAATGAAGCAGACTGCTCATACTTCACCCATAAATACACACCTTTTCATTCAGGAGTTTGTGTAATGATTTTTTTTTTAAGGTCAATTACTAAATCTAAAAAAAAAATCACTGATCTTGTTTTATACCATTGTGATTTTCCTTATCAGTCCTCCACAATTTTTGGGGGGACTGAATCAAGCATGATAGTCTTTTTATTTGTATTTTTATTTCATTGTTATCCTCATAATTTAAACCTCTTTGATTTCTATCAACTGTAAAAAGTGCACCTGGCTAAATACAATAGATGAATCTCTGAAACATTGCATGCAAATTGGATATTTATAAATTGAATCACATTTATCTTAGACTATAATTTCACAAGTATAGTACAAAAGAATGTACAGTGTGAAGAAATGATCAAATAATCTCTGAAGCCTACTTGCAATTATTAAATGAGTATGCCTACATCTTTTCACTTTGTTTAGAACATACAAAGTAGGATCAATAATGGGCCTTAGAAAAAAATCCACTGTCTAACATTTACCTGAATATTGAACACATTTTTCTGGAAACCTTACTTGCATTTTAAACTTAGATTGATTCAATTATTTTACCCACAGGGAAATGGATTTGAGTCCAATTCTTCAATTTAAATATTGCTATCAGTGTATTTTGGGATTATCATCTAGAAGGTTTAATGCTCTTCTGATCTTGTCTGATACCATGGAAGTGTTTCTATTTTCTCTTTTCAATGTGATGCAATACAATTTAGGAGCCTCCCCGGTGGGGCAGCGGTTGAGCGCTGGGTTGCGAAGCTGCCCACGGCCTCAGCAGTGCAGGTTCGATCCCCGGCTGCTCCCCGGCCACCGGAGGAGGGTCCCACATGGCGCGCAGACCTCTCCTGCCGCCCGCTGCTCCCCTCAGCAGTGTACTTTGGTCCTTCTGCCTGCTCTGCTCCCCGCTCTGGCTCTGGTGGATTCTCTTACCCTCCTGCACTTCTGACTGTACCCAGTGGTTGTATAAATAAATAAATCTTTAAAAAAATACAATTTAGGATGTAAGTCCTACTGAAAAATTCAAAGGGGAGAGGGATATAGGTATGAGTGGAACAAACTTTTGTTGACTTCTTCTGTGTATCCAAACCAGGTGCTATGGATACATTATTTCTCATTTCTCCCTACCTGAACAAGCTAGGAGAAATATTAATGTATCCATTTGAGAGTTGAAGAAACCAGGAATTTGAAATGAAAAGTAATTTCATTTGCCTGAAAACTCACAGTAATAAGTACAGTGTGGTAAAGAGGGAGAAGAGGGATTTAGAAATCAGAGACTGAATTTGAATACCTGCATGACCCTGGGAAAGAGGTTGAACCTTCTGAAATCTCAGTTTCTCCATCTATAGAGTACTGCTAGTGATACCTCTTTCCAGATTTATTGTGAAGATACAAGACACACAATCGTAGCATACAAGGGTTGCACAATAGCTATATACTGAACTCAAGCCCAAGTCCAATTTCACAGGTAGTGTTCTTTTTTTGTTAACATTTATTTAATTTTTTAAATCAAACCCACCTGTTCAAAGTAATGGCCAAGCCAATGAAACCTAGAAACTTCATAATAATCCCTCATACAATGGTATTCTTAGAAAAACCTATGGAAAACTAGGTTATCTCTGTTTTTTTCCCTTCTAGATTTTCCTGACACCAATAAGCAAAAAAGTTATCAAGGGAAAACTCCTGAACAGGCTGAATTTAACCCCGGCTCTATTATGCGCTACATTGCCTTGGGTGAGTCATTTAATTCACTAAGCATCAGTTTCTTTACATTAAGATGGCAAAACTGGATGAGATGACCTCTAAGATGTCTTCCAGCTGTAAAAGTCTGTGATTCTCATTTGACAGGGACCTGGGAGACAAATCCTGAATCTTCTTTGTGTGACTCTTTAATAAGTCTGTCAGGCAGAAACTAAATCTAAAGAAGTGAATGATCAGTCGATCATTTCAAAGGCCATTTCCTCATTCTCTGCTCCAGTTTATCAGGAATCTTGTCATTGAACCACACATGTAAGCTAGAGCCAGAAAAAGTATCTACAATAGAGCTGCTTTCAGCCAAGAGGGGTTGAAACCAACCAAAGAAGTTGATGATGAGAGATAACTGCTGGTCTGCGTGTATCGTAGACCATGTAACTCTCCATGTCAAATTAAAAATTGAAAAGGCTCTTTGAACATCAGGGGCAGCTTTTCTGTAGCTTTAGTATCTACCATCAACAAACAAAATTAACCATCTGAGGGTCATTCAACAAAGGACTCATCCTCTGTTGCATTTTGTCAGCTGCACAAATCCATGTAGTAATGGATATAAGGATATATTAGCATCAATCACAGTTTAAAACACATGACACAGTGTTCCCTTCCAATGGACCTTTATAGTAACCATTTACTAAGCTTAAAAGCAAAAAGGTATAATTTATTAAAATTATCTTGACTCCTGATTAACTCTCCTGGTTTACATATTTTCAACCTATGTCATTTTTAAAAGTATGATTCAAAAACTGAAGTCAACAAATATTAATTGGGAATCTGCTGTTTGCCAGGGTGTGCAGAAGAACAAAGAAAAAGGATTTAAAAATAAACAAAATATGACATCTGCCTTAAAGGATATAATTTCCCTAACTATAAATTATTTTTGAGTCCTAAGAGTTAAACACGGGAACTTAGCAAACACATTTTTTTAAAGATTTGAAATGAATTTTTCCTACAGATGAAGGAAACCCAGCTCTTTGGGAGGGATGTTGAGGGCAGAAGGATGGTTTGTCCTTCCTCTACCTCATTCTGTCAAGTTGGATGATTATGCTCATATTTCTTTGGGTTTTGTGATCCCAATCAGGGCATGGGGCAGGACATGAAGCAAGTGGGCTGAACAATGTTGGCAGTTAGTAATGCCTTTAACCTCGTTCTAATTCATATGTATGAGAATAAATAAAAGATTAAGAAAGTCTCGCTCAGCAACCATGAAATGCACAATATGGCTTTTGCCATAATCAAGAGATGGTTGAAGGGAGAAGCAAGTATGGGAGGTGTGAAATCATTTCTTTTTCCTTAGTTACCCTCTTAGTCACAAGGAGAGAATTAGGCTATGACATTTTATGATCTGATTTGATGACAAAAATTTAATTTAAAGGCTGATATCTGAACACAGAGATTTGTATGTTGAAGATTTTGTTCCAAGTATTTTATCTTGTTGATTCATACAGTTTATAATCAGAAACCCTGATTAAATTTTAGATATGTTTTCTTTATACATTGTTATTGATATACTTATACACAAATCACACACAAGATGCATATTTTACTTATCCATACTACATGCAATGAAGAGAATGGATGCCGGTTTATAGTGAATATATAACTCATAAGCATTTAATATTACCCTTTCAAAAGGTTTGAAAAATCAGAACCCTATCAGTTTCTGCATTTTGAAATTGCTGGAGATAATATTGTAATTTTTTCCTATGAAATGTAGTAAAGAAAATAGAGAGCTTCAATGAGTCTCCACAGGGGAAATACTTGATAATCAGCATCTTGCTACCTCCCTTCTTTCTCACTCTCCCCACCACTACCATCCTGATTTAGGACCCTATGGCCTCTGCAATCACATCTTGTCTACCCCCTTCTAATCCATCCCTCCCACACCTGCCAGATTTATGGTCATAAAATCCGACATTCTTTATAACATTCCCCTGTGCAGTCTTAAATGTCTCCCGTGTGCTTGTAAAGCACAACTTAAACACCTGACTCCAGCATACTGGTACAGCCTTCCTTTGGTCCAGTAAAGCTGGGAATTCACCATGGAGCTTTCCTTGATTCTTCTTTCCTACCTAGAATGCCCTTTCTTTTATTTGTCATTCTTTATCCTTTCTTCAAGATCTTTGTAAGACTCATTCCTTGGTCACTCGAGTCGCAGGAATCTCATTGCCCCCACAGTTGTGTAAAAAGTCATCCTCTACAGCCTCCTCACATCTCTATTTTTTGCAATGCTGGTAATTGGTTTGGATATACTTGGTCAGTTATTTAACTCACAGAGAACTGGAAAGGTTAATATGTTACTTGTTCTTACTGGAGACACAGCAGAACTGTGGTATCTCCTGCTATTACGGTTCTTGATATACGAATTTCAATCATTCTCTGAAGGACTGTTGTACAGTGAAAGGGAAATGAAAACATTCTGTGAGGTTATCCATGTTGGTTAAGTGTAAATGGGACTTGCAGATTCCCTTAACCAAGTAATACTAAGAATTCCAGGGTTGGTAAGTGAGGGAAGAAAAGGCCAGGTAGGGAGAGGCAAATAAACTCAGTAGTCCTAAAACTCAAAATTCCACATTCCCTTCGGAAATCTCTTTAATGTTTATTGCTTCTACCAAGAGAATGGCCACAGGGGAACTTCTCCACATTACACTCTAGCTCAAGCATAGATAAAGACACTTTTCCTTCAATCAATCATGGCCTTTTCTGTAAAGTTGAAGGATGAATCTCCATGTGGGCAGGAAGCACTAAACTATACCTGTGACTTGCCTCAGAGGTTCTTATTCCCTTTGATGGTTATTTCTGGTCCTACCACATGCAAAGGAATGCACCAGCTTCCTTATATTAGCTGTCAAAGAATGTTGAGAAATATCTTGTGACAGAACCTTTATGCAGGACAAAGATGTGGCTCTTTCTGGCATGTGAACAAACTGACTCTCACATCTAGGATAACAGTTGATTTTAATATAATGAATCAGGGCCTCCCTGGTGGAGCAAAGGGTTAAGCACCACACTATGAAGCAATCTGCAGCCTCTGCAGCATGAGTTCAATCCCTGGCTGACCAGGGAGCAACACACATGGCGCAGCAGACCTCTCCTGTATCGCCCGCTGCTCCCCTCAGCAGTGTATTTCACTCAGTCTGCCTGTTCTGTTCCCCACTCTGTCTCTGGTGAATCCTCTCACCTATCCAACCCCGCAACAACAACAAAAATTAGGAAGATGTCAATGACCCCTAATGTTCTATGTCCTTGTGGCATAGATCCTTCCAGCCCTATATATACTGCGATCAGGGGAAGTATGTAACATACATATGTACATATTTCCTGCTTTTTAAAGGAGTCACAATATGTTTTGGGCATTTCACTGGGAAAACTGATAAACAAGATGTTAGAGATTTTAAAAACTTATGCAAAATTAGACATTTAATGAGATTTTCACTTTGAATAGTTTGTATAACTTGCATAACATGATCATATTCTTGTTGTTATTCTATATAAATCTCTATATGATTCCCATTTAACATTCTGATATCCTTTATTCCTATACATTCTCATATCATATGGGGAGACAGCCCATATGATAGTTCAGTGTGGAATGGAGTGCTGAACCCTCCACTCCCACCTAACAGCTAAATAGTCTTGAGAAAGTCATTTAACTTTCCATGACTCAGTTTCCTCATTTACATGCAAAATGTTAACGTCAGCTCTGAGGACTGAACAAGTTGAGTTAATAAATGTGAAGTGCTTAGGGCAGTGACTGGTCCATGAGTGCCGATTGTATGGTAAATAAAGTAAGCATCCCAGTGTTTACAAATAAATAGTTTAACCTGTATTTGCTCATGTACTATGTGGTTATCACACATTTCTCTACAAGTCCCTTGAAAGATTATTTCCTTTGATGTTAGGGAGGCCCTCTTAAGACCCTGATTTTACTCTCTGAGTCACCTGCTTAAATCAATGGTCCAATATCTGTAGCATCTGACTTCATAGGTCAGCTTTTCTTATTTCATAGAAAACAAAATGGAAGATCAGAATTGCCAGCTGTCTGGTTTTTAATGGGGAAATTTTTCCCCTCCCTCCCCACCATTTTTTTTATAGTTCACCTATCGTACTCATGTGCAATTGAATGCCTCTCCCGTACACTATACTTGCCAACTCTATCTCCAGTAATTATTCTGTTTTAGTCCACTGCAATGTACCTGCCAACAATCTGAAATGTGCAGGTGGTGGCTGCTCAGCGCTGCCTGCTCTCGCTCTCTCTCTTCCATTTGCATGCACCCTGTGGTGGCAACCTAATGTGATGGCTCTGACACCGCTTACAATGGAGACAATGACAGGAGGCCAGGGCTGCACAAGTGCCTCTTCTATTTACCATCCAGACGATTTTTTTTTTGGCATTCCCTTTCCCTTCTTTTCGTCAAAGAGAGACAAGGTAAAAGCCTGCACACGCACTATGCAATAGTCTGGTGTGGATCACTTGCAATACAGGTCCCCAGAACTTCAGGAGGATTATCCCCCCTTCTCTCCCTTTCCCTCTTCCTCATCCACTTTGCATCTACTCTGAGCAATTAAACATAACACAATTCACTGGTGACAGCTTCTGATCATGAGAGTACATTATTTTTTCTTTGACTTTTGTCAACAGAGATACCTTTTTAAAATGGATTCTATATTCCCTTAGGGAATGTGACATAACAGCTAAAAAGATGGTTTTTGCTCTATCATGCTATTTTTGCTCATTGATCCTTTTCTCTTGATTTTCTCAAAAAAAAAATCCCTTGGGGCTGGAATTTTCTAAGATTGGACTGAACTTAACCATTATCTAAAAAAAAAATTCATTATTTCAAAATTGTTGAGCTACATTCTTTCAATTATCTTTGAATTATGGAAAAAGTACAGTTTTCCCACTCTGACAATGGACTTCAACCATTTACTGGTATGACTCAAAAACAGCGATCAGCTCCAATATGACTAGACTAGCCTTTTGTGAAGAGTGAAAAGGAATCCAAATTTGAAGTAGCATGTTTGGAGCCCTTAACATCTTGAATTTCTAAAATTACAAGTCTGAGTGTGCAATTATTACATTTTTGTCTCAATCTTTTTTAAAGTGCTCCTGTTAAAACTCTCATTTTGAAGCAGCTCCAATAAAGTATTAGTGACAAAAAGGCAAGAAGCTTCAGACACTTTCTGAATTTACTCTCAGAGTGAAAGTGTAGATTAAATGCTTTTTACAGTCTCCCTCTACTTTCTGAGTCTTGCCTTTGACCACAGTTCTCTTCCCTTAGACATGCCTTAGACCAGCTCTTCTCTCCAGTTACTTTTGAGTCTTTTTCTACCCTGTTTCATTTTCTTTTCCAAATGCTAGCCTCCTTATGTTCTTTCTATCATTCATATTATTTTCCCAAGGGTAGAATGAAATACAAGGGCATACGGGAAGCATGGGTTGCTCCCGGGAGTATAAAGGTCTGTTTCAAGTTTACTTTTCCTTTGCTTTCAGATTAAAGTTATCTAACTACCTGTATTGAGTGTTACCCTAACACTCAAAATGGAAACTGAGAAGTTTCTTGGCTTCTTACTTTAAGAAAATGTTTTAAGAAATGATTGTTTATGGTCTACAAAGGAATATGAAAAAAAAACACGCACACTCAGGAGAAGCTGATTTAGGGAAGAGGCAAATAAACAAGCCATTGTGACCCAAATGGTTCATAAATTCAAGGAAAGAGATGTTAGAAGCAAAAAAAGCTCAAGGGGGCCTCCCCGGTGGCGCAGCCGTTGAGCGCTGGGTTGCGAAGCTGCCCGCAGCATCTGCAGAGCTGGTTGGATCCCCGGCTGCTCCCCGGCCACCAGAGGAGGGTCCCACATGGCACGCAGACCTCTCCTGCCGCCCGCTGCTCCCCTCAGCAGTGTGCTTTGGTCCTTCTGCCTGCTCTGCTCCCTGCTCTGGCTCTGGTGAATTCTCTCACCCTCCCGCGCTTCTGACTGTACCCAGTGCTTGTATAAATAAATAAATAAATAAATCTTTAAAAAAAAAAAAAAAAAAGAGCTCAAGGAGGGCCATGCAAACCAGCCTTCACCTCTGGAGGGTAGGGCCATAGAAGGGAAGGAGCTAGCACATGGCTGTGGGACTGACTGAGGGCTGCTTAGACACATGATGGCAGAAACACAGCCAGATCTGGAATCCAGATCTCCAGACCTCCTTTCCTGGTAACTAGTGCTTCACCACTCCTCCTTTGAAGCCAGTTTGCAAAGTCAATAGTTTTTCTCTTTTTCCTTTGTTTTTGGGCACCCTCTGGAATCCATCAAAACAGGACTCAAATTCCAAATCACCCTAGAACAAACTGGATAAGCAGTGGATGCTTATTGACTAAAATCTTCCTATATTTCCTATGGGAGTGCAATCAGGGTTATGCTCCATATATTGGTTCTGAGAGGCTTATTTTTAACAGCATTAATTCTAAAAGAAAGAAAGAAAATAAGAGTGCAATTCTCAGTCTTAACATCTTTTGTTTCTAAACACTATAATAAATGCATGATAGAAATTATTTCTATTTAATTGGTTTCTTTATTGGTGTCCTGACTCATTTCTAGAAGGATCTGAGGTGACGCAGAAGTCCACACTATGTAATAAGATTAAATAGATAAAGCAATCATAACACAGAAAAAATAGGTGATAAGATCCACATGCAGTAGATACACTGAGAATATATTGTGCATACAATAGTCAAGGCAAAGAAAAAAGATTTTCAGATGGAAAGCCATCTTTTTCAGCCACAGTTCAGCAGGCGAAGTCAAAATAGTAATTCTACTTGGGAGGCCAGCAACAGTGGCCATGTCTGTTGTGGCCCTGGAATGTCCACTAATGCACTGCTTTTGAAAGGGCAGAGTTGATTTCTCCTTATACTAGTTGCTTTGTTTTCCCTTGCTTTAAATTTCCAAAATTTCGGGCCTCCCCTGGTGGTGCAGCGGTTGAGTGCTGAGCTGCAAAGCTGCCCACAGCCTCTGCAGCGCCGGTTCGATCCCCGGCCAGTGGCGAGGGTCCCACATGGCACGCAGACCTCTCCTGCCGTGCCTGCTGCTCCCCTCAGCAGTGTGTACTTCGTCAGTCTTCATCAGTCTGCTCCCTGCTCTGGCTCTGGTGAATTCTCTCACCCTCCTGCGCTACTGACAGTACCCAGTGCTTGTATAAATAAATAAATAAATAAATAAATCTTTAAAAAAAAATTTCCAAAATTTCCCAAATTAAAATTTCCTATCTTTTATTATCATGAAAAAAACTGCTGTTTTTTTTCAATTTTATTGAGATGTAATTGACATATAACATTGATAAGATTAAAGTATATTTTGTGATGATTTGCTACATATATGGATTACTGAATCATTGCCATAGTCGGGTTAGTTAAAAACTCCATCACCTCACATAATTACCATTTCTTTTTTGAAAACATTTAAGATCCACTTTCTCAGGAACTTTCACGTATGTAGCACTGTGTTATTAATTATAGTCACCAGGCTATACTTTAGATCTTCAGAACTTATTCATCTTATAACTGGAAGTTTGTAACCATTGACCAATATCTCCCAGTTTCCCTCACTCCCCAGGCCCTGATAAGTACCATTCTACTCTGTTTTTACAATAAAAGTCCCACTTTTTAGATTCCATATATAAGTGATATTATAGTCTTTCTCTCTGATTTATTTCACACAGCATGATGCCCTCAAGGTTCATCTATATTCTCACAAATGGCAGGCGTTCCCTTTTTCTCATAGCTGAATAATATTCCATGTGTGTGTGATCTTTATCCATTCATTTGTAGATGGATCTTTATTCATTCATTGTAGATTTGTTGTTTCTATATATTGGCTAATGTGAATAATGTTACCATGTGCAAGGGAGCAGATATCTCTTTAGGATCCTGATTTTTGTTCCTTTTGATATATACCTGCAAGTGGGATGGCTAGATCATATGACAGTTCCATTTTTAATTTTTTAAGGAACCTTTTATAGTTTTTTTCCACAGTGGCTGTACCAATATACATTCACACCAACAGTGTACAGGATTGCAGATTGCACTTTCCTCACAGCCTCACCAACACTTGTTACTTTTTGTCATTTTTAAGATACTGGGTATCAGTTTCTCAGGGAGTCCAAAGTAGAAAAAGACCTTTTGGGTTTTTTTTTAAGTGTAAATTTTTTTTTAAATTTTATTTTATATATTTTACATCATTTTTCATTTTTGCACAATGTATGCATTTTCATCTTGGTTATAGTCTCCATACAATTCACACCCACCCTTGTTTTGATCCCACTACCTTCTCCCCCCACCCCCATAGTGTGTCTCTGGTTTATAGTTTTGTTGATTTTGATTTTTACTTTATTGTAATTAGTCTTTTTCCTGGTCCCTTTATGTTTTCTAAATTCCTGCTATGAGTGAGACCATCTGGTATTTTTCTTTTTCTTTCTGGCTTATTTCGCTGAGCATGATCCCTTCCAGCTCCATCCACGTTGCTGCAAATTGCATGAGTTATCTTTCTTGATTGCTGAGTAATATTCCATTGTGTATATGTATCACATCTTCTTGATCCAGTCATCTATTTTTGGGCATTTTGTTTGTTTCCATAGCTTAGCTATTGTAAATAGTGCTGCTACAAACATAGGGGTGTAGGTGCCCTTTTGAGTTAATGTTTCTGTGTCCTTTGGGTAAATACCTAGGAGTGGAATTGCTGGATCATATGGAAGCTCCATCTTTAGCAGATTGAGGAATCTCCACACAGCTCTCCATAGAAGTTGGACCAGTTTGCACTCCTCCCCAGCAGTGCAGGAGAGTTTGAAAAGGACCTATCTTGAAGGATTCTGTGGAGTGGAATCTACTTTGATGTACAGGAATTTCACTAAGTTTTTAAAGGAATTACATCATTGGGAACTGAAATAGTCAAAATGAAAAGGGTACCCTTGCTATTGAAGCTCTGAGCCACCATGTGAGAAGTATGAACAGCTGATTGGTGAAAGCATGTGAAAGGCCCTGAAACTACATGTAAAGAGAGTATCACCGCTCAGTGCAGCCTTTCAGTCATCCCAGTCTAGCACCAAACATGTAAGCGAATACTTTTTGGGCACTCCAGACAAGAACAGTCATGAACTAAATATCACAAAGTGACCACAGTTGATACCACACAAGGCAGTAGAATCTCCCAACTGAATTCTACTGAAATTCCTGATCCACAGATTGTGACTACAGTGAAATGAATGGTGCCTTTAAACTACCAACTTTGGGGTGGTTTCAGATAATTGGCAAAACATTTTGTAGCTAGAATGATCTTAACAATATCAGTAAGTAATAATAATGAAATCATGTTTCTCTAGGCTTAAATCTTCTAGTACTGTCTCTCCTGATAGCATACAGCTCTTGAGTAAATATACAAAGTCAGGCAAAATCTGGACCCTGTTCAAATATTTGTAATGCTTCATTCACATTAATCTATGCTCTAAATCAAATATCTTGCTGTCCCCCCCCCCCCCCCGCAAATGTCCATGCTTTGAGCAGCTATGAAATTGACCTTAATAGCTGCAAAACTGACCTTGCCAATCTCATACTTAAAATCCTCTCATGGTTGTCTTTGGGGTTAGATCCACCTTCTGAAGTATTTATTACTTTTGTCTTTCCTTTGTCATTCTCTGGTACTTTATAACTTGAAATATTCTTTTAAAATTGTGCTAAATCTCTCTTCTGGGCTCTAGCACATGTTATTTTCTTTACCTGGAACATTTTGTCTCCCACTTCTTTTGGTTAACTTCACATCTTTAATGAGATTTTTCATGAGCCTTTACTCCATGCTCCTACATTTGTGCTTAGAAGTTTAGTGCTTAACACCCTCATTTGGACTAAATATCATTCCAAAAAGTGTATATAATTTTAGCAAGCTAATTCTGATTACCTTAGGCTTTTAAACATCTAAAAAATTGATTGAGGAAATGATTTTTTTTCTCATGTCAGAAGGGTAATGTGCCGACGTAACAAGGTTTAAGGGAGGCACATCTCACACAGCGGCGTGAACACCCAATCATGCTTATGAACCAGAAAAGGATCGAGGAAATGATTTTTTGCACTTAATGCGAAGAGGAAAAAGAAGACAACCCACATGTTGCTGAAATAGTGACTCAGAGCCATCAATATTAATATTGATGTCCTCATGATATGGAGGACATGAAAATAGAGATACCCAGAAGTATTTCTTAAAAGATTAAAAGTCTCATTTGTTTTTTCTATAACAAAATAAATTTAAAAGTTCTGTTTATATAATGATTTCCAAACTAGCTTTTGCTGAAATGCTACTTTTTCTTTTTAATTAACAGCCTTTAAAGTGATGGATTTTGTAATAATGGGTTAAAAAACAGACCCTATATTTTCTTCAATTATAATTATGTGGTAAACTTAATGAAATAATTTTGAAAGTACCAGGTTACAATCCCTCCCAAAGGAGTCAACTTTTTATTTAAAGTTTTCTCTATCCCAAAATCAGCTTAACTTCTGCCAGGATGCTGCAATAGACTTTGAGTGATCATTTTCTTTCTTATCCCAAGTATGGTACAGATACATGTCTAGTATGTTCTGTGTGTTTAAAAATGAAGTCAATTTGTTATCTATATTGGATGTCTGAGGGAATTTCACTAAGACTTTTGGGATACTTTGTAAAGTCATCTGGTATTATGGAAGTTTACGTCTTACCAATTTATTTACTTCTTGCAGTTGGTTTTTCATGATAATGATGGGAAATATGTCCAATTGAAAAAAACATCATCTCAGAACAAGCACTGGCACTCAGGGAGTTCACCAATATAGGTGCTACTTAAATACTTTAAAACAAAGATTTGCTTCTCCATTGAGTACCTTCCCTTTAATTTAAACTCCATAAAGCAAAATCATGAGAAAACAATGGAGCTTTGTTCAAAAGTAAAGAAGGCCCTATATCTCCTTTTGTAGCAGATGGGGGGAGTGGTCAAAGTACTTTCTACTCTGCAACTTAACTTATAATTGTTTATTAAAAGCTTGTGATTATATTTTAAAAGTGTGATTTCCCATCAACTCTTGACATTTAGTTTATTTTGCAAAGACTCTCTTTCTTCTGTCTTGTACAGCATAACATAGAAGTTTCCAATAGCCATTAGGACTTCTGTTTTAAAAGACTGTTTCTCCATGGATCAACCCCCTTTGTCCAGGGAAGGTTGGAACAGTTGGCATGTTTCAGAGGAGTCACATGCTCTCCAAACAGAGATGAAGCCAGTAACTTGCCTGTCTCACAACTACAGAAAGCAATTTTGGAATATGTGATGTGATTTAGGCCAAAGCTATGCCATCTAGGACTGCATTTAGACAATCCCTGTCTATACTTATGGTCAATGGCAGTGATGCCACTAAAGGCTACTTCACTGCCACAAACAATATTTCTCTTCTTGCCTTTCATTTGATATGGTTTAGTTAAAGGGAAAAGAGCTTATTAAAAGGAAACCCTCATTACCCTGGTGCCCACTAGGACCATTATAGTTAGGAGTCAATCATCACAGCATCTGTAATAAACCTTCCCTCAGTATTGTGTGTTTTAATTTCATCATAAAATTTTTCTCTTAGCTGAACATGACACCTCCCAACTCAAAAACCCCTTTCTTATTTGAGTAAAAAGTGAGTCTACTTGGCAATTTATTCTGTTATTGTTGTTGGTTTAAGGTTATTTTTCCTCAAAATTATGTTTATTGAGGTAAAGTTGGTTTACATCTTTGTATCTGCTCCAGAGGTTATTGGTTTAAACCTCTACAAATGTGTACTCTCACATTTGCGATTTCTAATTAACATAAGTGGAAATCATTTACCCTTTGTCATTCTCCCTCATGTAATTCCTAACTTTTATTTTATTTTTTTAAAAGATTTTATTTTATTTATCTATACAAGCACTGGGTATAGTCAGAAGCGCAGGAGGGTGAGAGAATTCACCGGAAGCAGAGCGGAGAGCAGAGCAGACAGACTGACAAAGTACACTGCTGAGGGGAGCAGTGGGCGGCAGGAGAGGTCTGCACGCCATGTGGGACTCTCACCCAGTGGCCGGGGATCGAACCAGCGCTGCAGAGGCTGCGTGCAGCTTTGCAACCCAGAGCTCAACTGCTGTGCCATTGGGGAGCCCCTAATTCCTAACTTTTAATGTCTCAGAATCAAATAATTAAAATTAATTTATTTAGTGTTCTCATACCACAAAGTGAACATGGAATCACACTGTGGCATATCTGGGCCCATTATAGTAAGTTCCATACTCTATAATATACAGAGGTAATTTCCTGTCAATGTCTCCAGTTACTCTTTCTTCAGACTTTATGATACTATGCCTTTAGTACACAATAAATGTATGAAGTGTTTAACAACCATTTATTGATGTGGTTATATTGTTTTATTAAAAAAATCTTCCCTGGCCCCAGAGAATATCACAATGCCCCACTGATGAGTAGCAGCCACCTTTCACTTTTTTGTAGATAAAAATTTGAACAAAATGCCAAGGAATGGTCTAAAGAGCTGAGGCAGAGAGTGGATCTTGACAAAGATATATTTGATGATCTGTAAAGCAAATTTGTGTTCTGGGAATTCAATTATTGGTACAAAATGATGAGGAAAAATAACATTCTGATTATAAGTATCAAC
This sequence comes from Talpa europaea, assembly GCF_964194135.1. Classification (NCBI taxonomy): domain Eukaryota; kingdom Metazoa; phylum Chordata; class Mammalia; order Eulipotyphla; family Talpidae; genus Talpa; species Talpa europaea. The sequence continues at coordinate 95,539,733 of NC_140069.1, read as the reverse complement.
CTGTATGCATTGGTAAAGTTTAAGCACAGGGATAGATAAAAGCTCTGGAAGTTGCCATGTTTAAGTTCTCAGGCATAAGCTTAGCCCTTCGTAGGTCTAGCCCTCATCCATGATCTAATACTCACCAAGGATTTATAGCACATCTTGACTGAATTTTGGATCTGCTCTTGGGACTATGTCTACACCTGGAATGTTTCTCAGCACCCTACACCAACTGGATAAGGATCCACCAGGCAATTTGAGACCTTGTTTCAAACTCACCAAGAACCCAATTTCGAACATGACCACTAGCCCAAGCCTACTGAAACTGTGTCTCACTTACCAATCAGAGACCCAAAATAAAGTCCAGAGTAAACTCAATGAGTGGGACTGCTAGGTAACCCTTAAGATTCCCATTACCTTTCCTTCTCTAAGACGCCAAAGTAAAACCACTGTAAAAGTCCCAGAAGTCTCTCTGCCAAATTTTCCCATGATATAACAAAATTATGCAGTGATGTGAGACAAATCAGGCTGTAGTATGAATAGTTCTAGGGTGTTTGGGTCCCTGAAGGCCCTATGCCATTTGGAGATGCAAGCATCATCTATGGCCCAGCTCAAGTGCCCTGTCCTATGGAAGCTTTCTCCAGTCACCGTCACTAAATATGCTCATGGCCCTTAACTTCTCCTATGAGATTCTTATAGGCAGTAATCATAGTCATTGGGGTAATTTTTAGTACAACCTGGTCTCTCACATGAGCCCCATAATGGCAAGGATTACTCTTACTTTGCTTACTGTCACATCCTGGTGACTGGCATGTAGTAGGTGCTTAAGGGATGCTGGGCCAATACATGAAAGAATGAAGTAGGTAATTAAAAGTTGGATTTAATGAAACACAATGACTAAATATATGTTATTTTCATTCTAGATTAGGTGTAAAAGTGTAAGAGAGGCAGTTGTGTCACCTCACTGAAATATTGATTTATTTTAAAATATGGTTAAGCAGTTAGGAATAAGAAGCAAACCTGACAAGCTGCTTGATATTTTGCAAAGTACCATCTCTAAGTCTATTTCCTTGTCTGTAAAATGGAGATACTAGAACTGATAGCATAAGTATAATATGAAAATTAAATGGATATATATTGTATAGGATGCATACCCAATACATCTCAATTGCTTCACAGTCATTATTATTCACATATATTTATCTATGCAATTAAAATAATATCAAAATACAAAGGAAAGCCTATAATAGAATTCTTTGTTATTAAAGAAGTTGACTACATTTATATGGGGTCTGATGTTATCACTTGATAATTTGTTTTTCTGTAGTCATTGCCTTAGGCTTAAGTATGGAATGGCTTCCCCATGGTCAGGTGATAAATTCCCAGACCTGGAGAAAATGAAGGACAACAAGTTCAACAACTTGTTGTATACTACGAAGTGAATACATTAACAACTAATTTTCTGAAAAAGAAATAAATGCCATTCACAACATCATGAAAAATAATAAAATATTTAGGAAGAAATTTAACTAAGGAGGAGCTGAAAAATCTCTGAAAACTGGAACATGTTTATGAAAGAAATCTAAGAAGACACAAATAAACAAAGAAATATCCCATGTTCGTGGACTGGAAGCATTAATATTCAAAGGTCAGTACTCCTAAAGGCCATCTACACATTCCATATAATCCCTATCAAAATTCCAATGATATTTTTCACAGTTGAATTAAAAAAACTCCTAAAACTCAGGTAGAGTCACGAAAGACCATAAGTAGTCAAAGAAATTCTGAGAAAGAAGAACAAAGCAGTATGCATAACATTTTCTGATTTCAAGCTATACTGTAAACCTATAGTCATCAAAAACAGTATGGTACTGTCATAAAAATCAGACAAACAGATCAATGGAACAAAATTGAGGGTCCAAAAATCAATCCAAGTATATAAGTTCAATTAATATTGGACAAAGGAGCCAAGAATACTCAATGGAGAAAAGGTTGTCCTTTCAATAAATGACGTTGGGGAAATTAGGTATTCACAAGTAAAAGAATGAGACTGGATCCCTATCTTATACCACTCACCAAAATTAACTCAAAAATGAATGAAAGATTAAATCATAAAATATGAAGCATTTAGAATAAAACATAGGAATAACTGCTTTACATGGGTCTTGGCAATGATTACCTAAAGCACAAGCAACAAAATAAAAAATAAACAAGTGGGACTACAACAAATTAAAAAGCTTCTGCATAGCAAAAGATATCGACAAAATTGAAAAGACAATTTATGGCACGGGAAAATATTTGTTAACCATACATCTGCTAAGGGGTTGATAGTTAAAATATATAAAGAGGGGCCTCCCCGGTGGCGCAGCGGTTGAGCGCTGGGTTGCGAAGCTGCCCGCAGCCTCTGCGGCGCCGGTTCGATTCCCGGCTGCTCCCTGGCCACCATAGGAGGGTCCTACATGGTGCGCAGACCTCTCCTGCTGCCCGCTGCTCCCCTCAGCAGTGTACTTCGGTCCTTCTGCCTGCTCTGCTCCCCGCTCTGGCTCTGGTGAATTCTCTCGCCCTCCCGCGCTTCTGACTGTACCCAGTGCATGTATAAACGAAACAAACGAACAAACAAATAAATAAAAACATGCCTCTGTAAAAGAAAAAAAAATTAAAAAAAAAATAAATAAAATATATAAAGAAATTATACAACTCAATGACAAAAAAAATAACCATCTTACTAAAAAATAAAGAAACTTAATAAACATTTTCCCAAAGAAGATATATAAAAGACCAAGAGGCACATTAAGAGATGCTAAACATCACAAGTCATCAGGGATGTGTAAATTAAAAACCACAATGAGTTTATATCACTTCACACTTACTAGGATGGCCAACATCAAAAAGACAAGGGATAACAAATATTCACATGGATGTGGAGAAAGGGAACCCTGCACACTATTGGTGGAATTGTACAGCTGCATAGTCACTATGGAAAACAGCATGGAGGATGCTCAAAAAATTAAAAATATAACTACCATAAGATCCAAGAGTTCTACCTCTGGGAATTCACCCAAAGGAAATAAAAACACTAACTTGAAAATATATCCTCACCCCCAAGTTAATAGCAGCATTACTTACAATAGCCAAGACACAGGAACAACCTAAGTGTATCAGTGGATGAATGGATAAAGAATTGTGGCATATGTACACTACGAAATAGTATTCAGACATAAAAAAGTAAGGAAATTCTGCTATTTACAACATGGATGAAGGCATTATGCTAAGTGAAATAAGTCAGAAAGAAAAGAACAAATAATACATGTTTTCACTTATATGTGGAATCTAAAAATAAAACTTCATAAAATGAAGATCAGACTTGTGGTTACCAGAGGCAGAGGGTGGAGCTAAGAGGAACTGGAGGAAGGTGGTCAAAAGGTATTTCAGTTATAAGATAAATAAGTACTGGGATGTATGTGTACCATGTGTACCATGATGACTATAGTTAACACTGCTTTATGATACATAAGAAAGTTATTAAGAAAGTCATATAAGAGTTCTCATCACAAAGAGAAAAATATTTTCTTTTCCTTTAGTTGTGTCTATATGAAATAATGGATGTTAGCTGAACTCCATATTTCACAAAATATGTAAATCAAGCCATCATGCTATATGCCTTAAATTTATACAGTGATATATGTCAATTATTCTCTTAATAAAATTTATACAGTGATATATGTCAATTATTTTGTTAATAAAACTGGAAAATATTAAAACAAGGTAGATTTGAAGAGCTGTTTGACCTTTGGCAAATTACCAACTCTATATTCATTTCTTCACTTGTAAAATTTTTATAAATTAAAAAAACTTCAATGTACTGAAATATATGTTTTCCAGAGTAACTTTCACAATTGAATTCAGATGTATACTCCTCCTCTCAAAAAATGAGAGAGAAGAAAGAAAAGTAGTAGCATTATTTCTAAGCATTTTCCCTAGTGAGGAGTTGGTCTCTTGCTCTCGCCACTCCATTGAGCCCGTGAAGTATAGCTCAATGAATAACTAACAGATGATTACATTTATGAGGAAAGAGTACTCAGAGCAGACAGCTACTTCCTACAGGTGACAAGCAATCTTCCGCCAGGGCTTCACCTGACGAGTCATTTTGGGACGTGATCACAAGGGTTGGAGACTGATGAAATTATCCTGTCCAACATCAAACACAAAGTGGTTGTAAATCAGCAGAGGTTGTGGCAGAAGGACAGCAGCTCATTCTTTATGCTTTGCAGACGCGTCTTCCTCCTGGGGGGCTGCATCAAACATCCTAACAATCATTAAGTGACCCTAAAAACAGATTTAATTAAAAAATTAGGGTATCTATTGACTCCAATTCTTCAGTTGTCTTAAAGGAAGTTGATTTGAAAGCAAGTTATATGATTGAAAAACTTGAATATGCTGAGGCTAACTCAGCGTAACATGGCAACATGTATAAATAAACAGATGTCTGTTAGAACTGCCCATTTGACCTTGCCAGGCAATTGTGAATGGAACTTTGACTATCATTGTGTTTTCTGAGGGTCACTTAGGGAAAAGCAAACCAAAATAAAAAAAGCAAACCAGCTAGAGTTTAACCTGGTCAAGGGAATTCTGCAGAATCAGAAATTGATCTTGCAAATGCATTCTATAAAAAGAGAAGGAATAAAATGTGGATGATTTATTCATGGTATCTGCTGAACAGCACTTGATTTACACATGATCTAAAGAAATGTGGAGAAACCATTTTGAAGTTGCCCTGTGGACAGAATCATATTTTAAGAGTAAAAAATTGGCAGGTTTCATTGAATAGGGAAGGAGCTTTCTAAGGATCCCATTTCGCCATCACTGCGAAAGGGATTTATATGCATTGTTCCCTTTAGTGGTGTTGGGAAGTTCCAGTGTAAATCCTTTAGGTTTCACTGTAGGAACGAGCTACTCAGAGGTTCCCAATGCTTGATGATTTGCACAAAATTGTGGTTTTAAAAAAATGATTGGAAAAACTATTTTTTAAATGGTTATGCTAGAAAGGTAACCGAGCTTACCCGGGGTCATGTTGCAGTCTTATACAATCCCAATGCCTTCCTGATTTACTTGCAGAACCTGCTATGCAAGGCCATTGGAGTGGCTCTGCGTGAAAGGCCTGTGCACATTTAAATAGGCTGTTTGAATAGGAATTGTGACTGATGTAAAAATACCCCTTGCATTTTATTTAGTTCTTAGTTCTCCATTTGTAATTGAAATGAAGCTTCTAAAATGCTTCTTTTCCCTTCAATTTTTATGAAATCATATACCTTTGATTTCTTAACAGTGTTCTTCAGGTAATTTTGCATAGATGATTGAGGGGGTGGTAGCTTAATATTTTTTTTAATTCAGAATTTTTCACAAAATAGTTAATACATGGAGGAAAAAAGAAAATACCTCTGATGAACTATAATTGAAAAGAAAAGGAAGTGAATGTAGCAACAAACTCTTGATGTTCCCAAAGAGCATGCTCTCCAGAACATTACTGATGGCTATTTTTGTGCACACTCTGCGGTGCTCTCTCAGTAGTTGCACTTTAATTATCCTGCACTTTGTTCCAGGAAGGTATGTATTGGCTCTGGGCCAAGGTGGGCTAGGACTCTTCTTGTCACTACAGTGTCTAACAGCATGTACAGAACAATATCCCAATTAGATCTTCAAGTGTTAGAAACATGATACACCAGTGCATTTTTCTCCAAGGCTGATTAGTGGGAAGTTCCAAAAACATACAGAAGGTTAGCTTCACTCTAATGCTTTAAACATCAGCCCAAGAAGGCAGCAAAAAGCAACTGAAAATATTATAAGATATGTCAATATCTGTTCAGCTTGTGATTTTGTTTATCTTAAAACAAGTCATAGGTTAGAATTATCAAATCATCATTTTCAAAGACCATTTTTTTTAATTGTCACCTCCCAAAATGCAACTTCATTTCTTTGGGAAAAAAAGAAAGTTGTTGCCTCTAGATTCATAATGTTTTATTGATAACTGAGATTCCTGGACAAATTAACAAAAGGGATATTTTACACAACCATGTAACTTACATTGCTTTTCAGGGTAATTCTCCAAACTAAGGAATACCTCCATAACACAACTTTCTCTCTTCACTCCCTCTGCCAAAGCCCCCACATGTCAGCTATAGTAAGAAAAAATCCAGGGCAAAGGAAGTAAGCTCCTTTTATTTCTCTTTCCTGTTGAGACAATAATTATGTAAAATGTCTGGACTAAGTTAAAATAGTCAAAGACAGCCTTTAATTTACACCCTGCAATGGGTTAAGAGTCCAGTCAGTCTTCTCTGTGTCTATCAGCCACTCTCTTTATAATAATTAAACTAAGTTATTTTAAATGGTAAAGTATTTAAATTTTCCTATTGGCCCTACAATCAAACACCGCAAGGATTATCAGCTCAAACACCACAAGGATTATCAGCTCCAGTGATTAATTCAGTTTTTAGACTGATGTGTAAAAGCTTCAGATATCCTATGCTAATGATAACACTTGTAGGAGAGATGTGGAGCAGGGGTCACAACTAAGATAGTTCCAGGGTCACTGGAGAAAAGGGGAAGAGCAAGTCCAGATATCGATCACACATGCATGGTCTCTGTGTTTCTCTGGTCTCTCTGTTTCTCTCTGTCTCTGTCTCTCTGTCTCTCTGTGTCTCTCTCCTCTCTCTGTCTCTGTCTCTGTCTTTCTCTCTCTCTCTTTCTCTCTCTCTCTCTCTCTTTCTCTTTCTCTCTCTCTCTCTCTCACATACACACATACACACTTAGATTTTCCTTTATGATATCAGCACAACAGATGCCATAAGCTTGATTTAGTTTGTTATTTCCAGTTTCCTTAGTTCACTGTAACATTCCCAAATAAAAAAATGAAATATTTCTGAATCCTCGGTGGTCATGATGGTCATTTCCTATTTCTGCTTATCTTGCAAGAATGGCAGGGCAGGATTGCAATGATAGCACATAAAACACCCTTACCCATTTTAAAAAAGGAAAAAACCTTGATTTTTAAAAATAAGTTGACAAGTTGTGTTTCAGAGCACAGGCCCAGAGGAGTATTCACTATTCTTGAGATGACCTCTCATCACCCAGACCAATAGCAACCACAAAAGACAGAACTAAGATGCCTGACTAGAAGTTTAGGTGGACAACTTTTAGAAGTGAGGGTGTTTAGTCTGTTGCAGTTCTGGGTCCAAATTCAAATGATACCATGATTTAGCAGAAAGCAACTAACCAGACTCTATCAAATTGCATTTTTTATATTTGCTCTCAACCCTATAAATACTGCTTCAAGTCCTATCATTGGGGAGACTGGTTTGAAAACCTTGCCTCCAGTCTCCTGCCAGATAAATTTGCATTAAACTAGCTCTTTTCTCAAAAGCTGATGGGCAGATTTTTGATTTTTTATACCAGGTAGTGGACACACATTTGGCAATATTTCTGCTTTCTATGGGTTATCATACAAATTATGCACTCCTTTTGAAAACTACATAATGTCAAAAACAACAACTGGACACATTCCCCCTTTCAAGATATTGGCAAACATTTAACGAAAAAGGAATGCCCAACATTCCATAAATGAAGAATCATAGTATGCTGAATTCAGAGATGAAATAAGATTTGGTAAAAGATTTAAATAAAATTTCAAGTTACCAATACCTAGGTAAATTTTGGTTAATATTGCTAGTTAGAGAAGTCTGAGACAATTAGATGATATGAAATTACTCTCTTCATGACTTTTCTCATGAACTTCACTCCAAAATTCACTGGCAATACCGCTGTCTCTTATCATTTTGCCCAGTTTTTTTAAAAGATTTATTTATTTATGCATACAAAAGCTGGGGTACATACCACAGGTGCGGGGCGGGGTGTGTGTGTGAGAGAGGATTATCAGAGACAGAGTGGGGAACAGAACAGGCAGACTGACTGAAATACACTGCTGAGGGGAGCAGCAGGTGAGTCAGGAGAGGTCTGCTGCGCCATGTGGGTTGCTCCCTGGCCAACCAGGGATCAAACTTATGCTGTAGAAGCTGCGGACAGCTTCATAGGTTGCATCTTAAGCTCTTACACTACCAGAGAGGCCTCACACTTTGCCCAGTTTTAGTTCTGTCTGGATTCATATAGGAAGAGACTGCTTAGTTGGAAAAGAGAATCTAAGATCACTGCATATATTATGAATCAGAACAAGCACAATTTATTAAGGGCATCAAATTGATAAATTTGGAAGTCTTTTATGGATTCTCAAAATAGATATAATCTTGACAGCAGTGGGACAGAATTTACTGCTGGCCCTCAAGGTTGATTTCAGGTCTCGTCTGGTGCCCAGGTTAAAGGAATTAAAAGTTGATCTAATGAAATGTTTTTTATTAAATCAGATTAATCTTGAATAAACTGAATTCATTGACCAAGTCATCATTTTAAAATAGATATCTTTCCTTGATGTGGTTGGTTGCAACAATATCACAAAACCTTAATTTTTCTCCAGCATCCTTTTATGGATCGAGAAATTGACACAAGAAAAGTCAAGTTACTTGTCTCAGATTGCACAGCTAGTGAGTGTTACAGCAGGATTAACACCTGTGAATTTACTCCCCCAAGCACAACTTTCCAGCATTGTGAAGATGTTCAGCTTGTCAAAGTAAACCGTTGCTACTGCAAAGATGACAGTGGGCTTTCTTTAATTTTCTCTTTCTTTCTTCAGTGGATACTGTGTAATGCAATGTAGTGCCACATTGGAGCAAAAGGTGAATCAATAATACTGATCTTTATTTGAAATATTGATATTTTTACTCATTACAGTTTTTTGCAGTAAGTTACATTAAAATATTATTTTTTTGATGGTTGAGCTTTTGAGTATGTCCATTCCCCTTAAATGTTGCTCCTTGGGCAACTATATTACTTGCCTCATCAAGTCCTGACACTTTAGCTATGACTAAAAAATTCTATCCAATTTTGTCTAGTCAAGTATCTCAGAGAGACAGATTGCATTTGAGAAAGAAGAAGAACGAAGTAGTCACTTCTGTTTTACTACTGCCACTTTTCTGGAGTTTAAGGTTGGTGTTCAGGATTCCATGCTCCCAGATGAAGGGTTTGTCTTCACCTGTCTGGGAATTAGGAGTTGAGATGGCAACCAAGTGCTTCTGGATTCCTGAGTAGAAGGCCTGGGACCTGGTCTGGGTCATACAGTGGGAAAACAACTGTCCACCTATATTTTCTCTATCGCTTATATAATATGTTTAAATCTAGTGGAAACACATCTTGCAAGTTTTTTTTCTATGTCTAGAAAATTTCAGGGGGAATGATAGTGCAAAAAATACATTTTATATAAAAGAAACCTGAAATGTTTATTTTATTGAATTCTTTCAAACCAGCATAAATTCAATTGTAGTTGTGCTGATAACCTCAACATAGATCATTCTAATATTTAGCCTGGCATTTAGCATGTACCTGGTCTTGATCCAAATTACAGAACCCTGATGATAGATTAAATAAGATATGGTATGTAAAAAAAGGACAGAAAATTCTTTCAGGGTGTACTTGACAACTATTGGCAACTATTAGATATGTTCTCTGCTTTTCTGCTAAAAGAACATTCTGGGGCAAAGTTCTAGTCTGCAAACAAAACTGCTTTTCTATTCATTTTACTACCTACCTGAGTGGAGCAGTTACTTTAAAAAATTAAAATATTTACATTTGAAAAAGACATTTCAAAAAAGTTGCAGCTGCATGGGAGGAGGAAAAAATCAATACTCTTTGTGATCTTTAAGTTATATCTGTCTTCATGGATTTTGATAGCTTATGTTTTGCCAGGTTTTCATTTTATCTTAGCTAACACCCTGAACAGAAAACACAGCAAGTAGGTAAAAAAATCATCTGTGACCCATAATAAATGGATTTCTGCCAATGACAGGTCATGATACAGAAAAAAATCTGTGATGACCCTCTTTCCTCTACACTCATTTATCTCTTCCTGGTGTCCACTGATAGATTCTTGCTGTATGATTTATTGCAGAAAAACACCACCTAGAAATGGGCTTTTGATAAAATTGTTCAAGGATTCCTGGACAATAAATCCTAATCTTAACATGCAATGTTGCAGAATGTTTCACCTTTCTTATGCTATAAATAAAATATGCCAAATGTGATAATAAATCCATACATTTAAGCACTATCTATGTAGTTTAGGAAATAAAGTCATAGTATGTACGCCTGATGTTAATAGCAGCTCCAAGTCTGAGGATATTGATGGTAGTATTTGTGTATTTGCCATCGAAATTTTTAGCACTTTATAGTACTTATGAAATTGCATGACTTTTATCTGCCTGGGGAAGGCTTGCTCTGCAAAGAGCATATGTGAGTTAAGCATGATCGGTTTCTGGTGGCTTGAACCAAGTGATGTTTCCTGAACACAGGCAACTTGCTCTGGGAGACAGCTGAAATTTTGAGTTCATGTAGAGACTTTTTTCATAGTTAATCTTCGGCTAGAAGAAACAATGAGAAGCTCAGTCTTCTTATTCTCACCCCACTAGTGGCACTGGGTGTTAAGCATACAGAGCCCTAGTTTTTAGGCTTCCTCTCATAAACTCAAGGACAAGTATCTGACCTCCACACATAGTAGAAGGTTGAGGGAGTCAAGCCCTACTGATCTGCTTTAAGCTTAGTTTCTCCTCCCTGTGTGGAAACTGTCAGGGCCCAGGAGAAAATTCCCATACCCCACCTGGGCTCTTCTAAGGCTAGAAGGACAAATGAGTTAACATCAGATGGATTAGTAGGGGAAAAGGTCAAAATTTAATAACATGTGTATGGAGAATTTACATGGCTGTAAATTCTAAAGAATAATGGAGTGGACCAGGGATATTTATTCTGTGTTTAGGGACCTGAGGCATCAAGGAGAGAGAATAAGAGATTTCACATGACAGACAAGAAGGGGATGACCTCATCTTTGGAGTAAAGATGACATTCTTAGATTGGGGGACATGTTCACTGATTAACCTAAACCTGAATGATGCCCACTAAACTACTTCTAGCTCATAAAAAGGGGGGAAGTGATTGCTTCTTGGAATAGGAGAAAAAGGGCAAAGGACAAAAAGCTCCTAAGGTCTTCAATGCTTTTAATGTAAAATAATTTGCATTCTTTAAGTAATTGTAATAGACTTCTTAAGGCCACAGGGTCTTGATTAACCATTAGTTCTCCATAGCAAGGTGACATTTATTAGAAAAGGCCTACTATCGGCATATTGAGAAAAGCCTATCTGACCCAACTGGGGAGACCAATCCCATGAAACCAAAAGACTTATTTTAATTATTACTAGAGCTTCTAAAGCTTATAAGATATTATAAGCATCACCTATTCAAAAAGATGGGAGGCAAGATCTTAATCTGACTCAGGGTTTCTCAAACTAGGCACTGCTGAATAAATAGGTATTTGGGGCTGGATAGTCTTTGTTGTGGGTGTCTGTGCATTGTAAGATATTTAACAGCACCACCCTTCTCCTCTTAATCCCCCATATCATAATAACCAAAAATGTCCACTACATTGCTAAATGCCTCCTATGGGGCAAAATCATCCCTGGCTGAAAGCTATTGATCAAACCTATAAGAAAAATGTTAATAATAAAGTCATGGCATTAAAGAGGACAAAATCACTTTCATTGGCAAAAGAAAAGGTAAAAGGAGTCAATTTAAAAGTAAAAGATACTGTGTTTGGGAATAAAAGTGAGTTGGGCTTTTATTTTAAAGAGGATTGAAAATACCTGTGGAATGATCTTGCCATGCCATGCAATGAAATAAAGGAAAAAAAACCCCAAAATGCTGATCAGCTGCTAAGAAATCATGTGTTAAATACCACATTTGTGTAATCATTTACATTGAACTTGACAGAATTAGGATAAAGATATAAAAATAGTATGTGCTTGCAAAGGGTAACCACACTAGAAATAAAGAAATGGAAATGAGAATCAAGAACCTAAGGCAAGTTTTATTCCTTCAACGGACTGGAAGTGAAGAAATCCATTATATCATGTGTACTTTTCTTTGTGTCCTCAGATATTTATTGAAGGTCAAAGACAGAGATGCCTAATGGGTTATGATTATGTGAAATGAAGTGAGAAACAATGTTTTATAACAGCAAACACTTTTTATACTGACAGTGTATTATGTTCACTAAAATGTCTTACAGCTGCCTTTCCCCTGGTATCCATGGCTCAAAGCAGGAAAATAATACGTTATTCAAGAAATACATAGAAATTGGGGGGTGTGACTTGTTCAGAGTCATGGCTCTTGTCTCAAGACCCAGGAAAAATGTCCCACTATGCTTCATCCAACTTGAATAACTATTTACTCTAAAAAACATATTGCTTCCTTCGTATCATTTTTTCCATCTCAATTCTGAAAACAAAGTTTCATTTTAGTGTTAAAGAATTTATGAAGATTCCTATGGATTCCTATAGCTTTGAGTTTAAGCATACTTTTATAATGCCAAGAAAATTCAAGATCTTCCTTGTTGTTTTTCATAACCCTGATTACTAAAATAATATAAAAATTCTGTTGTTAATTCAGTAGCATTTTTAAAACAGACTTGCATTTTATCAACCACAACAGTGTCTACATAAGTTTTAAAAACTTATGAAGGACATTTCTTTATGAAGGACAGCTGTTAGATTTTCTAACAGTCCTATAGTTCCTAACCCACAGGTTGGGAACACAGGACATTTTCTTGAAACACTTCCTATATTAATGTTTACAAGGAAAACCTTATGCAACTGTAGTGCCTATTTTTGGCTTTGCCCACATGCTTTCGAGTCCCTTTATCAGCTCCCTCCCCATAGCTTCTGTGTCAGAGGACAGTTGCCCTTCTACCTGTATGTCAGAGAACTGGAAGTTCCTGAGAACTTGTGCTCCCTTGGATATATATGAGTTCAAAAAAGTACACATGATATAATGGATTTCTTCATTTCCAGTCCATTGAAGGAAAACCATGTGGAAGTATAAGTGCCCCACCTCTCTGGTCCTGGTGGAAACAATTCTGATGTATGATCATACTGCCTCCAAACCTGCATAGAATTAAGTCTAAGTTACCCTCTCTGGGATTATACTTAATCTTGCACCTTTGCTTGGTTCATTCCTTTCCACATCCTCCTGTTGTTATTTTTTATAGACATATATGTAATAAATCACTTTCACATGAATCATCATTGCAGGCTCTGTTTCAGTGGATCCCATCTTAAGATAGTTACCATATAGACAATAATATTTTCATTTTATCACTCCTTCACTTATTCAACAAATATTTACTGAGCATAGTTTAAATGCTAGACTCTAGGAATACTATAATGAAAAAAACAAAGGTTCCCTGGCCGTGTAAAGCAGGCAGTCTAGTGGGAACTACAAGATGTTCACTGTTACCTCTAAGACCTAACACAGAGTCTAGCACAACGCACATGTTCCATCAGTATTTGTTGCCATTTAATGTATGTAGACATATATAATAAAATCTAAGCTTCTGTTAGCCTGTAGGAACTTGCAATATCTGACTCCTTCCTTTCTGACCTTACCTCTTAGCATCCCTCGCCTCACCTACTTTGCTCTAGCCATACTAACTTCTCTCTGCTTCCTCAAACTAAATTCTACCCTTCCCCCAACACAACCTTCTTCCCCACATGCCTCAGAACCTTTCTCCTTACATGAAAAATTTCTTGCAAATCTTTTCTGACTGGCTCCTTATAGTTTCATGTTCACTTCAATTGTCACCTCTTCACTGAGGTCTTCCCTGATCTGTCTCTCACAGCCCTGTGTTGTTTTCTTGATACACTGAGAACTCTCTGACACTTTTTAGTTGCCTTCTTTTTCATCGTCTATGTCACCGAAAAGAATGTTTGTCCCATGCGTATAGGAATCTTATCAACTATACTTGTCAACTTAATGCCAGTGTGCAGAACACACCTGTATCACAGTAGACAGTCATAATATTTAATTAACATAATTCTAATTAACATAAAATGAATATATATGTTAATTAGAAGACTCAAGGGAAATACTACTGAGGACACAGAGCACTGGCATGGAGAATAAAAAGAAGAGAATAAGGTACAAGTACCCTAGGAAGTAACATTTAGGCCCAGTTAAATGCTACTAGGTATAGGCTGTGCATAAGCCTCAAAGGTAGCTTTTTATCTTGGAGGAACTGAGAGGAAGCTGTGTGATTAGAGCGTAGTAATCTCTAACATTGCTAAGGAGGGAGTAGAATGGAGAAGAAAAAGCAAATTGATGAACTATGGCCTGTAGGCTAAATCGGGCCTGCCACATGTTTTGGTAAACATAATAAAATTTGGAGAACAGACATGTCCATTTGTTTACAGATCACCTATGGTTGTTTTCTTACCATAAAAGCACAGTTTAGTAGAAAGACTGTCATTTCACCTATCAACCTATAATGTTTACTATCTAACTTCTACAGAAGTTATCAATCCCTAAGCCCTTGAGGATGAGGGCAGGGGCTTAATTCATTTTTATGCAATGGTGTGGCAGTTTTCAAACATGTCTGCAAATTCTTTGACATTCTTCCTCCCACTTGAATCAGATTCTGTGGCACCTTAACCAATAAATATAGAAGTCACACTATGCAGAAGAGACACTATATAGAAGTGTCTTAATGTCTGGGCTCAGACATTAAGATACTGGTTCCTCTTAACTTTGTGTCTCCTGAAACCTTGCCATCATGTTTTAGAAAGATCAAGCTGCCCATAGGGAAGCCTGCATGTTGAGACCCACACGGGCACAAAAAATGTCAGGACAAATGCCAGCTCTCTTGAAAGAAGATCCTCTAGGCTTCAGCAGAATCATCTACTTTAAACCATGTGGAGTTGAGAGGAGTTTTCCTCACTATAATTGCAGGTTTGTGAGCAATATAAACAGTGATTGTTTTTTAGTCATAATGTTTCAGGTATCTTATTATTTGGAATCAAAACAAATGGAAAGGCATTAATGTTATTTTCTTTACATAGTTGATATTTACCTTAACATTGATAATGTAAAACTGTTATAGAATGAATGTCAATTAAAGGAGAAGGAGCATCGAGGTGAAATGAGCGGAAGCAACCTATTCCTGCATTCCCCCCCCAACCCAGCCACACACACACACACACACACACACACACACACACACACACACACACACAACTTATAGGCAGCCACTTTGGGCTATAATTCCCAGCAGGCAATTAACTGGAATTCCTGAAAGGGGTGCAGCTAGAAAGGAGTAAAGCAGATAAATAAGTGGAGATGAAACAAAAGAGGGAGTGACAAGTAGAAGAAGAAAGGAGAGATACATGGAGGAGAGACATGGGTGAGAAACACATGGGGAGGCTGATATTGGTCTTTGGCAAAGGCAATGGCAGCTGTTATCTTGACCTTATGGCAGATTATACAGTATGTTTTGAGTTTTGGGTTACTCCAGTTATACCAGCTCTTCGGGACCTGCCTAACCCCTTTTTTATGGTTCCTTACCAGAAGGTGCCTTATACTTGTGGTAAACTTTCATGACTCAGCAGTCAACTTTAGGGCTGAACCTGTTGGGCATTTGCTCATGGGGGAATGGATAATTCTTGGAGTTTTATTGGGAATCTATTATTTGAAATCCTTTTCTTCTATATGCACACAAATTCTATTAAAAATCTTTCTCACTTAAAATCTGCTTTCTTTTCTTTTGTGCACACAGAGGGCCACGTCCTCTTTCAGAGCACGTACTGAGTACTTTCAGAGTATGTACTCAGTACTCAATACTTAGTACTCAGTACCGAGTACTTTCAGAGTATGTACTCCTTTATAGTTTGGGGTCCCTCAGTCTTGCATGTAGAAAATTTCTTCTTTAATGTTTATCTAATCTTTCTATTTTCCATTTAAAGTATCTTCCAATTGATCTTCCAGCTTCATGCATTCAATAAGCAATTGAATACTACTGTGTACAAGAGTAAATATCATAAATATTCAGTGCTTAGTAGTTTGATATTTGAACAGGACATTCATAAATGAAGTTTGAGAGTGAAGGTTCATAATTTCAGGTTTACCCTTGTCAATATAGAAAAACAGGTATCTAAACAGTTATGAAAAACAATTTTTCTGTTCTTGAATTTTAACTGTGAAATTTAGTAATCCCCTTTTTGCCATTTTCTAAAATTTCAAAGAATAGTTCAGTGATAATTGTAGAACTGTCATATTAATTGATAAATCTGGCACTTCATAAATATCAAAGTATCTCCCATTTATGAATTAGCCATTTTCCTTTAAACTCAAACATACATTTTCATTCAAACACACTTAGTGCCAGTTTTTTTCCTAATATATAAAAATTTAATCCAATCCAAAAGAATTGGGTGTTAAAATTAGAAAAATGAGTACCTGAATATGAAGAAAAAGGTTCAGAAAAACTGAAAAATGAGTGTTTCATATATTGTTTCTTTTGGACATCTGGCCTGGCTTTCAGAAGATTGATATAAAAAAAGCTGATAGAAAAATTTCTTTAGTACTACGTAAATAACCAATTTATAAAAAAAGCTATATTGTGTGCCTGCATATGAAGAATAAAAATCACTGGGCTTTTTTTTAAATCCTTTTATTTTACAGGCCACAATAATAGGGCAAGTTACAAAAAAAATTGTTTTCTTCCTCCTTTACAGTTCAAACTCTGAGTAAGACAGAGATAATTTATGGTGGAGAAAATGATCTGCATCTGGAAACTCTAGTTGAACCTGCCACATGACTGAGCTAGTTTTTATAAAGAAGCTAGAAATCTGGCGCCACAGCAAATGAAGAAAATGAGTGTAATCACTTAACAAGCTTGCTGCTTTGGATCCTGATAGCTGGAACTGAATGAAACATTGTAAGAAAAGAATAGTAGGTAGAAACATTGAATGACTATGGACCACTGATGGCTGGGCATGTCAAACAAGCCAAAACAAGTAAATTTCCAGGGACATGGAGAAAAGTGAAGGACAGGATTATGGGATTATTAGTGCAAGAGGTAAATTCTGTGTTATCTACATGAGAGCAGTCAAGAAGGTGGCAAGTGAAGGGGTATGATACTTGCCTGTCATGTCAAAGTCATATCAAGGAACCCCCAAAGGGACTTTATATTCAGAACTTAATCATTAAGTTACATTTACTACCACATGGCCACCAAAAGGGTCAGGGAGTGAAGTGGAGAGAGGCAAACCACAGAAATGCAGAGCAACAGGAAGCAAGGCATAGTTATAGGCTCAAGCAAACATGGCCAGAAAAACTTCTCCAAAGTTAATAACTGTAAAGTAGCAGGCATTTTACATATGAAATGGATGTAACAAAACTGTAAGCATTGCTTTAAAACCTCTCTTAAAGAGAATATTGTACAAATTCATAAAGGAAATATCCTAGACAAGATTTATGAACACTGACTCAACAACATCGTCAGTGGTTAGGTCATTCATGATGTTTTTACAATGTTCAACTTATTATTATGTATATATATTTATAATTTTGTATATATTAAATTGAATATAACACAGAACTATATTTGAATTCCAGCTTATTCACTGTGTTACTTTGAGTAAATTACTACACGTTTTGTATCTCAGTATCTGTAAAATGTATAAAAGTACAAAACAACCTCATTTGGATTGTTCAAGAAAGAAATGAGACCGTACGTGAGATGTACTTAGCACATAGATGTGATTTATTTCTAAGGTTGAGGATAAGTGTTCAGAGACCAGAAAATAACATTCCAGCATGGACTGTGATGGAACAACAATGGCATTGGACACACAGACGAGAATGAGGATAATGGAAAATGTAATAAAAAAAAAAGATTCTGGACTGACTGAACTAGAACGAATGCTAGTCTCTCACTCATAGTAGTAAAGGGTGTCCACTAAATCTTTAGCACTAACACAGGAAATTCCACTGACTAGTAATTGCAGTTTGCTGAATAAAATTGATTTTAATAACAGTACATAAAATGAATAAAATTCTTATACCACACTGTGGGTTTAGTCATTCTCAACATTTTTGAGAGACAATCCATTTTAAATCTATTCACTTTTACTAAAGCGATAAATGCAAGGATGTTAGAGGTCACTCCCCAGAGGTTGCTGAGGCTCAAAACATGACCTTTAAGACATTAGTAATAGACCAAAAGTGGGCGGTGACAGTAATCAAGGCAGACACTCCCTCCCTCCTCTATCCCAGTAGCATCCCTTTAAAATGTAGATACCTCTGGACGGTAAAATTCAATATTATTAGATATCATCTTGCATTGAGACCTTACTAGTTGGCAAGCAGGTGAAAGCCCAAGTGGGATAAATATTGGACTTACAAAACAAAGGGAGAAGAAACACAGAAATCCCAAGAAAGAGGAGGAAAAGTATGTGATGGGTGAAGTATAAAAGGTGAACACTATGGATTTCTCCATTGCTGAGGACAAGTCTATGAGTTATTGTTCCACCTTCTAGTAATAGGTACTCTAGGTCATGGCTTCCTTTGACTGCCTGCAAGGTCATTATCCAAACAGTCATATTCCAAATGAGACAACTGATAGTAGCTCCAATTCAAGAGTCCTTTACAATAACCCAATCAATATTTGAAAGTATTCAAACTACCATCTGTTAGAGTCTTGTAGAATTAGTATAGACTGTTGAATTAGAATATATTTTATCACTGATGAGAGATGCAAATCAAATCACAAAAATGCAAGTATTTAATAATTGCAATGTAAACTAACAAAATACAAAGGCTCCTCAGAAGTCTAGACCTTCTTATGGTGAAAATAAGGGATGAGCCATAGGTGAGGATTTTAGTGCATCTGCTCCTGAGAAACAGTAAGTGCCTGATGAGGAGTGAGGTGAGAAATCACACAGGTGGCCAGGAGAGGAAAATGAAACAAGACCGGATGGGTTGCACATACTTCATCTCACAAGCTTCCTCACAAGAAAATACATCTAAGTCAAATCAAATATTACACATGGCTTCTAAGACATCTTGTCATTTTATATCTAGAAGGAGGACTTTAGTATGCTCCAGTCTGAGAGTTTTCAAACTTGGCTGCTGATCAGAATCCACGCAGGACATTTTTTCACTATCTAGATTTAGAAGACCTCAAACCAAAGTCTATTAGCATGGCAGGTTTGGGAACCAGCTTTTGGTCCAGTGCCTTTGTTTGTAATGGCTGTTAGTTATTGAAATATTAATATTAAGAAGTACAAAGGATGTGATAGCAAACATCCACACAACACCTGCAACTCCAAATCATCAAATGTGAACTGTTAAAAAATATTTATTTCTTTCTATCTAAAAATTTTATTTGAAATAAATACTTCTACAAAGAAAATATACAGAAACCCTTTTTAAGTAGAAGAATTAATGTCTGAAAGTTAAACAGCAAGTGAACAATAATATCTTCTCATCAATCTCAAATAACTGTATTGAGATACTGATTTTAAGTTTTTAGTCAACTTAGCAATTCATGATAAATTTTAAGCAATGAAATACAACAAAAAGGAAAGTGCTTATGAAATCTCGTTATACCTACATGGCCTTGGGGACTAAAGACAAAAGAGGGTATATTTACCAAGTTATTGGCTTCAAATTTTTAAATGTCATATGTTGATGTAATTATAGATTTACAGGAAGCTTCAAAAATAGTACAAGGTGGGCCTCCCCTGGTGGCACAGTGGTTGAGCGCTGGGTTGCGAGGCTGTCCGCAGCCTCTGCAGCTCCAGTTCCATCCACTGCCACCCGCGAGGGCCCCACAAAAAAAAAATAGTACAAGGTGGTTTCATGTACCCCTCAACGAGTTCCCCATTCCAAGGTAACTAGTTTCTTACAAAACCATGGTACAATATCAAAACCAGAAAATTGACGTTGGTACAATCAACATACCTTATTCAGATGTCACTAGCTTTACATGCACTCATGTGAGTATGAATATGCATACATGTGTATCCAATTTTATGCAATTTCAGCATATGATAGATTGATGGAACCAACACCATAATCAACATATATAGTAGATATATAACTCATTACCACAAAGATCCTTCCATTTCCTACCTTTCCCTGTAAACTTTGGAAGCATTATCTTTGAATTCTCATCCCTAATCTTTGGAAACCATTAACCAGTTCTACATTTCTTTAATTTTTTCATTCTCAGAATGTTACAAATGTAACAATACAGTATGTAATCTTTTGCGATTTCCCTTAAGAAAAAAAGATTGCATAGTCCCTTAAGATTCATCTAAATATTTCATGTATCAATAGTATATTTCCTCTTACTGTTAGTTGTGTTCCATCATATGAATGCATCAGTGCTTAGCTATTTATCCACTAAAGGACATTTGGATTATTTCATTTTTTTGGCAATTACAATAAAACTGCTACGAATAGTCATCTATACATGGTAAGGCCAATTTATCTCTCCCCAGACCACATAGAGAGGATTCAGGCACATTCTTTGATCTCTCTACAACATAAACATCAGCTTTCACTCCATTTTGACAATTCATTCATGAAACCACTATCTCTCAACTTTGTCTTATATTGCAGTTGCAGTCATTTTACCATTTTTAGTTTATTTATTCAAAATATTGAGCTCTAATGGCCAACAGGCATATGAAAAAATGTTCAACATCACTTGCAATCAGGGAAATGCAAATCAAAACTACCATGAGATACCATCTCACACCAGTGAAAATGGCACATATTAAAAAAAACTAGCAACAACAAATGTTGGCAAGGATATGGAGAAAAAGGAACTCTCCTGCACTGCTGGTGGGAGTGCAAACTGGTCCAACCACTATGGAGAGCTGTGTGGAGATTTCTTGACCTACTAAACATAGAGCTTCCATATGATCCAGCAATTCCACTCCTAGGTATTTACCCAAAGGACACAGAAACATCAATTCCAAAGAACACCTGCACCCCTATGTTTATAGCAGCACTATTTACAATAGCTAAGCTTTGGAAACAGCCCAAATGCCCAAAAATAGATGACTGGATCAAGAAGATGTGGTACATATACACCATGGAATATTACTCAGCATTCAAAAAAGATAAACACATGCAATTTGCAGCAACATGGATGGCGCTGGAAGGGATCATGCTCAGCGAAATAAGCCAAAAAGAAAAAGAAAAATACCGAATGGTCTCACTCATAGCAGGAATCTAGAAAACTTATACAAGGGACCAGGAAAATGAATAACTATAAGAAAGTGAAAATCAAAATCAACAAAAAACTATGAACCAGAGACACTTTTTGAGGGGTGGGGGGTGGGAGGGGAGGGATTGGGGTCAGAATGGGGGGGGTTGCAATTGTATGGGGAATATAAAAATAAAATTTATTATTAAAATAATAATAATAAAAAAAAAGAAATTGCATAGCTCTCAACAGACACACAGAAACTATTAATGAGTAACTGTCACTCTTAAAGAAGTGAAATGTATTATTTTTATTTTTGTGTATTATTTTTGAATTACTTCTACAGTGTCAAACTATAAGTGTTTTTTTTTTAATTTGTGAAAAAAAAATATTGAGCTCTGTGTCTTAATACAAATTGCACAAGTCATAAGAAAGTAATGTCAGCATGAAAGGTGGAATGAAGACCTCTGTCAATCCTTTTACCATAAAAGCAATGAGTACATTTGAAAAAACTGTTAAACTTTTTTAGAACTTAAATTAATCAAAGGCTTAATTCACTTAATTCACTTTGGAAAGCATTTGACTTATGAAAAAATGGTGAAATATTAGGGTAGGCCTTAAATTTTTAGGTAGGTTCTAAACATTTATACCAGAGATATTCATGGCATTTTAAACTATCATTATCTACCCCTCCTTGGCATAGCAGTCACCTTGAAAATCAGCAGTTTAGTAGCCATGGAAGGGTGCAGTGTGGAATTGGAGGTCCCCCAAATTCCATTCAAAGAATTGCCATTATTTGGTCTGTCTGGCAGTTCCACTCTTAGGTTTGTCTTAATTTGACCTGACTCAGAGTTTACCCAGTGCAAACGGGCTTTTCTCTGGAGGTGTTTGTTGAAAACAATTGGAGATAATGGTTTAACATCACAGCTGCCTGAGGTAACAGTAACAGTTGGGGCAAATAACATGCTAGTCAAAAAACCCAAAGGAAAATCTGGGAAGTAAAATAAACATGGGGATCCTGAAAAAAAATTTCACACATATCTGGGACTCTAGAAGCTCTTGCACAGGCTCAGGAAAAACCTGTGAAAACCCTCAACTCTCCCCTCTGGGTAACTGTGAAGCTCTGCACTAGTAGACAGTGAAAGCCAAGGCTGATGGTAAAGTAAATGTTTAAGACATACAACAGCACTCAGAACACTTCACCCAAGGATGGGAGGCTTATTGATTCCAAGTATTTAAGGAAATCTTTGTAAATTAATGAACAGAGACTTCAGTGATCACATATAACAAAGAATACAGACTTCACTGAATTATTTGAAGAAAATCATAAAACACTCAGCAATAGCAGCAACAATAATAAGCAGTAATAACAATTCCAGGGGAGACTGAGGAATAAAATTTCCAGAGTTGTCCAATTTTAATAAAAAATGATAAATTAGATCTTTTGTGCTCCCAAGGTCCAAGAGGATTAATATATAACTAGAATTTCAATCTGGGAACTACCATTTCAGAAGCCCTGGCTTTCATTTCCAAGCCATGTATATAAATTAGCTATCATTGTATAACAAACCACCTCACAACCAGTAATAAAAAGCAATCACCACTGCTCAACATTCTGTGCTAGAAAATCAGACAGGGCTCAGCAGGGAATGCTCTGTCTGCTCTACATAGTGTTGTTTGGGTTGGCTTAATTGGTGCTACAGTAGTCAAGATGGTCTTATTCACGTGACGGGAGCCACGAT
Organism: Talpa europaea; assembly: GCF_964194135.1. Taxonomy (NCBI): domain Eukaryota; kingdom Metazoa; phylum Chordata; class Mammalia; order Eulipotyphla; family Talpidae; genus Talpa; species Talpa europaea. The sequence goes on along the minus strand of NC_140069.1, from coordinate 95,516,813 downwards.
GATGGTTGCTGGCTGAAGTACCTTAGTTCTCCTCTACACTGCCTCTCTTACTTCATGATATCTCCTTCCTCCTCTTCCCCACAGTTTCTTTAGCTAACTTCCAAAAGAACAATAAACAAAAACTTCAAGGTCATTCTGAAGTCACACAACATTACTTGCACTGCATCCTACTGGTTAAGGCAAGTCACAGAGCGGAGTGGAAGTTACATTGCTCAATGCGAGAAGGGAGGGATGGTTGTACTTATCTACCATATTGCAGGCTTCTGAAAGCAACTGGCCCTGGATAGTTGATTGTGATGGTGACTGATGATAGAGATGTCAATCCAGCTGACCCTCCTGTCTCACCCGCTGCTCCCCTTTGTTTATTCCAGAAAATCTTCCTGTTCTGTTCCCCACTCTTGTCTCTGGTGAATCTTCTCAACCCCCTCTCCACCTCTTGCCTATACCCCAGTTTTTCAACACAAACATAAAGTTTTTTAAAATTTTAAAATATATAAATAAAATAAAAGACTCTCATAGTAAATGAGTTGTGATTATTGCAACAACCTTTGCCTTCTTGCTACCACTAAAACTGAGTGTAAGGCACTATCCTCTCTTGGAGAGCAATGATACATCTGCTCATTCTCAGAGTCATCTTTCTAAAACACAGATCTGATCACATCACACATCAATTCAGTGGCCCTTCCACTCTCCTAAAACATAGAAAGCAAGTGTGAAGTATTACAGTAGGAGGGCTGGGGGTGGGGAGGGCTTTAGCCTCAGCATTAACATTAGTCCATTCTTTGGTAAAGACAACTGGCATTTTTTCCACCTTTCCATAAAATGTTATGTGAATGCTACTTGAAGTTCTCCACTCATCTTCCATTCAGATTGCTGCCTCAGTCCCTTTTATATAGAAATTCTGAGGTACTACTGTCAACTGGGAAGATTTTCTTGTCACCCTACCCTCTATGGCTGCCCACTCATCATCACAGAATTTCAGAAGCAGTACTACAGACAAAATTCTTGAGGCTAGAACAGGTCAAAACTTTGTTAGTACAAACTGATCACCTTCAAGGAAGGACAGAAGCATGGTAACCCAGGGGCTTTTTTTTTTTTTTTTTCACTATTCACACACATCTCTAATAACAGCTGCCTCCACGGTTGGTGTGACAGGCAGAAACAGGGCAAGTGTCAAACTACCAATGATAGTGACAATTCAGTGGTTCCTCCATTCAACTAAGTACTTAAAATTCTTTTGCATAATTACGCACATCTCTCTTTAAAAATATGTACGTATTAGTTTTAGCACAACTAATGATAGCTTTTCTGACACAGGATGTCTTTAGTTTTTCTCAATAAATTGCTATTTTTTATTTTTTTATTATGGGTTTTGGAATGAAGATTGATTTTTGAACCATTTTGGGGGGATAATAGCTGACTTTTGTGCTACTGTGGCATTGCACAGTTCACATTTCAATAATTAAATGTAAACACGCTCTCTCAAAGAACAGAGTCACTTAAAATATGGCAGTGCTTCATTAATAATCGATTTACAGAATCTCTCGTTGTGGAAACGACAGCCTCTTGAAGCTGTCATGACACTGTCAGTCTTGCTAAAGCAGGTAAGAATTACTTCTTGAGCTCTAAACAGAGTCACAAATAGCAATGGTTTCCTTGGAGACTTAGCAGCAAAGCTTAAAGCTTTGCCTATAGGACTGGGGTTCCAAATTTAATGGGACTTCCTCTCCAAATATTAATCAGTCTTACCAAATCAAGGAACTTTTGGCCCAGTTCTAGGGAGGCACCCATAAATGATTTTATAGGGGGATTGTGAAGGGTTAGAGGGGATAGGACACCAAATGTGCAAATCTGTGGCTAAGGAATGGTCGGAGCCCACAGGCACAAACTACTTGGTCTGTATTGCTAAGAGGAGGCTGAGAGCAGCAAGGTGAACTCTCCTTAGGAGTGAGTCAACCCACATGAAAAAGCCTTCCTGTCTGCCTTTCTTGACACATTATCACCAGGTCACAAAGCAGAGGATATCCTGGAAAAAGGAGACAAAGATAACACAAGCCATATTTTATAAAAGGGGCATATAGTTATTTTGGTCCTTTACTCTTTTCATGTTATTTCATTTACAGATACAAGCAAATGGTTGTCCTTTTGATAATTTTAGCATTCTGGACTTTAATTTCTTTTCCTATTTCCTTTTATCATTCTTTTCAGGGGAGGTATAGATTTATAGGGAAGATTTGAAGGAGACTGGTGCAAGACGGTATCCCCCATATTCCTTTTTCCTCACTTACCTCTGGTCTGGAGAGCCAAGGTTCCAGCATAGGAAGTGATGACAAAGAATTCAGATTTGATGCAGATTCTGAGGAGGCAAGAAGCAATATGACTTATAAGCATAAAGTAACTGCATATAATGATGTGCCAATATGAGAAGATGGGGCCACTTCAAAAACCTGTATGTCCTTTTAAAAAATGCATTTGCCTGAAAGCCATAGCAACCACTGTATTGCTAGCCTGCATTTTTCACTAAGTGTGCCTTTTAAAGTTACTTACTTATAACTATAAGTACTAAGTAACAAAACATAGAAAATATGAACTCAATGTGCTGCATTTATATAAACTACAGTTTATATAATATGTTGCATTTGGAAATTGTTACTAGGCACAACTCTTTACATGAGGATTTATCTTCATTCACTACCCATGAAAGCTTATTTTGCGGGACAAATGAGGCATACTATGTGACTAATTTTCTTTAGATTATCCTTATTTCTTTATGAAGATGATTCGATTACACTTCACGAGGTCTACATCCTTGAGCAAATAAAAACGACTATTACAAGTTCCTGTCTCAGAGATTTTTGTTGGTGTTTATTTCATGCTTATTGCAGGGCCAAGTGATTTTTTTTAAAGATTTCTTTATTTATGCATACAAGAACTGGGGTACAGGACAGTGGTGCGGGAGGTAGGAGGATTCACCAGAGACAGAATGGGAAACAGAACAGGCAGACTGAAATACACTGCTGAGGGGAGAAGCAAGCGAGACAGGAGAGGTCTGCTGCACCATGTGGGTTGCTCCCTGGTCGAATGGTGATCAAACTTGTGTTGCAGTGGCTGCAGATAGCTTCATAGTGCTGTTCTTAATCCATTGCCACCAGGAAGGTCCAGGGCCCAGTGATTTAAGATCATGAGTCTTGGTACCAGGCAGATATGGAGTTCAAATGACAACTTCAGTTGTGTGGTTAGAGGCAAACCTATAAGACTCAGTTTTCTCATCTGAAAAAGGGGCTAACAGTTCCTACACCAAAGGATTGTTATAGAAACTGAATGAAATAATGTCAGTGAATAGAGAATTTAGCATAACCACAGCACATAATGAGAACCATTCAATGCTTACTGACAGTATTTTATAGTTTTGACTGTGTTTAAAATTTATGGTATCCATTTAATCAATTCTTTATAGTTTTTTTTTTACTTTCTATGGATAATACACTGATTTAGACTGCTTTTATTCATTAAGCTAAAATTTGACTAACTTATGCTATTTAAATTCAATCAAACTTTTAAAATTGCATATATTTCCCAAATATTTAAAAAAATCTCTCTCTATACATATAACATATTCTAAGGCCTAGTTTGCCCTAAGTATGCCAATATGTAATTTATTGAATGCCAAGTAGACTAAATCACTTTGATAGTTTATTTTTTCACATATATAAATTTTTGTCAATACAACAACAAATACTGTTCCACTTGCAATATCCTAGGTCTCTTAAATGTTTTGTAATGTGTACTTATTCTCATAATATCATTATCCCCATCATCATCATCATAATCATCAACACAGTATTAAACTAAAATAAAATTTAAACTATGTATCAACTTTTTTCCTCTTAGGTTTTATTTTATTTTAAAGATTTATTTTATTTTTATGCATACAAGAGCTGGGGTACAGGCCAGAGGTGTGAGGGGGGCAGTGAGAGGATTCATCAGAGACGAGTGGGGAACAGAACAGGCAGACTGACTGAAATACAATACTGAGGGGAGCAGCAGGCTAGTCAGGAGAGGTCTGCTGCACCATATGGGTTGCTCCCTGGCCGGCCGGGGATCGAACTTGTGCTGCAGTGGGTGGGATTAGCTTCATAGGTTGCGTCTTAACCCCTTGCGCCACCAGGGAGGCCCTCCTCTTAGATTTTATATTAAATTGAGTTCAGAGAAAATTTGACTGGTAACACTTTGTTTTGCCTATGCACCTATAGCAACCTGGAATATGTTAATTTTCCAAACATAGGTACTTTGTCTTTATAGATAAGTATCTTTATAGATAAGTATAGATACTTAAAAAGATAAGTATCTTTATAGATAAGTGTCTTTATAAAGTATTCTTAAAGATCTTTAAGTATCTAAAAGGCTTTGAGTATCTTTAAGTATCTATAAATCTTTAAAGTATCTGTAAGTATCTTTATAGATAAGTATCTTTATCTTTATCTAAGTATAGATAAGTACCAATATGTTTCCAAAGTGGCTTAGAGACATGTTCCAAGACATTTAAGGTTAAGTGAAAAGTGAATTTTCAGACACTAACTTATTTTTGGTAGGATAACTCTTTTTTTAACATTCTGGTTTTACTAAAATGATACTTATGTGTTCCAGAAAGTTCTATGTTGTTGAGATATTTATCTTCATAATATTTCATGCTCTATTTATTTATTAATCACTATAATTTGGTGAATGCTGCTATATGTTACACTTGGCAGTGTTGTACCTTTCTTGCAGGTCTAAAATTCAGGATCAGAGAGTCAAATCCTCCAAGAGCATTAGCTTAAGTTAGTGAAAAGCAGAGCCAGCTGCTTGAGGACAGGGTGCTGGCCTGCCTAGGTGTGGTGACTATAAGGAGGAAAAGTAATTTCATAGTACCAAAAAAGTGGTTTTTATCAGCTAGTGCTAAACTATACCTAATGCTTATTAGGTATTGTACTTACCACAAGAAAATAACCTGAAACCAGCTCTCACAATTGATAATCCTACCAAGGATATATTTTAAGGAAATTTCCCTTCTCTTGAGTATATAAATATCAGACAGGAGACTCCAAACTTTTGACTTCAGAATCACGGATTTAAAGAATGTTAGAGCTGGAAAGATTTAAGAAAAAAATAGCACTGCTCATAATTTTATGGATAAGAGACTTAAGGACAATCAAAGCTAAATCACCCACCAAAGATCAGGTGGGAAAGCAGAATTAAGGATTTGGGGATTCCTACTCATTGATCAATAATTCTTTTTTATCTTGAAATGTTGAAATCCAGAATGAATGGAGCATGGAATGAGAAGTGGAAGGAAATATGCAAAATTAATTGTCTGATTTAACAAGATGACATTTAGCAATGCTTTACATAAAACAGTATAGAAAAATATAAGTTTCACACTAAATATTTTTGGCTAAATTACTAATTATATCCACTTGTCTTTCTCCAGTTTTGTTATTTTTTTAAGATTCTCATTAGCTTATTTCTGGATAGGGTTTTTATAGCATTATATTATTGAATAAGTGTTTCTAATTATTTTTGAAAATATGTAAGTCGAAACAAAGCTAGAGAGATTTAGGATTTTTCCCTGGTATGCTCCTTATTATTATAGAGGATAAACCCAATTGTCCAGTTCTCACCAAAAATCATATCCACTTCTGATAACTTGGGCTGGTAGAGCCCAAGTACATCAAACTAATGACCTTATCTTGACCCAAGTGAGAATTTTTCACAGTGGAGAAAGAACTGATATGAACTGGTAGCAAGATAAAAAAGCACTCCTGAAATTCTTTGTAAATCAGGGGGGAAAGAAGATTCCATGGAAACAACTGAGACTTTATAAGATGACTGAGCAATACATGGTATTTACTAGGATTTCTCAAAATGAAGTCTGAGAGTCATTTGCCATTATAATCAACTGTTGAAGGACTAAGTTTGCACCAAGAAAAACATGGGGCAAAATTGCAACCATATATTAGAATTAGACTCAGGGGATGCAAAACACAAGAATCAGCAGAAATTCAAGTGCAAGCTTTCGATTTTCCCAGTTACAGATTGGTTGGGATCTATATCAATTATTCCCAGATCTCTGAAGAGTGGAGTGTACCTAAAATGAAACCCAGAGCGATAACAGAGTTACATTTTAGAGTCCTATCTGAAATCTGACATTAAGTGAGATTACTACACTAATGACTACTATGTGTCCTGGCACATAGTCTTAATACATGTGTAGAGATCTACTGCATGTAGAGTAGAGGAAAGCAGAACTTTACCTTGTCTACCTTACTCTTTATCTTTTTTGACATTGTTGAAGAATATAACTTTTTTTGTTGTAGGTGTTTCTGTAAGGAAAATCTTTGCATATATAGTTTTTGGTCCATTTGAATGATTTCTTTGGGAAATGTCTCTGTATTCCTACACTGAAGTGTGTGAATATTTTGGGAAGAGGAAATATGATTCCAAAATCAAAGGTGATGAATATCGACTTTTCACAAGTCTCATCTTACTCATGAGAACTTCCTCAACTTTGGAGGTAGGAATCCATCACCCACATTCTCTGCCAGCTTGGGAAAAGAAAAGAACAAGCCCCAAAGTTTAAGTCCATTTCTGCTTTAGTTCAAACCCTCATCATCTTCTGCCTAGATGAATACAATGGCAAGTGGCATCCCTGCCACCAAACTTGATGCTAAGTGCTCCTTCTAACTCTGATATGATCTAACAAATCAGATCATGTCTTTTTGGTAGTATATATAAGGACCCCTGATTACCTTCCTAAACCCATATTCCTTCTTTCTCTCTCTCCCACCTGTACCTTATGCTGAGACTGAATCTTACTACTTAAAGTTCCTCAAGCATTCCAAACCCTTCTAGGTTTCATTGTCAGCAGTAACACTGCTCCTTTACTCTTACATCCTTTCTCTGCATCCATATATGGCCACCACTACTTGTCTTTTAAAATCCAAGCAACACATTCTGTGGGAAACTGTCTACTCATTTAAGTTTCTGCAGTAGCCAGTTCATACCTCAACTTTGACCCTTCCCACATCATCTCTTCCTTGTTGGTCTAGTAGACTTTCTTCCTCTTTAGATTAAGAGCACCATGAAGGAAAACTCTATTTTAATAGTTTCTCCATCTTTAGTGCTTAGCACAGTGCCCACCACATTATAGATAAAGACAAATAAAGAACACAACAAACAAAACCAAACCAGGAAGAGTAATATGGGCAGAGGAAGAGTAGGTCAAAATGATGATAATGAGTTGGAGGAGGATGAGGAAATACAAGAGCTCAGATAATAAATTTGAATATTCAATATGGAACAGTAAGGAAACAGGTACATTGAACTTGATAGATAGCTGTCTGTAATTGTCAACTCTTGGGAAATCAATCACAGACATTTGAAGGGTCACCAAAGTGAATAGAGAATTATCAGAGATAGAAGCATGGAAAGAAATGGACAAAAAGAATTTAAACTTAAGCTAGAAGTAGTGACAGGGACAATATGGCAGATGTAATATGTCACTTCTGAAATGCTGATTGGGTTGTTCTATGTATAGAAATGGGTTTTGGATGCTTGGTGAATTTAAGCTTAAAAATGTAATGACATTTATAGGCTTAAAAATATTTTGTAAGTTTGATAATAATATGAATCATAGATACATCAACATAATACATCATCGTAATGATGACAGTCAAAACTATGAAACACTCTGTTGCCAGACTCCAACATTTATTATAGTAAGCCATTTAAATAACCCATTTAACCTTCACAAAATTGATAGATAGAATTTTTACCCCATCTTATTGACGAGGAAGCTTAGGTTCAAAGAAATTACAATTTCCCCAAAGCCAGACAAACATGTCACTAAGACCAGATTCCAATCAAGGTACACCCAGTTCTTGAGGGTTTTTTCCCCTCACACCACCTCATTGTGCCAAGTGCTCATCAACAACACCTACTGCAGTGTAGCTGTGCTATTTATATGACCATGTGACTATGCCTGTGGGAAAAACACTTTGCTTGGCCGTTGTATAGCCAGGGCAGTACTGTGAGTCAGTCAGAGGTACAGGTGCTATGTGGCACTTAATTTGAAAAGCAGCCACATATGGTAACCAGAGAAGGTACACAGGGTTCTTGAAGCACAAGATTCATGGAGGAAATGCTTTTAACTTTCACCTCCCTAATTAGGACATCTGAGAGTAACTGACATAGAGAAAGACCTTCATATAAACACATATTTATGTGTAATGAACAATGGCCCCCTCATATACCCATAGTACTTTACAATTTGCAAAGTCCTTACTATAAATCATCTCTTTGGCCCTCAGAAGTCTTCTCTAAAGTATAGGACAGACCTATATATATATAGCTGTTTTAGAAAAGTAATTACAACTCTAAAATGGGGGTAATGTATATTCTTATATTAAGTAAAATTAATCTTGTGAAAACTTAGTAAAATCATGGCATGATAGGGCATGATCTAAAGTTTGGAAAAAAACATGATAGTCAATCAGCGGAGTATACAAGGTTCAAGGAGGTTTAGTGACTGGCCCAAGATTACCCAAGTGCCAGTAAGTCTGGGATTGATAAGTCTAGGACCACTGTAGCTTCTGCACTTCCACAAGGTTAAGTACTTCCTTAACTTGCTTAGTTAACACAGAGAGCAAATAAGATGATAGTCCCCGAAGTAGGAATTTCATCTCACTATCTCCTAATCCCCAGGCCCTAACTCAGTGCCTAGCATACAGTGTGAGCTTTTCAAAGGTTGCTGAAAGGACTGTAATTGGAAATTGAAATTCCTGATATAAAAGACTTTGGGCTTTCTCCCACAACCTATCCCTGCCCTACACTAAGCCTATTATTTCCTTTGCTCACATTATCCAGAGATTTCATTCTAATCATCAGTTTTCCAACAAAATTCAGAATATATTTTGCCACAGAATGATGGAGATTAGAAGTTTAAATTAAGACATTCTTATTCATAAGCACCACACAATCCTATGGATCAAAAATGTTGTGTTAAATATTTTCTTTGGGTTAGCCTAAGAACAAAACACAGAAACACAGTCTTAAAATGCTTACTAATGTACTTATCATGTCCTAGATATTGTATTCTTCTTCTATGGAAAAATATATTTAAATTTCAATAAAAATTGAAAAATATTCTGAGAACTAAAGCTGGATATTGCCTAATTAAGAGGAAAGGAGAGAAAGACTGAACATTAAATGAAAATGAAGTTGGTTGGCAATTTATTTCCTGTGTCTCCCTAGTGCTCAAAGATTTCCCAAAGTGAAGAATCTCATACCCTCAAGAACCTCTATGATACTCTATTTCAAGGTCCTCAAAGTATAATCCCAGAATCAGTATTATCAACATCAACTAACTTAGTAGAAATACAAAATTTCACTTTCTACAACTGAAGGAGAAAATTCACAGGTGGAGCCCAGAACTCTGTGGTCTAACAAGTCTCCCAGCTGATTTAACGCAGCCTTAAGCTTTCCAATTACTGCCTTGTCTGAAAGTCCTAGCCTGTGGCTTCACATTGGTCCGTCAGTGGCCTGAAAAAAACAAACCAAAAAAAAAAAAAAAACCTATGTGCCTGCCTCCATCCCTAAGCCAAGTGGATGGCTGAGGAATAGCAACAATCTAGCTTACTGTGCTATAAAATTAAATAAAAACTACTACATTAATAACAAGGTTATATCTATGAATGAAACACTATACATAAGGGCAGGAACCCTCAGTCACATAAATGTCAATGTAATAGGAATAAAAGAAACAGTATTTAAGTCATTCTTACTAACATATTTTCAACTTTTATTATACAAAACACTTAATTTTTTTTTCCATTACCCATTTTTAAGGATCCCTTCCTCCATACTTTTTTGATTTTGCACAGATTCTCATTAAATCTTTCATGAATATCAAGGGGAGTGAAATCTTCCTACATTTTTGTACACCTTGGTAAGGAAAGCATGGGAAATTATGAGAACTTTTAAAAATCTTTAGTTAAATTTCTATTATGGACTGATTTACCCCTGGAGATTGCCAAAAAAAAAACCCCTACATGCTATTCATTCATTAAAATTCCTTTCACTGATACCCAAATGGCTAAAACTCTACCTAGCTACAGAGAAATGGAATCTCCAAATTTGATCAAAATTAATCAAAACAGAGGTGTGTGACTCATTCAAAAGACAAAGCATGCCTATTAAAAATGTTCCAAAAGAAGATACACGGATGAAGCTGCTGGAGGCCACTCTAACTTGTGTTATGATCATTTAAAGGGATTTTAAATGACTATTTACGTTAGTATTCAATCAAAGATAACTTCTGTGACAGCCCCTGAATTACACAGAATATTTATCCGGTGCCTGAAATGCAGAGCACCTACATATTTTCCAGCCAGCTGACTGCTGTATTACATTTGACCTTTCGTTTAATGGCAAGTCTATAATCATACTTTGTCACTTTTTTTTAATATCATTTGTGAAAAGAGATAGGATGCAAGCCTTCGATTATAAATAAGGAATAGTAAAGTTAGGACAACTGGATTATATTTGGTTTGGCCCTCTTGATTGTGTCAATTCAAAAAAAGACTTTTCAATGAAGCAAAAGTATATATAATAACTTTATAACTTTTAATTCCTACTTTAAATATATTGCTAAAAAAACAAATACAAACCATATGCTCAATACAGCTAATCCTTTAATTATTTTTTCATTTATATAGCTACTTTTCTACCCCCAATATAGTTTAACCTAATGTAATTCCTCATAAATGAGAATCACAAGCTATCAGCATATATAGGAAAGTGGTACTTTCTTTTTTTTTTTTTTTTTTTAATACAAGAGCCAGGATACAGGCCAGATGCGTGGGAGGGTGAGAGGACTCACCTGAGACAGAGTGGGGAACAGAACAGGCAGACTGACAAAATACACTGCTGAGGGGAGCAGCAGGCGAGACAGGAGAGGTCTGCTCGCCACGTGGGTTGCTCCGAGGCCAGCGGGGATCGAACAGGCACCTCAGAGGCTGCGGACAGCTTCACAGCGCTGCACTCAACCACCTGCACACCAGGGAGGCCCTAAGTGGTACCTTCTTGAAACAGCCTAAAGTGGTTTCACAAAGAACAATCTTCTCTATCAGTTTTGGTTGAAGGATCATTGGAGGAAGTAATTAATTCAACATTTACCTTTAGTCTCTGAAAACAGAGATACTAAGGGGTCGTATGTACCTCAAATCAAACTATTTTTAAAGCTTCTTTGTGCCTTGTAGTTAACACTGCTTATGAATTTCTTCCTGTCAGTTGTTCGTAATGCTTACTTTCAACTCATTATAACACATTCCTTGCTAGGTAGATATACTGATTACCAGCCATGATTTGGTTTGACCAGATTTAGTCTGACTATGGTGAAATTCAGACCAAATTTTTTGTTACAAGTGAGACGATATTATTGAAGGAAAAAAAAAATCCAAAACCAATGTATTCTGTGATGTGCTTGTAGGATAAAGCAGTTTTCATTAAATGTAGTTTCTCTCACTTATTTCTCAAGGCCAGACAGATACCTAACAGAGCTAAGCCAGATTACAGAAAGCACAAGAGTCTAATTTTTGAAGTCATTATTTTAGCATTAATAATCATGTTATCACAAAATTATTTAGATTTAGTTATAAGGAATCTTTATAATCTTGCATGGAAATTTCAGTGGCATGGTAGGGATGAAAGTCAGATGGTTGCAGATTTAGAAATGAGTAAGAGATGTGGAATGTTTAGGAATTAAGATTTTGAATTGAGAAATAACTACTCATGTTATTTTGTTTATGAGGAGTTTTTCATAATTTTTTTGAGAAAACTCTCCTCAAATCTTACAAGATATTACCTTTTCTATTTTACCATCATTTAGGCCAAACACCTGAGTATAACCATCTGATATTTAAAATAGAAGGTGGGATGAGAGTAGAAGGTCCACATTAAATTATGCATTACTGGGGCAAATGAAGCTCGCATCTGGCTTGTCAGGTTGCCCATTAGTCAGTCAACACTGATCACCTGTATAGAAAAGGAATTTCATCCATGAGCATACACATATACAATTCTACCCGCTGGAAAATGGGTTAAAATAACTGGACATTATGGCACTGCCTTCAGAGCACCTGTTTGGTATAGTCCAAGAATAATAGCTATGAAAACATGAACATCTATTTTGAATATCTTCATGCAGGAAGACCTAAAGCCACGTTAATTTAATCTCCTTTCCTAAATGTTAACAGCAGTGTAGAAATGGACGCTCTCATCCCTGTAATCAGTTGCACAGTGCACGAGGGCAGCGGTCTCCTGTGCCTCATCTGCGAGCTAATCTTTCATTTCATAGCAGATCTTTCCATATCAAACAACACAAATGACTTAATTTGCATGACAGGATTTGTAACGGGGCAAATCTAGTGTCAAAGTCGATTAAAGATTACACCAGAGAACTATCATAATCAGTCCTCTAATGAGCCTAAATAGTACATGTAAAGTCTCTCCTTTTTGCCATTCCAGTCATGTATAAAAGGGAATGTGTTTCTTTTCATCGATGAGCCAGTCCTTTGGTTTGCACATTACGCCCTACGTTGAGCTAAAGTCATGTCAGTCTGGTTTCAGAGGGAGAGAAAGGGAAATAATAAAGCAAACATCACTTCACAAATGACATTGCTTGGTATAAGCCAACGTTTGAAGCCCTTAATTCTTCTAATCTGCAAAATAGTCAATGCTAATGGGTTTTTGCCTTTGTGAAAGCTGATGCATAGAAAGAAAAACTTTAATGAGCTGCCTGGGCCGTATGCTTACAGATACCTGTCAAATGTCTGTCATCTTAGCTATCGCTGAGGCATTATAAAGAAAGTAAGAAGGAAGGAACGACAGTATTTGTACAAGCATTTTCATGCTAAAATGGCACAATTTTCTTCCTGTCATAATTTCATTGTATCTGAAAGTCAGAAAAGCTTAACCCTTTCCCTAGCACGTCCTGTGTAGTTGTATCACAAGATCTTGGAGTGAGTGGTTTAAAAACAGCACTATGATTTTGTAAACAGCATCTTCTGTTAAATTTGTTTTTGAAAATGGAATCACCTACATTTACAAAAATGTGACAACAAACTATTTGAATCAATTGCTTCACCCCAGGGAGATCAGGAGTTTATTAAATGCAAAACCTTCATAATGTGCATGGCTGTCATTTGAATCAATTCTTTGAGTTCTTAATTTAATATTTCTTTGTATCTTTGTATGCTTGATACTCATAAGACGACAATAAGGTCAACAAACTCCCCTAGTTTCACCTTCCCTTTTATTCACAAAAAAAAACAGGGAATGCAAATATATCTTATTACACCAGCACCTGCAAACTCTGCTACAAGAAGATTGTGTTAGCCTTATTTTCCAGGATTTATAATAATACAGTCATAAAAATGCAATGTGAGTTAAAACTTAGCAGGAGAGAAAAGTCTCTGTCCAGCTGTCTTGTTTTCCCTCTTTTAAATTAAAATAAATGTTAAGTGTATAGACAGACAGACAGACAGACAGACAGACACACACTCACACAAACTTTTTAGCTTTGAGTCCAACAGCCTAGACATTTCATTTACAAAATGGAGAATAGACCTTAATTCTTAGGCTCCTGGGTAGTTAGAGAGATAATAGAAATGTACCATCTGCTGATCCTTTTGTTTGCCACATCCCTCAACCTAAAATAAAGATGGAAAGAAAGAAAAGGAAGTACTTTCTAGAGAGGGACTAGCTTTTTCAGGGATGCATTCTTAGTCTTCCCTCTCTCTTACTATGTACACTAGAAGAGCTTCTGTATTATCACTTTTGCAAATTTAGAAAATCATGTTAGGATAATTCGATGTTTAGAATGAAATGATAAGAATAAAATGAGTATCCGTGCATCAAATAATGGCTGATGTTTTATCCCTGTGACTTTTGTAAAGTAACAGTGACCTGTAATATTGTCTCCCCTAGGAGCATATTAAAGCAGTTGTGTTCTTTTGGGCTGCTAGCTGATCTCCAGCTACCTCAAATTAGTGTATGCGTACAAATACACTAACAGGTTGCAGGCATTCAGGATGATGCTTGTAATAGGTGGTCACTCTGTTGTTCATTTGTGACTAGGACACCCTAGGAGGTTTGTGCGCTCTGAATGTCAATCCCTTCCCAGAAGACATATCAAGGTTCAGCAAAGCAGAACCCTCTTCAATTTGCCTCCAAGTGGGGCTTTGACTCATTTGCTATCCCTCCCCTGTTACACTCTAAAGAGACCAACTTGAATGAGCTCATTGGGCTGTATTGTTTCCAAAAAAAACTATTGTGACTCAGGGGAGGAAGTATTAAGTGTTGATGCTGCAGGTAAAATCTGAGGGCCCTAATCGGTTCTCCAGCCCCCTGCTTCCTTTTCCCAGAGTACAATAAGTCAAAACAAACTCAAGTAGAGGGTAAATTTTCCTCAAGTGGCATTAAAATTTCAAATTAGATAAAGCAAGCCAAAAGCACTAGAATAAGGATGCCTCTAGCATTCAGCCCTCTAGATGTGGCCAAAAAAAAACGGGTCTCCAATTACACAGTTCTTAAGGCCAGGTTTATTGAAAAGAAATTAGGCCAATGTTAATTTGGAAGTGAATTGTTTTAACATCTTTTGGTAGAGATGTTCAGCTAATTTGTAAAGAACCAAATTTACTTTACCAACATAAAAAACATCCTCCTTGGTGCTTATTCTCATAAGAATTCTTATTCTTATTTACAAACAAGTAGACTCTTAAGCAAAAAATGAACAGCAGAGTTAATTTCTGTGGCTGTGGGGTCCTCATTTATTTAACAAATATTTATTGTCAACCCTCAGTTCACCAGGCCCTGAGCCATATGATCACGCTTTGTGACAAAACCCAACTCCATAGCTCTAACAGGTAAGTGTTTCCCAAAGTTGAAAAGTTTTCCATCTTCAAGAAATCCAGCCACTCTATAAAAGACATGTTTTGTCCAGAGGTCTCATTTATCCAGTTAAATATAAAAATCTATTAAAGAGATCAAATGTCAAGGATTGTTTCAGTGTTGCTATTGTTGTTACTGCTTTGCCTTATTCTTACTTCAAAAGATAAATTAGAAGCCCAGATCTCCTTGCATGCCACTGCCCATTCCATGGTACGAGTTCAAGCCCACCTATTTTATCTTGAAATGCACATGTATTAATCACTCTCTCAAATTTCAACCTGCTATTTATCCAGAGACTCCCATTTTCCACCCCACCACCACCATTGTGTCTGAGGACTTGAGTCCTTATACCATGTGGAAAATAGATCTCCCAGACATTAACACACAAACTTTAATAACATACATTAGCCATACATGTATGGTTTTGACTCAAATTTCTACTACTTTCCAATATGAATAATTCAACGTCTCTACCCAATTGTTCCTGTAAGGATACGATATGAATTAAAAGGCTATAAGCCGTGTTACTAAACAATGCTTTGCATTTTCCCGCAGCAGTTGTGTGCAGATAGAGACACGGCCATTTGGATTTCAGAGTTCATTTTCTCTGCAGTCCTAAACTGTCCTTCCCCTTGCACACTGCTTCTGTGACCCAGTTGCTATACCTCTGATCCGCTGCACCCCAGAGGCTGTCACAAGTCTCCCTCCTTCCCAGGAGTTGAACACACAATAGAGAAAAGGCCCTGGCTGGGAGGTTCAGCCGCCATTAACCCCTACCAGCTGTGCCTGTGGGGAGCCTTCTGGCCTGAATGTCCTTTCTCTGCGGCCGCCTTCATGCCACTAATCTAACCATTGTTGAGGAGGAATGCTGACAGGAGAAAAGAAATTTTTCTTGTGTCCATGCAAGTGTGTGTATCCATGTGTAAGTGAAGGAAGAGTGAAGGCTAATTTCTATAGTTGGCATGAATGGAGGGATTGGGAAAAAAACCTAGTTAAAATGTGTTTACTTGCCTAAAAGGCTCAGTCAATTTAAATAATTTTAGTACTGTGTGCTATTTTTTTAGGGAGGGGGGAAAACTAGTTACTATTATAATTTTCTTTAAATCCCCTGAGTTGTTTAGGCATGTTTAAGACTTTTAAAATTCACTAGTGGCAGAAAAAAATTGAATTGAATTTCTTAAAAATACTGGCATAAAGTTACAGACACACAGAATTACTCACTTCTAATGGACCTTAAAAAATTAGCGAAAGAGAACTGGTTATACGGGTCACATTTCCTTCAGAAAAACCATTCACATTTAATGCTTAGCAAAGTTAAAAAAACTCTCTTAGAATTGAAATGAGAAAAGATGTAACTTTATCAACCACTTTTAGAGTAAGTAATGAATCTAAAGAAAGGCACTATATATATATATATTTTTTTTTTTTTAAACAAATTCTACTTTCAGTGAATCTTGAGATTCAATGAGGGAATGTGATTTTCTTTTAGCTTAAAGAAGACATTCAGATAGAACAAAAGTGACTACCTGAAATCAGAACTTTGCAAACTTAGGCAGGTGATGACACAATTCTAATTTTACTTCCAAGTAAATATTCTAAATATTAGAAAAGTTTACAGAATTTCAATTTTTGAGGATTTCCTTTGCTTTTCGAAAGCACTAGCACTGAAGAGAAACTATTCTTAAATTTAATGCTCCATGTTATCATTTGATAAAGTTCCGTAAAATACAACAGTTGGCCTATTCAAATCAAATTAAGAATAATTCATGTAGAAATGTATTTTCTGGGCAATTAGACTGTATCGTAGTAGGGCAAATGTCTGATATAATAAAGCTCTACTTTGCATCTGTTCCTATGTCTAGACTGCTGCAATTACTGGTCCTTACAACAGCAGCAGCAAGATAATGCTCCACTCACAGGTTTTAGCCATTAAAATTCAGCATTATCTTTCTTTGGCCCTTTATTACCTCAATCATTTGATTGTGATAAAATACATTTAATTTAATGAAGTTATATTTTTCTAAATCTACATGCATATAGTTACATAAATGGTGAGTGCAGTATCAGGTACATTGTTTTACAAAACATTAGAGGTAAATACCCTGGCACTCATCTCATTAAGGTGCAGTATGCTTGTTAAACCAAAACAACAGCAGCAACAACAGAACAGGAAAGTCCATCTCTTTGAACACTGTACCTATCATTTAGTCATTTCTCGTACTATCCCATTTCCCAAGTAGGTAATTATCCTAAAGAGGAGATGGATGTGATAGCATAAAGGTTGATGGAATAGATGAGAACAAAAATGTAGGTTTGATTCTATTCATTGACTTAATCATTTAATCATCCATTCAACAAATATTTATTGGGTTTCTCCAATCTGTGAGAGACATTGTGTCAAGTTGTTTTGGGAGTTACAAAGATGAATCCTACATATAGCTGCACTCAAGAAGTATCCTATCTAATATAAGAATTTGCTGTGTCATATAAGTAACTATACCATCAAGTACAAATGTAGTCATGCTCTCTGTGGGTGTTAAGTCATTGCAAAAAAGTCTAATCCTCCCCTCTCCTCCCTCCGACCCTCATGACTACTACAGTGAGCGTTGTCTAGCCCTACCGTACCTTTGTTTTACATCATAAGTTCACTTAGGCAAAAAATTATAACTCTAGTCAAGTGTAACTTAAAGAAATTGTCCTTAGGATGTACCCCAATTATCACAGCTATTTGATATGAGCTATGTTCCCTTTATATTTTGAGGTGTTTAGAGAAAGACAATCAGTATTCTTAAGACTTTCTAGCAGAGAAATCACTGAAGGATATGATTGTGCTGACTGCTTAGCAAATACCAGCGGACTTGTGTAGAGTGGATGCTAACCTCTAGGTGAAAACCCCCTATCTTCCTCATGTAAGGAGTTGTGTGATTTCTACAATCCAGTGATTTGCTCCAACCCAGTTCACCCTACTATATTTAAAGTCTATTAATTTACTCCTAAATATAGTAAAAATGATAAGGCATTGTTCAAGAAGTCTTTTTGCCTCCATAAATAAATAGCCAGAGGGGAAATTCATAATCTTTAGAAACTTGTAGTATAACAAAGAAAGTAAAGTTGTTTTAACTTAAGCTGATACCAAATCACATCTTGTCCCTATACATTCTTGGTCATTTTTTTTTAAATCCTGAGTTTTGTTTTGGATAGCTAATAGAATTTTAAAATAGAATAAAAGAGCAGCATTCCAAAACCAATACGATGGTTGCAGCCAGCAGAAAAGTGACTAATGCCCATGTTATTTTTGTGCCTCCTGGATAAAGGCAGGTTTGACCTTATTATGGTAACAATTATAACAAAAAAACCTTATTGCTTTATTATAGCCTGAAGAGTAAGTTTAGACTTATTAAACCTTCCAGCTTCATCTCCCTCTATCCCTCCCTACACTTTAGCCCCCAGTCAGATGTCTTACTCCTCTTGTAAGATCAGCTATCGGTTTTACTGCCTCTTGCTTTTCCTGCTTCTGCCTTTCCTTTCCCCAACCTATAGAAATCCTATAGAAATTCCACTTATCCCTCAAGGTCTACATCAAATAAACTCTCCTCTGATTCCACCCAACAAGATGTATTCATTCTGTAAATTATCTTGGCCTTTGGCGAAGGGCAGTTTGTCACTCTCCAGAAAACCCTTTTAAATGCCAAAACACAGCAATTCCACTTCAAAAATCTATCCCATAAAAACACACTTGTACATAAAGGAATGTGCAGGGATGTACATTGTGGCACTGCTAGTACTTACAAAAATAGAAACAACATAAATGCTCATCAATACAGAAATTTTCAAAGAAATTCTATAGCAGCTGTATTTTAGAATATTTTACAGCCAATAAAAAATAACTAAGTAAATTGTTATATATTGACCAAAAACATAATAATTTCAACATGTAACTATGGCAAAATTAATAATCCAGAATAATGTCTATAGTATAATGCATTTTTTTTTTTTTTGGGTGGAAGGAAAGAGGAAAGTGGAACAAAGAGAAAGACTTTAGGAATAAATAGATATGTTTACAAAAGGCAGGTTTACCAATCCATATAAAAAGTTCTAAAAGGATAGATATTAAACTGGGTAATATGCACAATTTTTATTTGTCAATTCATATCACGATACAGCTGGAAAAATATCAACCCAAGTGGTGGTCAAAGTTGAAGGAATATGATACATCAGACTAACCCCCAAATTCATAAAACTTTCTATGCTTATGTTTGGTTTGTCTCTAATTCTATCCACCTTTTTGTGGGGGTGATAGGGGGAAGAGTGTTAGCTCTGAAGAAAACAGGTTGTGCAGTCCTATCTGACCTGTTTTCAAATCCAGCTCTGCCACTGACTGGCAATCTTGGGCTTATTACCGTCTCTGATTTCCAGAGTAGTTTATGTTGGTGTGGCACTAATTACACACTTCTCCAAGGCCTTTCACAATCTCAATTGATTCAATGGTGCAAGAAAGAAAGGACTTGAAACCAATAGACTGGGTTCTGGTCTTGCCTCTGATACTACTTGACAAACTTCAGTCATCCCCCCCTTTACTTCCTCAGTCCTTCTCTATCTTCATGTAAAAAAATAAGATAATGCATTTATTTGGACTTTCAATCTGTAGATCCCAGATTACTATTTGCAAACTGCAACTTGTCACCATTAGTAAACCACATCTCTCTCTATATATTTTTGATTATTTATTTATTTATTCAAGCACTAGGTACAGTCAGAAGCGCGGGAGGGTGAGAGAATTCACCAGAGCCAGAGCAGGGAGCAGAACAAGCAGACTGACGAAGTACACTGCTGAGGGGAACAGCGGGCAGCTGGAGAGGTCTGCACACCATGTGGGACCCTCACCCAGCGGCCAGGGAATGAACCAGTGCTGCAGAGGCTGTGGGCAGCTTCGCAACCCAGCGCTCAACTGCTGCACCACCGGGGAGGCCCCACATCTATATTTTTTAAATGAAATAAAACAGGGTAAAAAATACCGGATGGTCTCACTCATAGCAGGAATCTAGAAAACTTAAATAAGGGACCAGGAAAATGAATATAAGAAAGTGAAAATCAAAATCAACAAAAAACTATGAACCAGAGACACTTTTTGGGGGGTGGGGGGCGGGAGGGGAAGGATTGGGGTCAGAATGGGGCGTTTGCAATTGTATGGGGGAATATAAAAATAAAATTTAATATTAAAAAAAAAGTTACCTAGAGGATAAATTGAAAAAAAAATATCACAATAAAATCAACAAGCAACTATAAACCAGAGACACACTATGGTGGGGGGAGGAGGGCTTAGGGTCAAAATAAGGGGGATGGGAATTGTATAGGGAATATAACCAAGATGAAAATGCATATATTGTGCAAAAATGAAAAAATGATGTAAAAAATATATAAAGAAAAAAATTACAATACTCCATACATAATGAGTAAGGATAAGTGTTATTTATTGGGGAAAAAACTATCTCCAATACTTATTTAATGGACACTGAAATCAGATGAACACAAAGCTCTTTTCAAGATAGAACTTAGAGTCTAGTATGATGTTTATATATATTGTTGATCTTATCAGGGAAGGAAAAAGAAAAAGAATTTGAGAGTCAGTGGTGTGGATAAATGCATTTTGAAATCCATTATTTAAATCAGACCTGTTTAGCATTACTGAAAAATTTCATAGCTCTAGAATATATTCATGTATCTGTAAGCTTGATACACACAATTCACTCAGTATATTTAAAAGCATTTAATGATGCTATCAAGGAATTAAGTCAACTGACCAAATCTCTTTTGGGAAATAAAAAATTGCTTGGACCAATGCACTGACTCAATTAGGAAGAAGGGTAGAGTGTATGGAAGGGTTTTGCATAGGTAGTTAAAATTGAAGGCAAAAAAAATGGACATCTGAAAATCAGATGTCCTTAATGCTTTGTGAATCCATAAAAGGAAGGGTTTTTCCTTGGTTTTTATCATCTATCATTCTTAACTGAGGGTCAACTCTCTCCTATGACATTTTTTTGAGACCCTCAGGTAGTGTTAACTTCTTCCTTTAATATTTTACTTTTTGTTACAATTTTTGTTGTTGGTAAGGCTAATCAAATTGCATTGTGCATATAAATTTCCTGGAGATGTTGTTAGGATCATATTCTGGTTCAGGAGGTCTAGAGTGGGTCCTGGAATACTTTATTTCTAATAAGCTTTCAGGAGATCAACCTATTAGAATAAAGCTTACACACACATCACACACACATACTCCCCAAATGTGTGCACACATACTTAATATAGTTTTATGTGTTCAGGACAGGAATTATATTATTTTCATCTCTATATTGTTTTCCTAGTGGTAGAGAATTATATAATTTGTAGACTATGTTCTGAAAGACTAAGTGGCTGATCACAAAGATTTTTTATATTTCAACCATTTAGATAAAATATTGTGAAATGATGAAGTAAATGTTAATGATTTATGTCATAAATATTATCTCCACCATATTCTATTTGAAGTCTATCAATTTTATTAGTTCATGATTTCTACAAGCACCATGAAAGTATTCTACAAGCAACATAAACAGTTACCTAGCACACAGTGGGGCATGGAAGTGCTGAAATATTGGTGAGCAATAAACCAGTGTAAGATATATTTATTTATAAAATAGTGAAAAAATGAAAATTTGGGGTATATTTATTCCTATTATAGGATTTCATTTATATGAAAAAAATTATCTCTAAGACTTCTCTAAATCAGTTGCAACCAATATGAAGCAGAACTCAGTCCATGGGTATGCTTTACATGAGTGTTTTAAAAGTAGTTGCCAACACTTACAAATTGGGTAATTTCATGTTGAAATTAATCCAGATTTCTGGTTCCTCTTGAAAAATCAGAAAATCTTAGATTACTGGATCCTCTTGCCCTTACTAAATTAGAAAAGATACAGTTTTTAGATGTCTAATTTCCATTCATGTTGCTGCCGTACTCTCCTATTTTTGGGATTTTCCAATCCTACATTTGTGTATTTGTGGTATGATTGGGATCATGGATCTTGCCAATAAACCCATCATAAATTGAAAATATCATATCATGAGCTGAAAATGCATTCAATACACCTACCTACTGAACAACATAGCTTAGCTTCTTCTACCTTAAATGTGCCAAGAATTCTTACACTCTAGCACATTGTAGAATATCAGTTGTTTACCCTCTTGGTGGCATGGTTGATAGGGATCTGTGTCTTACTGCCTCTGTCCAGCATTACAAAAGAGTATGGTACTACATACCACTAGCTGGGAATTTATGTGTCATTGCAGAAAAATACAGACTTAAAAGTTGTTTGTCCCATCAAATAGATGTCTTTCCCAGAATATATTCACTGTGTAAAAATGTATTCAGATACATTGTTTATTTTATTCTTAGAGACTCCCATTTTCCTTCTATCAGCAAATATGTACTGCTAGATTAGTAATTTCATTCGTGTTAGATTTTTCTTAACTGGTCAGTCTCTTCTTTTTTCCTTTAAAAATATGTTAAGCTATTCTATTACAGGTGCATTTCTCTCTATGAAATAAATAAAACTTAACCCATGTAGATAACTACATTCTTACTTAAAAAATTAGTGGCAGGGCCTCCCCTGGTGGCGCAGTGGTTGAGCGCTGGGCTGCGAAGCTGCCCACAGCCTCTGCAGCACCGGTTCGATCCCCAGCCACCGGCAAAGGTCCCACATGGCGCAACAGACCTCTCCTGCCGCGCCCGCTGCTCCCAGTGTATTTCGTCAGTCTGCCTGTTCTGTTCCCTGCTCTGGCTCTGGTGAATTCTCTCACCGTCCTGTGCTTCTGACTGTACCCAGTGCTTGTATAAATAAATAAATAAATCTTTAAAAAATAAAAAAAAGTGGCAAAAGTTCTATCATTTCAATATTAGATATAATACAAGACTTCATTATGTTTCTCCAACATAAATTATTTCACATAGACACTGGATCTCATTGTTCTAAAATACATTTGCATAAGAATGTTTTCCACTAATGTTTTGCAAGGCAATACTTAAGCTACCTGGATTTAAAAAAAGTAAGAAGGCAATACTACCCCAATATGCACTACACTGGATACAGCTAAGCTTGGTCTTACTTAGAAAGTTTTACTGTACTCAAGTACATTCCCCAAGACATTTATACTTCTTGTTTCCTTGTCCTCCAGATTATCACATGTCCTGTTTCCTTACTTCTTTCAGTCTGTACTCAAATGTCCTTTCCTCAGAAAGATTATGGATCATCATAAAGTAACAGTCCCACAATTAGCTTTATCAACTTATTTCCCCAATACCATTTATTACTACTTGACACATTTACTAGTATCCGATTCTACTTCTATGTCACCTTCCAAATGCAACACCTATGAGGAAAAGTACTTGTTTTCTCTCTTACTAATTTCTACAACACTGTGCTTGACCATTGTAGAAAACATTTGATAAATGAATGACTGTATGTCTCTGAAAAATTGCAATTCTGTTATTTCATATTCCAACATTTGACATTTGAAAGAGAGTTAATAATAATTAAAGACATATACTCATTACATTTCCTTACTTGAGTCTAGGGATCTTTGAAGAGGGGAAGCATAACCTACAAAGTGGGTTTTTCTCCTCTTTCCTATCTTTTTTTAGGATCCAATGCTTATTTTGCATCACATGTAGCTAACTGTTCTATGAGCACTTTTTCTCAAATATGATTTTATATGATAGTATGGTAAACAAAATGTTGATGGGTTATTCAAATCGTTTGGCATCACTAGCACAGAAAGGGAAGAGTTCCAATCCCCAAACATACCCCATCATAGCACACCTCACCCTTCATCATTCAAAGGATGGTTGACTTCCCTCTGATCAGAACATCAAGTGAGGAAATCCAGGTGGTGGAAAAGAATGGTAAGAGAATTTTGACTCTTTCTTGAAATGTTTTAACTTGTACTCTTCTGTGTTGTACACATAGACAACCCCATTAATGTGAAACATCAAGGATTCAATGGCTAACTTTTCAGAAAATGTTGGCACCATTGCTACATTTTGAGAAATGCAGAGTCTATTTCTAAAGAGTACATCAAGGAGCAGATTTAAAAGCATGTTCAATGAAGTGAGCAAACTCTATCCTCCCCCAGAGCCCTTTCAGAGCAACCTATCAGTGAGCTGCACTGCCAGAAATATGTGTGCATGTGTGTGTGTGTGGGTATACACATATACTGTTGGGTAAAACAGACAACTCATTTTTATTCTAAAGTGGTGATAATGCAGAAGTGACTATCACACTCGTTCAACTCATTCTGTCATTCTTAACTTGAGAAAATAACTTATTTCTCAAAGATAATAGTTTCTATGTGACATGTTACAGACACCTGAAGTGCTTGATAAAAATAGTATTCTGAGAATATTCGATGCACAGAGTCCTTAAACAGCTTAATATACATATAGATTACAGAAAAGTAAACATATAGCTATGATATATCATTCATTTGGGAAAAGACACTTGGAGAATCTATTTTGTTACAATGACACATAAATTCCCAGATATGTTCTTCTACACAAAGAACAGATTAAATGTATAAATAAACAAAGTAAATGTTTTAGAAGTACCTTTAGAAAGGAGAGAAGGCATATGTCAACCAAGCAACAAGGTTTCTACGATATGTTGTGAATTGTCAGGAAGAACTCAGCGAAAAGGATCCTTCAAACATCATGTTCGTGTTGAATTCCTTGACACCTTGAACACACAAACTCAATTGACCTCTGAAATCCACACTTTGATACTTCAAAGTCCACTCTGGATGGTACCATCAGACAGAAGATAGACTGATGTTGTGGCATTGCCAAGTTATAATTTCCAGGAATACTTCTTCATTTATCCCCCACCCCACATCTTCTTTTGAAATTTTCTAATTTTAGAACACTTCAAACGGAAAAATCATAGAAGATTTGAACATGTATGAAAGCATTGTAGCTGCTCACGATGAAAATGGTATATTATTTTACTTACTTATTATTTCTCTAGGATGACAGTTTATATTCTGGGAACCCTGTGGTAAAAAACAAACTATTAACCAAATGATTGTTTGATATCAAAATACTTTGGATCTACTTCTACTTAATTTCCATACAGTTGCATGGATTTAACAGATGAGATCTTTTAATTTATGCATACATGTACATACCAGGTACTATGTAGAGAGATACAATATTTTTTTAAAGTAAGCTTGGCTGTCAATTTTCAAAGGAAAGATTTTAAAAGCTTCTGCTTCAGCAAAGAGTGTAAATCTTTGGAAGACTGGTATCTTTTAGAAACCATGAAGACTAAGAAAGAAAAAAAATACAACTATTAAAATGCGCATACACTGCTGGCTGGCACTGTTGTGACAGCCAGCAGTATCAGCGTCAGTCAATTATCTTCACAAATGCCTCTTGTGCTAATGAGCACTCACAAAAATCAGCAGACTTTTCTGGCAAGGAGAAAAGATCAGTTTCATTGCTTGCAGAACTAATTCAGGGTACAAAAGTGAAGGCTCCGCCATCGCTGCCTCTTTTACTGCTCCTTTTGTAAAGGCTTTTGATGTGTACTGAAGAGCTGGGCCTGTGTTTGGGCCTCTTCATCTCCAGTTCATTGCCTGCCATTAACATACATATCCATATGAAAAGTTCGGTAAGTCACTAACAGCTGTCCAGAAAGGAGTTTGAGAAGGAAGGGGGAAAAAGGACCTATTCCTTCTCAAAATGCTGACAATACTATTTAGCCCCTTTTTGGCAATGATATACCTAACTTTTTAAAGCCGCCTTTCACTCAAAAAGGGACTAGGCATAATACAACATTCAAACACATAGTGGTTTTTCATTTTGAAATAGTCATTTGCTGTATTCAGGGGCGGGGGGGGGATGTCTATAGTTACCAGATGCAAAGGAAATCCATCATTCATGATACATATGTATCTGGCGGGTGCACACATATGCACAAACACACACACGCACACACTCACTTCATATTGTTTTTGCAGGATGCTAAATAACCTCACATCTTACATTTAACCTAGAGGAAAACCCCCTGCAACAGATGCTCAAGAGGTTTTATGCCCATTGCCTTCTTCAATTTATGACACTGACGTTATCTATGGTCGATTTGTTATCAATGGATATTGTATTAGTAAAAGAAAATGTTATCGAAATTGTGCCACAAAATTTTTAAAAAAGATTAATTTCATTGTAGATGAGTTGGTTTTGAACATGGAGAATTTGTATTAAACATTTTCAAGTCTGCATAACTGGATGACTTTTGTTATATGATCCTTGGTAAACAATTTCCAAAGAAAGTGATAAAAATCAGAGAACATACATCTTCCAAAAGTGTAAGAGTTAGCTTTCCTTTAAGAAGAGGTCCCGGGGGACATATAGGGGATAACTAAATCTATTTTAAATTAATGAAAAGGAGTGCTTCCCAATCATTTGGTGTGTGGCTTAGTTTTGTCAAACTCAGAAAGAAGGCATGTGATGGATAAATGCTTTTCCTCCCAACCCCCTGGAGTTCACGACCCTGGGGCCATCTCAAGCACACACTGCACCTATCATTTGCTGGGCCTGAGCTTGAAAATGATGGCAGCAAATCTTTCAATTATCAAGGTTTGACAATTTATAAGAAGGAACTTCCCTTCTCTTCTCTTCTCTTCTCTTCTCTTCTCTTCTCTTCTCTTCTCTTCTCTTCTCTTCTCTTCTCTTCTCTTCTCTTCTCTTCTCTTCTCTTCTCTTCTCTTCTCTTCTCTTCTCTTCTCTTCTCTTCTCTTCTCTTCTCTTCTCTTTTTTCTCTCTTCTCTTCATTTCTTTGCTCCTTTCCAAATCAAAATCAAAATGCCAGGGAAAATTACCACCTTCCAATACTGTTAAGATTTTGTTCCTGTAAGGATCCTCCCACCATGCAGAAACAGCTTTGCTATATAAAATACAAGACTTTAATCCCACTTGTTGCTCCCCTCACACCCCCACCCCTATTCATCAGCATCTCTCCCAGATCAGCCACTAAAAATCTTTAACTTTGCCTATTTTGATCTGAAAATTAAATCTTATTTATTATGCATCCTGTTTGTTGTCCTTGAAGAACCCCAGCATTCATTTAAAGGGGTCCAGAATGACTTCTTAAACACATTTCTCTCTTTGCTGCAATTAAACAAAGTGGAGCTGTGATTAGTCCTCCACAGGGGGGAAAGAAAAAGACACCCTTGAATCAAAATGGGGGGACCTGGCTAGGCATTATTGCCTCACAATGCAGGAGTTTATTGCTGAAACCTGCTTATCCCCTAGCTCTGCACTCCATGGGAACTTCAGTCAGGTGGAAAGTTATTCTCTTCTCTGCTCGAGCAGCTTGAAGTATGTAAGACCCGCTAAAGCTCCTAAAGCTCTTCCTCGTAACTGAGACATTTCAGATAATCTTTATGGGAGTTTTGCATGAGCTTCTGCTTTTTGTTGCACTTAGAAGGAGAGTTAATGATGAGCTTTCACAGCTTCTCCTTTTTTTTTTTTTAAATCTAAGCCAAAAAGCGCCTGTTTAAGTTAAGTACCACCTCCCTCCAGCCCTTGGGAAACCACTCAAGAGGGCTTTGCTTGGCTCTGTGTTCATGACACATAATGAAAACAATTTTACGCTGTGGAGGGAAGTATTGGGCAATTACTGATGTAACAGCCACCTGCAGTAGCAAGCCCTGGCTGCAGCATTGCGCGGTTCATGAATATTTTATGGTGTGATGTTATTTTGAATGGCTGGGGCAGGTGAAGGGGGCCGAGGGTGTAATAAGTAACTCTGCTGGAGGCTGTGTAGCTGCTCTGTTTCCCCGCAGAGCCCACAGTGTAACACCAAGAAGCATCCTGACCCCGCCTGGATCGACGTGAGGGCAGATGAGGCTGAGGCAAGACGCTATGACAAGTCACGGTGGGCACCCTTTACAAACCCTTGTCTGCCGATTTTACACATGATGTCCAGCTTGAAAAGCCCCGGGTTCAATCTTGTCTGATTTAATTTGATAAATTAAGTGTGGATAAGGATTAAATGAGAATTTTGTAATGGAGAAAACTTGTCCTTACTCTGTAATCCAGTTAAGATAGTATGGAAGAAACCCTATAAAATAAAAAGCAATGGTTAGAAAAAGCGAAGTAAGAGAGAAAAGACACACACACAAACAGACACGAGAGAGAACTGTTTTTTATTTTCATGCCATCATGTCCATATAGAAGTTGCATGAAAAATGCTACTCTCCCTTTGCATGTGAAATACACACAATCCTTGTACCCTCATATGTACCATCACATGTGCATATTTTACGGAGGGCCTAAGAATACAGGAGAGAAATAGAAACTGCAACATGTTTTACATAATAAAATATGACAATTGAGAATTGTTTATGAATAGGTGGAATATTTTGAACATCATTCCTTTTGTTAAATGTTATTTTCGTGACAGGAAATGTCAAGATTTAGCATACAGAATACATTTCTGGCATCTCAGACTTTGTGATTCTTCTGACGGTATAGTGAAGAGTTCAGGCACAAAATTAATTCCGTATATGACCAAGATACAAACAGTATAAGAATTATTTTACAATTACAGATCTATTTCTATACAATGAAATGGTATGAAAAATCACTAGCTATCTAAATACTTGATGTAAATTCAAAACAATGCCATGAGACTCTATTAAAATTCTTTTTAAATTTATGTATGTTTCTAGAATGGTAGAGTGTGCTTTTGAGGAAGAGTCTGGGAAGGCTGTACATTAGACTTCAGGCTGAATAAATAGCTCTGTCATAGAGAATATGCTTAGAAAAAGGTACAAAAGATTTGCAGAATCCTTGAACACAATTGGCATAGAGAACAGAAATCCCGAGCAGAAGCACAGAATGTAGCAAAGACTAGACATTCTGGGAATAATGTGGGGTAACAGAGGAACTGCTAGAGTTACAGTTTGAAGATTATAAAAGATACTCTTTAATTTTTATAAGTGGTAGTTTTATAGGCATGCTCACAACATTTCATAACATTAATTTAGAGCTTGTACCAGAATGAAATAATATGATGATATGTTAAATTTTCCACTTTAACATTCACCTTATAGTGAGGAATATTGATGTACCACTACTTCTAAGGGTTGACAATCTCATTTGCACTTCAAAAATGATAAAATCAGGATGACAAAAATGATAAGTATTTATACAATCTGGGCATGAACCACTTTATCAAATGGCAGTATATCACCTAAATTCTAATCTCATTATTTAACATTGGCATTAATATCTAATGTGTTCATTGGAAGAATTGTCTCAGCTGTTTTGAATATGCCATCTATCGTCTACACATAAGGTAAGATGGCAGTTCTTTTTAAATATTGGTACTTTTCATTAACAAAGAAGAAATGATGACATCAAATGATCTTGATAAATCATGTCAGTGTAAGCTACCTCTCTCCACAAACAGGTTGAATTCAAGGGAAATGCAACAAGATACCAAAATGTGTTAATATAGTAATATTAATAGAAATTAACATTTATTCAAGAAATTCCAAAATATTTAATTTTGCCTCTCTATATGTATTTTTCTGATTCATAATATATGTTAAAGGTGCTTTGATGTAGCAATTTTAAAAAGACCAAATTATAAACATGCAGTAAATTTCAGATTCTTGTAATTAGATTTTTAGCTTAAGAGATGTTAAACTCTGTATGTAAACGACATTATTTAAAAGCCTGCCTTCTAAAAGAAAATTGCTGTTTGACAATTCTATAGAATATTCAAGAAAGGTAATTATACTGCGCTGGTTGTTAAAGATGCAGGTGTTGAATAAAGTCACTGCTTCAGATTTGCAGAAAACTCTTATGAGGAAAGAAAGGAGATTCTCAAATCTTTATCCTCAGAACATCAGCATATTTGTTCACACTGTCCGTCTCCTTTCCCCCCATAGGTAATACAATAATGTTCAGAAGGAAAAAGTCCCAGCTAATCCACTGTTGCAGAGAAACCATGAAGGAAGAAAGCAGATACCTCTGTAAAATTTATATGGGCCCTGCAATTTTCAAATCAGATAAGATATTAAAAAAAATAACAGCAAAATGGGGAACAATTTTTTTAAATAAAAGGCCATAGTGAAATAGGGACAAGAAAATGAACACAGTAAAAATTTGTCCTGACTGGCCCAGTTTTATAGAAATGCTTGGGACTTTAATTGTGAGAATTACAAATTTAATTATAATCTTAAAATTAATATTTTCATTAAATTATTTAATTCAACTGCAATATTTTATAATACTAAGAAATGTTGAGCCTAGAGAAGCACTGAATGTCTTCGTTTTTTTGGTAGAGCACAACACTTTTCATGGAGAATGGGATGCAGAACACCAAACATGTGTGTGTAGACACACAAACACACTGACACACACACATTCACATTCTAAGTAGTGAATGTTATTAGAAAGAATGTTCTAAAGGATACTGAATACCTTTGCTCAATAGCAACCACTAGGCTTCTTCTGAGTTAATACATACAAAGATTCCAAAAGGCATTTAAATTATCCTTTCACATTGGATGAGGAATAAAAATTAACAGAGAATAGATCAACAAAAAGACAAGGGGAACACAAACATTTCAGGTATTGCGCACTTCATTCTCCATTTGACCTTTCAGTGCTTTTAGAACAGATATTTGAGTTGTGTTTGAATTGAAAGTGAAAGGATGAGGGCCTCCCTGGTGGCACAAGGGGTTAAGCACCGCACTATGAAGCAATCCACAGCCTCTGCAGCACAAGTTATATCCCTGGCACCCCAGGCCAGCCAGAGAGAAACCCACATGGCGAAGCAGACCAGACCTGTCCTGTCTCGCCCACTGCTCCTCTCAGCAGTGTATTTCACTCAGTCTGCCTGTTCTGTTCCCCACTCTGTCTCTGGTGAATCCTCTCACCCCCTGAATCTCTGGCCTGTAACCCAGCTCTTGTATGCATAAATAAATAAATCTTCAAAAAAAAAGTGAAAAGATGAATGATAAATCTTTGTCCATAAACTGTTCCTATATCTTTAACAAAATTAAGAACAAATCACAGCATTTTCTCTTACTCTTCCTGAAAGTACACCCAAACAATATTCCTCATGCCCTTAATTTTACGAAAGGCTTTTCTCTTCTCATTCCAATCAGAATGTCTCCTTTTCTACAAAATAGTTGAAGTCCCATTCAATCTATTCACTTTTTTTATGTCTCCAAACTGAGTTCCTACCTTACTTATGGCTCATCCTTCAATTGATAAGGAATTATTTACCTTAATAAGACATTACTATTAAACTCTTTCAAATATATGCATAGACTACAATGTAAATGGTGCTCCCTAGAGTTGTGTAGTACATTGGCCCCTAGTGGCAGGAACCCTATTCTTTAATGACAAAGAGTGTGTTTTCCACACATATCCCTTCACCGCTGTGCTTTCTGAGTGCTCTTCTCATAGCTGATAGCCAATTAAAACAAACTCTCCAACTTGAAACTACTCCATTTCTCTCACTTTTCATTTTGATGTAGCAGCCTAGGTTTATAAAGCACTTTCCACAGATAACAGCTACTTAATTCCCACCACAACCCTGTCAGAACAGCAGGGAAAGATTTTTATTCTGATTGCACATATTAAAGAACTGTGGTTCCAAAAGTGGTAGCATCTGAACTTGAACTCTGTTCTCTTGATTCCTGATTCAGCGCTCAAACATTCACAATCTCTTTTTCTCTTTGATGCTTGTTTTCACATCAGCATTTGAATTGACAATTTGAAAAGCTCCTGCATACTTGCCAAGGCAGAGTCTGGGGATAATGCTTCTCACAGGGCAGGGAGTCTGGGGCAAAGGCAGTGACAAAAAGGCTGAGCCTATATTGCTGTCCTTGAAAATATAAGTCTGTGCTGGGCAGGGAAGGGGAAAGGAAGGAAGGAGTAGGGCACCTTTTGATTAATAGATTAGGTAATTCAAGAGTCCTTTTGAAGCAAGTAGGCCTTACAGTTACCCAACTAACTCTTAATGGCACATATTTCTGAAAAAAGAAAATAGTGGGATGTAGACATACGGTGATAACTTTAGACACTGAGTAGTTTACCTTCTTATGAACAGAAATGTAGTCTAAAAACCTACTAGGCAGAAAATTTGAAGCTGCTTCTGTGGCACCTAGACAAGGGAAACTGGTTTTTAGCTATTAATAAAAACATGCTGGTTATGATTTCTCCTTTGAAGTCTAGTTTCCCCAAAACAAGACTTCAGGAAATGGCAGGTAGGTGTCATGACATTTTTATCAACCTAGATAGAGCAACTGGTCCCCAAGATTTACTCTGAATCTTTTTTAGGACAGAGCAGCTACACCATTTAATGTGGAAAAACATCCTTAGTCTAATCTACAAAACTCTAGAACATTCTGTGGTTTTTTGGAGATTACAAGTTCCAGTTCTCTGAATTTATCCCACCCCACTTTTGTCCTCGCTCAATACACATAAGACTCACATATTATTTCTATTTCTCAAACATTTACAATTAGTCTGGTCTTAGGATCTTTGTACTGGCTGTTCTGCTGAGGAACAATGCTCTTCCCTAGTTCATCTGACTGACTTTTTATTGACGATTTTTTTATTGTCTTTTCATTCAGATCTCATATGGAAAGTCACTGCTCAGAAAGGGGTGCTGTTGTCATGGCATCTATTGGGTTGTCAGAAAAGACATGACACATTTTTGCTTGAAAAACATAGGAAAAAATACATCATGACTTTTCCAACAACCCAATAATTTCATTTTTTGGTAATGGTGGTAATGGTCATGACTAGCTGAAATCCTATTACTTTTAGTATTTTTATTCCCTTTTCTCCATGAGAGTTCTGCTTACCCTTTTAAATAGATTTTGGGGGCCTCCCTGATGGCGCAAGGGGTTAAAACGCAGCCTATGAAGCTGTCCGAAGCCACTGCAGCACGAGTTTGATCCCTGGCCAGGAAGCTACCCACATGGCGCAGCAGACCTCTCCTGGCTCTCCTGCTGCTCCCTTCAGCGGTGTATTTCAGTCAGTCTGCCTGTTTTGTTCCCCATTCTGTCTCTGGTGAATCCTCTCATCCCCTACACCTCTGGCCTGTACCCCAGTTCTTGTATGCATAAATCTTTTTAAAAAAATAGAATTTGGTTTACAGAAAAATTGAGCAGATACAGAGGATTCCCATGTGCCCTCAGCCTCTATCCCCACTCCATCATACAGTTCCTCATATTATCAACATTTTATGTTAATATAATACAGTGATTACAATTAATGAACTAATACTGATACATTTTTATAACATTATACAAGTTTCAGGAAACTGAGTTTAAGTAGCTTCCCAAAGTCAATACCTGATTTATGGTAAAAAGTGAGCCTTGATCTCAGGCATTTTGGTTTCCATTCCAGTGACTTCACTTCATCAATTGTGTCTCCAAAACCTACACCAAAGGGGTATGCATTGAGTTTTTTGTTTGTTTGTTTGTTTTAAAGATTTACATATTTATGCATACAAGAGCTGGGGTATAGGCCAGAATTGCGGGGATTGAGAGGACTCACCAGAAAGTGGGGAACAGAGCAGGCAGACTGACTAAAATACACTGCTGAGGGGAGCAGCGGGCAAGACAGGAGAGGTCTGCTGCGTCCTGTGGGTTTCTCCCTGGCCAGCCAGGGATCAAACTCATGCTGCAGAGGCTGTGGATTGCTTCATAGCACGGTGCTTAACCCCTTGCACCACCAGGGAGGCCCTTCATTGAGTTTTTATTCCAGTAATAAAACATGACTCTTTAATGTAAATGTAACCACTCATTTCCTTCTAAAAAGTGATGGATCAATTCCTTATAATGAACAAATACTTTTACTTCTACCTATCAAAACTGTATTGGCTGAAAAAAGGTGTGATTCCCATTTTTAAAGGGAAAGTATAAAAGAAGAGTAATATACCTTTGTCAATCAACAATTTCTATTGAATTTTCATTCTATTCATCCTCAAGAGAAAAATTAGCAATCTTTGTAGATGCTCCTAAAATAGAAATAGTATTCCAGAAAAATGAAGTAGTTTATTTTTTTAAAAGATTTATTTATGCATACAAAAACTGGGGTACAGGCTAGAGGTGTGGGGGGTGAGAGTATTCACCAGAGACAGAGTAGGGAACAGAACAGGCAGATTGACTGAAATACACTGCTGAGAGGAGCAGCGGGCGAGACAGGAGAGGTCTGCTGCGCCAAGTGGGTAGCTCCCTGGCCAGGGATTGAACTCATGCTGCATTGGCTGCTGAGAGCTCCATAGGTTGTGTCCCAACCACTTGGGCCACCAGGGAGGCCCAAGGCTCCTTTTTTTCTAAGTAGAAGCTGGTTGCTCAGTTCAGCTTTTTTTTTTTTTAATAATAAATTTTATTTTTATATTCCCCATACAATTGCAACCCCCCCATTCTGACCCCAATCCCTCCCCTCCCGCCCCCCACCCCCCAAAAAGTGTCTCTGGTTCATAGTTTTTTGTTGATTTTGATTTTCACTTTCTTATAGTTATTCATTTTCCTGGTCCCTTATTTAAGTTTTCTAGATTCCTGCTATGAGTGAGACCATCCGGTATTTTTCTTTTTCTTTTTGGCTTATTTCACTGAGCATGATCCCTTCCAGTGCCATCCATGTTGCTGCAAATTGCATGTGTTTATCTTTTTTGAATGCTGAGTAATATTCCATGGTATATATGTACCACATCTTCTTGATCCAGTCATCTATTTTTGGGCATTTGGGCTGTTTCCAAAGCTTAGCTATTGTAAACAGTGCTGCTATAAACATAGGTGTGCAGGTGCTCTTTGGAATTGATGTTTCTGTGTCCTTTGGGTAAATACCTAGGAGTGGAATTGCTGGATCATATGGAAGCTCTATGTTTAGTAGGTCAAGAAATCTCCACACAGCTCTCCATAGTGGTTGGACCAGTTTGCACTCCTACCAACAGTGCAGGAGAGTTCCTTTTTCTCCACAACCTCGCCAACATTTGTTGTTGCTAGTTTTTTTAGTATGTGCCATTCTCACTGGTGTAAGATGGTATCTCATGGTAGTTTTGATTTGCATTTCCCTGATGACAAGGGATGTTGAACATTTTTTCATATGCCTTTTGGCCATTTGCATTTCCTCTTCAGAGAAGTTTCTTTTTAGCTCTTCTGCCCATTTTTTGACTGGGTTATTTTCTTTGTTGTTGTTGAGTCTCATCAGCTCTTTGCAGATTTTTGTGATCAGTCCTTTATCATTAGTGTTGTGTGCAAAAATGTTCTCCCAGTCGGTGGGGTTTCTCTTTGTTTTTGTTATTGTCTCTTTTGCTGTGCAGAAGCTCTTTTATTTGATGTAGTCCCAGCTGTTGATCTTTGCCTTCAATATCACTGCTTTGGGTGATGTATCTGTAAAGATGTCTTTGATGTGCAAATCACGTAGTGTTTCGCCTATATTTCCTTCTATATATTTTATGGTTTCAGGTCTTATGTCTAGTTCTTTAATCCATTTTGAGTTGATTTTTGTGTATGGTGTGAGGTAGTGGTCAAGCTTCATTCTTTTGCACGTAGCAACCCAGTTTTCCCAGCACCATTTAATAATGAAGTAGTTTAGATACCAAATCAATACTTGTCATATTTGAGTGACACAATGATTAAAAATACCATTATAAATAAGCAAGAAACGTGAAGACTTCTCTAGATGGTAAACTGTGAGTGAGACTTGATACTGCTGTTACCATCCTCTTATATTGCAGGAATTTATTTTTTTTTTATTTTTTTTTTTATAAATTTTATTGTTATATTCCCCATACAATTGCAGCCCCCCATTCTGACCCCAATCCCTCCCCTCCCGCCCCCGCCCCCCTAAAGGTGTCTCTGGTTCATAGTTTTTTGTTGATTTTGATTTTCACTTTCTTATAGTTATTCATTTTCCTGGTCCCTTATTTAAGTTTTCTAGATTCCTGCTATGAGTGAGACCATCCGGTATTTTTCTTTTTCTTTTTGGCTTATTTCGCTGAGCATGATCCCTTCCAGCGCCATCCATGTTGCAGCAAATTGCATGTGTTTATCTTTTTTGAATGCTGAGTAATATTCCATGGTATATATGTACCACATCTTCTTGATCCAGTCATCTATTTTTGGGCATTTGGGTTGTTTCCAAAGCTTAGCTATTGTAAACAGTGCTGCTATAAACATAGGGGTGCAGGTGTTCTTTGGAATTGATGTTTCTGTGTCATTTGGGTAAATACCTAGGAGTGGAATTGCTGGATCATATGGAAGCTCTATGTTTAGTAGGTCCAGAAATCTCCACACAGCTTTCCACAGTGGTTGGACCAGTTTGCACTCCCACCAACAGTGCAGAAGAGTTCCTTTTTCTCCACACCCTCGCCAACATTTGTTGTTGCTAGTTTTTTTAATATGTGCCATTCTCACTGGTGTAAGATGGTATCTCATGGTAGTTTTGATTTGCATTTCCCTGATGACAAGTGATGTTGAACATTTTTTCATATGCCTGTTGGCCATTTGTATTGCAGGAATTTATAATGTAATAGCCAAGTCTATGTAAGGCTGGTGAATGTTATTTTTTAGCTCCACATGAAATACATAATGCCTCCTGAACTGATTAGCTTATTTGGAGGCAAATGTTACAGCTCAAAATGTTATATAGCATTTGGTGACAGTGA
Source organism: Talpa europaea (assembly GCF_964194135.1). Classification (NCBI taxonomy): domain Eukaryota; kingdom Metazoa; phylum Chordata; class Mammalia; order Eulipotyphla; family Talpidae; genus Talpa; species Talpa europaea. The sequence continues at coordinate 95,480,085 of NC_140069.1, read as the reverse complement.
CTAGGTAACAAGAATAGGACAACCCTATTGATTTAGGGGAAAAGACAGAGGGCGATTTTTGTTGTTTTTAACAAATTAAGTTACTAATTTAGACTTGTGACTAAACAGGTTACTGAAGACCAATATTCCAATAGGGTTGATAACCTGGACATAAAATTTTAAAAACCCATAAAAAGAACTGTAATAAGATTATTGGAGCAATGTCCTGCTTTTATTTCATCCTATCAGTCAAGGTGAATATGAAAGATTATCAAGAGAGCCTGGGTCATGGGCAAACCCTCAATTATGTTAGTAGTAGCTATCTGCAGAGTAATGCTATGATGTGCCTTCCAAATGAATGAAATGACTTATTTGCAGGTAATGTATGCATTTTTTTTATTCTAAAGTCACAGACTAGTTTATTTTTGTTAATAAACTAAATTACCTAAGAAATATTAAGGTGTTTGTTCTATAGTAACAATTGAGCCAGCAACAGCCAAAGAATTGCAGATCTTGTGTCATCAGATAAATTAGTCAGAGTCAATTTTTATAGTTTCCTCTATGTCTGTAGTTTGAAAAATAAAAAGTCAGAGGCATAGTTACCACTGACATGAAGTTTACAGTTTAAATCTTATGTTATAAACTAGGGAAACACCCATTGTGGATTTTGGGAAGGCTACTTAACTTTTCAATCTATGCTTATTACAACACTAAAGTAAAGGAGTTTAATGAGGTCACTGATAGAACGAAGGTTAATATACAAAAGTCAGGGGCTTCCCTGGTGGCTCACGGGGTTAAGATGCAGCACTATGAAGCTATCTCAGCCACTGCAGCACGAGCTCAATCCCCAGCTGGCCAGGGAGGAGATCCACATGACACAGCAGACCTCTCCTGTCTCGCCCACTGTTCCCTTCAGCAGTGTTATTTGTCAATCCACCTGTTCTATTCCCCACTGTCTCTGGTGAATCTTCTCACCCCCCACACCTCTGGCCTGTACCCCAGTTCTTGTATGTATAAATAAATAAATCTTTAAAAAATATATACAAAAGTCAATTCTATATCTATACATCAACAATAAAATTGTAGAAAATAAAACATTAAAAGTGATACCATCTACAGAAAGAATAAAATGTATCAAACGAGAGGGCCTCCCCGGTGGCGCAGCAGTTGAGCGCTGGGCTGCGAAGCTGCCTGCAGCCTCTGCAGCACCGGTTCGATCCCCGGTCACCTGGTGAGGGTCCCACATGGCACGCAGACCTCTCCTGCCACCCGCTGCTCCCCTCAGCAGTATACTTCGTCACTCTGCCTGTTCTGCTCCCACTCTGGCTCTGGAGAATTCTCTCACCCTCCCGGGCTTCTGACTGTAACCAGTGCTTGTGTAAATAAATAAATAAATCTTAAAAAAAAAAAAGACTTAAAAAAAAATCAAACGAGATATTTGAGAGTTGTACACTAATAGTATAAAATATTTTTGAGATAAACTAAAGGATGCTTAAATAAATGGAGGTAAAAACCATGTTTATGTATTGGAAAACTGAATAATATAAAGTTGTCAGTTCTCCCAAATTTGAGCTATAGAGTTAATACAATCTCAATCACTCTCCCAGCTGTTTCCTGTGTGTGTGTATGCAAGCACATGTGTAGAATTTGAAAAGTTGATTCTAAAATGTAAGTAAAACATAAAGGGTTAAGAATAGCTAATGTAATCTTTCAGAAGAATGTAACTCAAAGATCTAAACTAGCAGAAGTACTAATGAGTAATAAACTGATATTGGTGCAAGGGTAGACAATAAGTCCGTGGTAACAGATTAGAACTCAGAAATGAATCCAAATACATAGGGTTACCTGATGTTTGACAAAGCTGACACGACAGTGTAATGGGGAAAGGATGACAGTTATTTTTTTCAATAAATGGTTCTGGGTCAATTGGATATCCATTTGGAAACAAATGAATGCTGAACCTTTTATCTTACACCATCGACAAAATTCAATTCAAGTTGGATTGTAGATCTAAATGGGAAAGGTAAAAAAAAAAAAAGCTTTTAGGAGACTACTTAGGAGCATATGCCATGACCTTGGAATAGGCAAAGATTTCTTAAAACACAAAAAAATTAAGAACTTCTGGTCATCAAAAGACACTGTTAAATGAGAAAAAATGGCAAACCAGAGTGGGTGAAATTATTTGTACTACATATATTCATCAAAAGATTTCATACCCAGAATATAAAGAACGCCTATAATTTAATAATTAAAAGAAATCAGCACAGCATAAAAATGTATTAGATTGAACAGCACTAAACAAAAGATACCTATGGGCCTCCCCGGTGGCGCAGTGGTCCAGCGCTGGGTTGCAAAGCTGCCCGCAGCCTCTGCAGCGCCGGTTCCATCCCAACCTGCCCCCTGGCCACTGGAGGAGGGTCCCACATGGCGCATAGACCTCTCCTGCCGCCCGCTGCTCCCCTCAGCAGTGTACTTCGGTCCTTCTGCCTGCTCTGCTCCCTGCTCTGGCTCTGGTGAATTCTCTCACCCTCCCGCACTTCTGACTGTGCCCAGTGCTTGTATAAATAAATAAAAATAAATCTTTAAAAAACAAACAAACCAAAAAAAAAAAAAAACCAAAGAGATACCTAAATGACAACAGGAAACCAGAGAAATGCAAACAGTCTTCAATGAGACAACTCTATGTGCTCACTAGAAAGGCTAAACTTGAAATAGAGGCAATATCAAAAGTTATAAGGATGTAGAGCAACAGAAACTAACTTACACTTTCAGTGGAAGTGTAAATTGATACAATTACCCTGAAAACTTTTTTCACAGTATGAACTAAAGCTGAATATGTATATTCCATTATAAATATAATTAACACTTTTTTCTTGTTATGTAATGGATAAGAATATACTTCACTTACACAGAGATGAAAAAATACTTTGTACAATGAGATACTATAAGAAAAATAGGCCCACCATTAGAGTCTTGAGACTCAAAATAAACGAAATCTTCAACATTGCCTATAAGTGCGGTCTGCATTGCAAAAACAACTTAATCTCTGACTTTTCTGATGCTGATATTTAAACACACGCTACGACTTTTGGGGACATGATAATCACATCATAAAGCTGCTCATTTCCCACCATCAATAGATGAATCAGCTACTGTAAGCTTGTAAATCATGAGGGTTTTTTCCAATTTAGATAACCTTGGTTTTGTACCACCCTGAAAATAAATTTTTTCAAACCTGCAAATCTTTTGATAATCTTAAAACATAGTAATTCTGCTCCCAGTTATATACCTAACACAATGTTCACAGGAGAACATGAATAAATGAATTGCGGTATGGAATGGAAAGAATAGAATGAGAAAATCAATCATGGTTTATTTATTTAATTGAACACTATAGAATACGAGAAGGAATAAGTTACTGTTGCATGCAACAACATAGTTCCATCTTGCAAACATCATTTTGAGTAAAAAGTACTTCATGATTCCATGTATATAATATATTTTTAAAGATTTATTTATTCATGCATACAAGAACTGGGGTACAGGCCAGATGTGCAGGAGGGTGAGAGGATTCACCAGAGACAGTGGGGAACAGAACAGGCAGACCGACTAAAATACACTGCTGAGGGGAGCAGAGGGTGAGATAGGAGAGGTCTGCCGCACCATGTGGGTATCTTGCCAGCTGGCCAGGATTGAACCCATGCTGCAGAGGCTGCGGACAGCTTCACAGAGCTGTGCTCAACCGCCTGCACCACCAGGGGAGACCCCATGTATATAATATTTAAAAACAGGAAAATTTTATAAATGATGCTAGAAGCCAGGATGAGATATGGCTACTTTTAGAGGTGGGTTATGGTTAGGATGCAGTTTGAGTAATGATTATTCATATGTGCTGGTAATAATCTTTCTTAATCCATGTACAGATTCCAAGGATGTACTCACTTTATGAAAATTCATCAAACTTTACACTTAGATCTGTTCAAGTAGTCACACTTAAAAATAAACTTTATTTTAGAATGGAAAAGGACATAGGTTGATAGCAGAAAAACAAAAGCATATGACACGACACTTTGATGTCAGCTCAGTGCCCATGAGGCTTACTGTAAATGAGTCAGTCTGGCTTGTGTGTAGAACAGAAGTTGGGTGTGTGAGAGAAAAATAAGCTGAACAAGCTTTTTAGAATAATGAGCCACTCCTCAAATCCAGGAAGACTTTGGTCAGAGATGATGGGGATGGATGTGTGGTGGGCAGAGGTTTGAAATAGTCAGAAGAATAATTAAATTTCAACAAAAACGAGAAAAGACTTGGTCCTGCATTGAGAAGAAGGCCAAGGAGAGTCAATGTGTTCAGTCATGGTTCTAGTCTTTCCAAGGGTAGATGAACAATACATTTTCAGCTGCATTCTTGTCTCTTCTAATCTGATCCATGATTAAATTGATTAGCTTAATATATGTAAACATTTCATGTATGTAATGTTCTTAAATGATGGGTGTGAGTGTAGCAAAAGCAGGTTACACAACTGTAGATTTATTTGCTAGAGCTTCCTGACCATAATACAAAAATGCATGAATCCTCAAATACTATCCAGTATTTAATGATCAACTCCTATATACTCAGACAGAAAATAGAATATAAAAGATGTTAGGATTCAAAAGAGCTAACAATATACACAGCTATGAGGCTTCCACATATAAAATCCCTGAGAGGGTATAAGAATCATATTCCAGTGTCTACCTTGTCTGAAGGGATAACACCAAGGATCCTTGGGGTTAAACATTTCAGCTAAGTGAAGGGACCATGGGGTGCAGCAGTAGAAAACACATGGAAGAATTTTCTTGACAACACTGCTAAAACTGCATACCTGTTTATGTTGTATATTTAGGCCACTGATGACACTGAATGTAAGTTTTTACATAGGTATGGGGACCAATTATTATTGCCCAATGTATTCAAATAGGATATCAGTATGATGACCTTAAGCAGCAAAACCCATGGATCATGTAACATGGAGGATTTGAGATATTGGAACTCATCAACCCAGTCATTATGACAGTTTTTATATGAGATGGAAGGTTAGTAATACTTTGGAGGTCTGGCAACTTTGCTATGAGATTTCCTTGCTGATCATACACAGAAAGATGTGCCCACTCTCTCACATAAAAGAAGCAACTGAATAGGCACAAGTCAAGAAAATCAAGATGGTGCCAGAAGTAGCGAATCTCCCAATTAAAAACAGCAAAGGCAATCATTAAGTATAGAGTCCAGTTTTGAGGTGAACATCTGGGTTTTAGAACCCTGGCAGGCAGCAAATATGACAATGGATTTGCAGGCACATAGATATAAAATATTTAGCAAAGAACTTCCAAATATATTTAGGAAGTCACTATGAGAAAAAAACAGGCTGACTTTCAATGGAGGGGATCTGAGCATTAAAATTGGAGGCATTTATGTAAATGTTGCCTCATGTATTCCCTTAACAAATATTTATTGAGAAGCTATTCTCGTACCAGCCACAATTTGATTCCCGGGCATATGACAGTGAATAATGTAAACAAGGGGCCTGTTATCAAAGATATTATATTCTAGTGGAGAGAGAGAATACAAACTTGGAATAAATATTTAGGTTAAAGATAAGGACTCTAAAGAAAAGATAAAACGGTGACAGTACGAGTAGTGTCTGGAATAGGATGTGTCCTTTTAGTAAGGGTTCTTGCCAGGCCATTCTGTGGACCCAAAAGATGTGAAGGCGGCATCAGTGAGAAGATGGGGGAAAAGCAACAGTATAGCTCCAAGAAGTCTTGACCATGTTGGCTAGAACAGCACTGGGGGATTTACATGACTTTTAGGCCACTGCAGAACATGTAAATAACTATCACCAGAGGCTTCTTGGGGGGAAAGTCCCATACCTGCTGATGTATGTTAATGGATACACTTGAGTCAAGGAGAAAAACAATTAGAGAAATTGTGCTAAGTCAGCACTGCGCTTACTTTAACACATCTGAGGATAGTCTATTCAAACACATCACCAAGCTCCATCCCAACAAGCACAAGTAAAACTCAAATAATTCCTGAATTCTGTATAATTTTGCAGCTCTAGCAGTGCATTGAAACACCTTAACCCATGAAGCCACATTGAATGTCACTACAGAGGCCTCACATTTCAGTGGCAACTGTACAGACCCAGAGCTTAGGGACTTGAGTTCAAGTCTGGCTCTATATGTCAATACAGAGTAAACATAGACAAGTTACCTAATTTTTTTGAGTCTTCGGTTCTTCATTTATAACCAGAAGAATGATACTAAGATCACAGATGATGATATGAGATCACTATCTATAAAATTGCTTTGTTTATTCCAAAACATAATTCAGATATTTGCTGTCAGAATTTATTATCCTGAACCAAATCCAGCCCCAAAAGACTATCCTCATTAATGCCTGCTACATTAGATATTTCCTTTATATCCTCTCTCTGTGAATGAACAAAAAAATAAGTGTTGATTGCCTTTTCATTTTTTTTAACTTTTTAAATTTTTTTTAGGAAGAATGCATTTTTTTTTTTAAGATTTATTTATTTATGCATACAAGAGCTGGGATACAGGCCAGAGGTATGTGTGTGGGGGTGGGGGGGATGGTGAGAGGATTCACCAGAGACAGAGTGAGGAACAGAACAGGCAGACTGACTGAAGTACACTGCTGAGGGGAGCAGTGGGGTGAGTCAGGAGAGGTCTGCTGTGCCATGTGGGTTGCTCCCTGGCTGGCTGGGAATCGAACTTGTGCTGCAGTGGCTGCGGATGGCTTCATAGGTTGCACCTTAACACTTGCGCCACCAGGGAGGCCCCTGATTGACTTTTTAAAGAGGCATCTAACTCTGTCTTTTCTCTAAAAAGGACAAATTAATTCAGAATTCCTTGGTTCAGGCCCTGTGCTTATTTGATGCATCATGCACAAATTCAGGGCAAAATTCCATTCAGCCTTAGGCAACTCACATTAGAAATATTCAAGCCACACCTCTGTTCATTTACCTTCATTTCCGATAGAGCCTGTGGCCATTCTTGACTCATTCAGTGTTCAAGTGAGAGGAAGGGGGACTGCAGCAGGAATAGTCCTGTGACAATGGTCAAAGGTCACAGCAATATATTGTACTCACTGGTAAATTGTCCCACTGTGTGTCATCCTTCTCAAGTTGGCTTTCTTCCTCAGATTTCTTCTTCTCTTTTTTTCTTGTTTAAGATTATATGAGTTAGTACTTTCCAAAAAATAAAATAATCAATCACAGGGCTACTCATTTCTGAAAGAAAGGTACACTTGGACAGTGCAGCTTTATAATGAAACATGCCCTTTATTTATTTATTTGTTTATTTATTTATTTATTTAGATTTAGTTATTTATTTATACAAGCACTGGGTACAGTCAGAAGCGCGGGAGGGTGAGAGAATTCACCAGAGCCAGAGCAGGGAACAGAGCAGGCAGACTGACGAAACACACTGCTGAGGGGAGCAGTGGGCGGCAGGCGAGGTCTGCGCGCCAAGTGGGACTCTCGCCCGGGGCTGGGGATCAAACCGGCGCTACAGAGGCTGCGGGCAGCTTCGCAGCCCAGTGCTCAACCCTGCACCATCAGGGGAGGCCCGAAACATGCCCTTTTAGATAGAAAATTATCAGAATACAAAGAATGGAACCTCTGCAGATGGCTTAAAGGAATGAGTGAACAGTGACTGCCAGGCCACATGTGACCTGCTCAGGCCACATGTGACTTTATAATAAGTCCCACGATCTAATGCTACAGCAAAATAATTCAAAAGGGAAAAGTCTCCCAGGGGCTCCACATCACTTAAAGGAAGCTAGATATGTGCCTTCCAGCCAGGTGGTACAAAAGTTATTTTACCATACACAAAGTTGAACTGTGGCATCTGGCCCTTATGAAAAGTTATGGCAGATGGGCTCACCATTCATCTGATGAATTAGTTTTCTACTGCTGCTATAAGCAGTATAAATTACTACCTTTAGAGGTTTTGTAAATCAACACAAATTTATTCTCTTTCAGTTTTGAAAAGTCATGAAGTTAGAAATGAGTCTCAAAGGACTAAAATCAAAATGTTGGCAGAACGAGTTCATTAAGGAGAATCCAGGAAGAACCAATTCCTTGGCTCTTTCAGCTTCTAAGGACTGCCAGCATTCCTTGACTTGTGGCACAGCGTTATGATTACTTCTTCTATGGCACCTTCTACTACTATTTATTGCATCTCTCTTATGAGGACCCTTGTGGTTACATAAAAAAACAGATAATTCAGGATCATCTCCCCATCTCAAAATCCTTAATTTAATTATATCTGCAAAGCTTCTTTTGTAACATTCATAGCTTCAAAGTAACATTCAAAGCTTCAAAGTAACATTCATAGATTTTGGGGATTAGGATGTGCACATTTTATCTATCTATCTATCTATCTATCTATCTATCTATCTATCTATCTATCTATCTATCTATCTATCTATTTATACAAGCACTGGGTACAGTCAGAAGCATGGGAGGGTGAGAGAGAGAATTCACCAGAGCCAGAGCGGGGAACAGAACAGGCAGACTGATGAAATACACTGCTGAGGGGAGCAGCAGGCACAGCAGGAGAGGTCTGCGCGCCATGTGGTACCCTCGTCGGTAGCCAGTGATAGAACCAGCGCTGCAGAGGCTCCAGGCAGCTTCGCAGCCCAGCGCTCAACCTCTGCGCCACCAGGGGAGGCCTAGGATGTACACATCTTTAAGTACCATTATTCCCTGGATTGTCTGTTTCAAGCTGTCCTGCCTAGCTGAGGATGATAGGAAATCTTCCAATCAATGAATAAGAAAGCTCAGACTGACTTAAATTGACAGGAGGTAACCACATTTTCTTCTTTTCTTTATTCTAATGTCTCAACTAGTTCTTAACATACAATAAGGTGCTCCAAATGACAAAGATTGCTAGTTGTATTAATATGCATTTCACACTTTGTTCTTTGTCTATAGAATGCCCTGATTTAGTGAAGCACAAGGCTGCTTGGCATTAGATGTTTTTAAATTCTGGCGTATAGTAGCAGGAACATGTATACAACTTCTAGATTGTACTCCTAGAATGAAACAGTGAACTCTTCTTCCCTTTCACAAAGATGGAATTAAAATGTTACAATGGGAACTGAAACCACTGAATGAGATCATGAGATGGAAGCCAAGAGCTGAGGATTAAACAAGGTAGATGGAGACTCGGTCCTCAGAATGGTGGAATTGTCTTAAATGTCTGGGACTATTTATGGTCAGACTATTTACAGACAATTGTGTTAGAGAGTAATAAGCTTCTCTCTTATTTGAGTCTTTGTTAGAGGAGCCAAATTCATATCTAACATAGTTCTCAATGTATGAACTTGATATTGGAACAGACAAATTCTCTCCACAGCTTTGCTACTAAATGGCTCTATGATCTTACATAGATCAATTTGCCTCTCTAAACCTTAGTTCCTTTAGCTGAAAAATAGAATTGATAATAATATGTACCTTATGTGTTGCAAATATTAAGTGACAGTGGACATGTGACCATCATTTGTGAACTCTAAGGCACTTTACAAATATAAGGGTTAAAAGATTAAAGTGTAATTTCTGATTCTTCCTCAAACATACTTGGCTTTTTAACATTTTATTGTCTAAAAGGCTCTGCCAATTTTCTCATTGACTTTCATTTATTTAATAAGGTCAGCAATATAATTTTTAGAATATATATATATATATATATATATAAACTTACTTCTTTCTTCTAGCACTTAATAAAACTATGTTTATTCTGAATGGAAAGAATGAGACTTGTTTCATTATTATTTTTCTGAATTAGCCTTTGTAAAAATGCTTGCTTACCACAGTGTGGGGGAGAAAAACTAACCTTTCCTTGTATGCTTATAAGTTCTCAGCTGGGGCCCATAAAACAAAAGACAGATAAAAAGGGGGAAAACATACAAATGTATTGAATCTAAGTTTTACATGACACAGGAGGCCTCATAAGGAAATAAAGACCCAAAGATCTACTTGGAGTCCAATGCTTCTATACGGAATTGGACAGAGTAGAAGTTACGAAAATTTGACAAGACAAAGGGGCTTGGGCTATGGCAGTTAATGGTGAGAAAAAACTAGGAAGAGAAGGGTTAGTTATAACAAGGTTTATCTGTACATATTTTTCTCTGGTTCAACTCCCATCTTTGGTAATAGGAATGTTACTTTACTCCTACTAAAGGTAGGCCATCTTCCATATGGGAGTTTTAGCTCCTACTTTCAGGAAGAAAATGGTAGGGGTGTGAGGGGTGGGGGGAGTCATAACTTCTTTCATATGCTTTCTTTTAAATGCCTGTAACTCAAAATAATCCATATGCTAAAATGGCATATTTTGGAATGGCATACATTTTTTCAACCTTCACCATGTTTAAACAATGTCTGTTCCTCCAACAGTGACTATTTATAAGAGAACACAGTTATCCAGGGCCTCCCTGGTGGTGCAAGGGGTTAAGTCTCAGCACTATGACCGATCAGCAGCCACTGTAGCCCAAGTTTGATCCCCAGCCAGGGAACTAACCCACATGGCGCAGTAGACCTCTCTTGTCTCACCAGCTGTTCCCCTCAGCAGTGTAATTCAGTAGATTCTGTTCTGCTCCCCACCCAGTCTCTGATGAATCCTCTCACCACCCCTTAACTCTGCCCTAGACTCCAGTTCTTGTATGCATAAATAAATAAAATAAATCTTAAGAACACAGTTATCCAACTGTGGCTTTGGAATGAATAACTTCAAAAAGGAATGTGAAAGACTGAGTGCTGGTTGGAGTTAGAGGACAAGTTCAGGCAACAGGACTGTTCAGAGTGTGAAAGTGGTAAATCAAAAATCAACACACTGTTTAGCCCTGGAAGCAGTAACATAACAGACTCTGATGTTCTCAGTAATGTGATTGTCTCCTAACTTTAGATCTCTGTGCTCTGGATAAAGCCACACTTTCAATTCCATATTTCGGATGTTTTTATAGTAGAGTTTGAAGAGCGCAAGTGAAGAAGGGTGCAGGCTGACTTCTAGACCTGCTCATCTATGGTCTTCATGACCATTTGGGTTTGGATCAGGGACTGACAACAGCCACGCAAGGACTCTATGAAACCCTCAGCTTGTTTTTTTTTATTACTTTTTATCCTTCATTTTAAGGTCTTCCCATTGTACCCTCTGTGGAAACAAGAATTTGGCAGAATAAAATTCTGCCATAGAAAGAAAGTAACTTTAAACCCTTTCCTTTGGCACCAGCAAAGATTTTTGTTTTTTTAATCAATGTTTAATATAATGGGAGAGTGAAATGAATATGTGTTTCTTTTTTGTTATCCTTTTGTTCACACATGTAAGACTCATACTTGCATTTATTTCTTTTCCAAACAAAAGTTCTTCATTGACAAATTTTATCAGGTTTCTATGCAAATTTGAAGACAAACCTTAATAAATAACTGAATTTCAACTGTTCAAGCTGGTGGTCACACAGAACTCTCTTTTGTATTTGGCATATATTGGGTACATTTTAGGAGCTGTTACACATGCAAAGGGTTGTTCCTCTGGATGAATAACAAACTGGTGCATGTAAAACCATACAGCACACTATAATTACAAACTGGAAGCTCATAATTGGTGCATGAACCACTTCCTTTATGAGTTGCTGGGCTCTACTCACAACTTTTCTCACTGGAAGGGCTGTGTCTTCTGGTTCTACCTTTAATAATGGTGATAATCATAATAACTGTAATAATGCAGCATTACTTTCTAATTACAAAGAAAATTTCTTCTAAAGAGCTCAAAGCCCTTCACAGACATTATCTCATTCATTCTCATAACCTTTCTGGGCTGCTTGTCAGCCACTAGCATGATGATAGTAACAAGACAGCCATGTTCCACCTCTCAATGATCTCAAAAGGCCACAATGACAAGGTGAAACTTCAAACTACTCAAACCCTGGCAGAAACTTTCAGCTAGTTACAAATAGCCTTTTTTATACAACTTAGACATCAGTAACAAGATACAAAGCATTACAGCTATACCTTAATGGAAGAAGAACTTTTCCTGGTTTCATCATACCCTTAGAAAGCACCCCGTAGTGCTCAGGACACAGTGCATTGCATTCTGTGTCAATGGGGAAGTCCCAAATACACAAATTTACCCTACTTGTGAATGACAAGCAATTCCTTCTCTTTCTCATAATGGAGCCTAAAATATTAATCAGTGGTCGTCCAAAACAGGGTGCAGCAAAATGTGTCTTACAGGCCAAATTGGGTTGAGAATAGCTCTAATATTTTTAAAAGATTATATCTGATGATGAGACTCAACAAAAACAAAGAAAATAATCCAGTCAAAAAATGGGCAGAAGAGCTAAAAAGAAACTTCTCTGAAAAGGAAATGCAATGGCCAACAGGCATATGAAAAAATGTTCAACATCCATTGTAATCAGGGAAATGCAAATCAAAACTACCATGAGATACCATCTCACACCAGTGAGAATGGCACATATTAAAAAAACTAGCAACAACAAATGTTGGCGAGGGTGTGGAGAAAAAGGAACTCTTCTGCACTGTTGGCAGGAGTGCAAACTGGTCCAACCACTCTGGAGAGCTGTGTGGAGATTTCTGGACCTACTAAACATAGAGCTTCCATATGATCCAGCAACTCCACTCCTAGGTATTTACCCAAATGACACAGAAACATCAATTCCAAAGAGCATCTGCACCCCCATGTGTATAGCAGCACCATTTACAATAGCTAAGCTTTGGAAACAACCCAAATGCCCAAAAATAGATGACTGGATCAAGAAGATGTGGTACATATACACCATGGAATATTACTCAGCATTCAAAAAAGATAAACACATGCAATTTGCAGCAACATGGATGGCGCTGGAAGGGATCATGCTTAGCGAAATAAGCTAGAAAGAAAAAGAAAAATACCGGATGGTCTCACTCATAGCAGGAATCTAGAAAACTTAAATAAGGGACCAGGAAAAAGAATAACTGTAAGAAAGAAAATATCAAAATCGACGAACAACTATGAACCAGAGACACTCTATGGTGGGTGGGGGGGCGGGGAAAGGAGGGCTTGGGGTCAAAACAAGGGGGTTGTAATTGTATGGGGAATATAAAAATAAAATTTAAATTAAAAAAAAGATTATATTTGAATAAGTCCTCATATAATACCCTAAATTTTGCCTTTTGAATTCCAAAGTCAAAAACATTGACCATATGATAATTTCCTGTAAAAGTTTGACAACCCCTACTCCAAAGAACAGAATACAGACACAAAAGCTTGGATAGCAGGAGGTAAACAGAATGGGTGGTCCCTGAGGCTTCCTAGAGTACAGTAGGAAAGATCCTGACGTTAAGATTCATATGGCAGTAATTCACCTGAGAGAAAACAGTAAGACCTGGTCATGATTTGCTTGTGTTCTATTGATCTTAACTAAACCTTTCCCAGAACACTTATTCTGTATATCTCTAATATGGTTACCCTGAATGAAATTTCTTTGTTTCCCCTTGAGGCTCAGATCTTTAAACTCTTATACTTGTCACACAATTGCTGAGATAGTCACAACTGTCTGTATTTTTAACTGTATGTATTTGTTGTGTCTGAGCTATTTTATTTTTACTAGGAAAAAGGATTAAAAGCATAATTACAGCACACCTTAGAGATGTTTACTAGTCTTTACAGTCCATGAATAAGCAATGGGTGTGGCAGTTTTGACTTATTCATGCTCACATAGTGTTTTGCTTTTCTGATCTCTCAGCTTTGGATTAGGCTACAGCCTGTTTCAAGGCATTTAATATTCAGACCTCCCGAGGAACTGTTTGATAAGAACCCCTAAGGAATGGAGAGACTGCTAATTCTGTTACTGGACTGGTACTGACTTTACAGCTTTCCTAGGTCCCCATGTACCTTAATCTTTCAACTTCTCCAATTCAACAACAGAATCCAATTCAAAGTAGGCAGATGACTTGAGCAGATATTTCTCCAAAGATGAAATAGCCAGTGAACACATAAAAAGATGCCCACCATCATCAGTCATTAGGGAAATGCAAATCGAAACCACAGTGAAATACCACTTCAGACCTACAAAGTTGGCTATAATACTTTTAAAAACAGAGAATAATAATGCTGGAAAGAATGTGAAATAGGAACACTTGTGTCTTGCTGGTGAAAATGTAAGATCTCACTATGATAAACAGTTTGGTAGTTCCTCAAAAGTTAATAGAGAAAACTATGATATCGCTCAGCATTTCCATTATGGGTATAGATCCAAAAGAATTGAAAGCAGGCACTTGAACAGATATCTGTACACCAATATTCATAGTAGTATCATTCACATTATCCAAAAGGTGGAAACAACCCAAGTGTCTATAAATAATTGAAGGGATAAACAAAATATGGTTATATGTACAAGGAAATATTATTTAGTCATAAAAAGGGAAAAATGATATATGCTACAACATGGATGGACCTTCAAAACATCATGTTTAATGAAATAAGCCAGACATAGAAGGGACATTTATTTATATGCTCCCTTATATGGTGTGTCTAGAATAAACAAATTCTTTGAGACTGAAAATAGAGGAACTTGGCATAAAGGAGGAGAAGCTATTCGTTAATGTGTGTAGAGTTTATGTTAGTGATGATGAAAAGGTTTTGGATATAAATAGTGGTGATAGTTGTATAACATTATGAAAGTATTTAAAGTGACTGAATTCCACACTTACAAATGGTTAAAGTGATAACTATTATGTCAGCTATATTTTACCACAATAAAAACTATTTTAAAAAAATAATCTTTAATCCTTGTTTATTTGTTTATTTTGCCAGAGATTACTTTTGTATTCATATTTGGGGCTTTGGTCTGATCATCTGGAAGGTGGTTTTCTAACTTGAAACTGACAGCTAAGCTTCCTGAAAGGGCAGCTGTGATTGTGTGCTCCTTTCCAGAAACTGGAATTATGTCTAGTTACAATTTCAGCACATGTAGCCTGAACTGGTAATATGTGTATTAAAGAGCAGAACCACAATTCATCTTAATGATGGTATGTGAAAGAACATTGGCAGGGCACCTTAATGAAATGACAATTGGTTGAAGACTTAGAAGATTAAAAATACCCAAGACTTTCAGAATTCATATCTACTCTCATTTGGATCCTTTAAGGTATAGTGTAAAATGATGTTCTCTGCCAAATAACATGAAAGCTTATAGCAAATAGAGTAAAAATACTTCTAATATATTTTTCAAGGATGTGACCATTAAAAATGTTTAATCAGAAAAGCTAAAAAACGGAAACTAAATTCTCAATTTTGAATATATCATTTAGACACCTTATGGCAGAAACTTCTTAATGAATGGACTAAAATATTGCAAAAAAATATTTAGGTACTTCTTAATATTTATAATATCCTTTATGAAACATGTATTCGTGTTTCATGAATCTTAGTTATGAATCTGTGAGACACAAATGTACATTCTTTCATTTAACTCCAAAAAGGTAGGGAGAAAACTGGGTCTCAGCGATGTTATGTAAATTGACTGGAACTAAGAGTAGGCCAGACTTCATGGCTTTTAATGCATGGCAAACATTAAATACCAGAAATGTGACCATACTATCCCAAATGCTTCATTTTACGATCATCATATTGATCAATACCACAAAGAAAAAAATTAAAGTCAGGCAGTCTCCTACTGTAAGTCCAACACATTAAAAAAAAAAAAGGCAATGCAATCAATGACAAAAACTCTAATTTTCCCCTGTCTTCACCATGGTCCAATTTAGTAGTCCCTAGAATATTTTGATTTTTCGCCTTTCATAAGTATAACTCTACTGTTGAGTGTGTACTGTCCCTAAGCAGAATCTCAATGTGTTAAATGTAATTAGGGTGATGTTACTAGGTCAAAGTTATCCTATGCTCAACAAACTAAACATTATAAACCAGACACTGACACTCTCCTAAGCTTCAGTGGAAAACAAAATTTTTTTAGATCGTATTAGGCTATTTTGTCAATGTGTGCACACACACACCCATACACACAAATATGAGTTGACAAGTAAAGTGGAAAACTTCACCTATGAGACCTGAAAAAACATTATAAAAACAATGGAAACTATAGTCAAAGGCATGATTATGCCAAAGATCTCCTATTCAAGCCTTTAGTATTTTTGTAAAGAGTGACTCAACATGATACTTAGAAACAACGGTTAAGTGTGATGATTAATTATAAACTTTTGGAATTAAGAGTCATCCTAATTGAGAGCTGAAGAGTAGGCTTGAGATGAGAGAAACTTGGTTCAGTAAACATGTAACATATATAATATACACACACATAAACATATATCTATTACATATGAACTTGAAGAAGTGCTGATTAGATCTCAGGCATCAGGGAGAAAAATAATACAGAGACTGAACTAGGTCAGTGTTTCACAATCAGGGGTGATTTTTGCATTCCGGGAGACAGCTGGCAATGTCTGAAGACACTTTTGGCAGTAACTTTTGGCAGAGACATGGGTTAATGGGGGTATGTGCTACTAGCATTTCATGGATAGAGACCAGGATGGCAATCAAATATTTTTATGTACATGACAATTGCTCATGACAATTATTCAGCCCAAAGTCCAGTAATAGCGCCAAAATTAAAAAAAATCCTTATCTAGGCAAGTCCCAGGAGCCCACACACCCAGCAAGATCACCCATACTTATATCAGCCATATTTATATCAGATAAAATAGACAAGAGCCATAGATGGACACTATATAATGATCAAGGGGAAAATACACAAGGAAAATGTAACACTCGGGCCTTCTTGGTGGCGCAAGGGGTTAAGACGCAACCTATGAAACTATCCACAGCCACTGCAGCATGAGTTCGATACCAAGCTGGCCAGGGAGCAACCCACATGGCTCAGCAGACCTCTCCTGTCTCACCTGCTGCTCCCCTCAGCAGTGTATTTCAGTCAGTCTGCCTGTTCTGTTTCCTACTCTGTCTCTAATTCTCTAGTGAATCCTCTCACCCCCCACACCTCTGGCCTGTACCCCAGTTCTTGTATGCATAAATAATAAATAAATCTTTTTTTAAAAAAAGAAAATGTAACACTCATCCATATATACTCACCAAATAAAACAGCACCAAAATACATCAGACAATTACTATCATCTCTGAAAGCAGACATTGGAGAAAATACATATGTAGTAGGAGACTTCAACACCCCACTCTCACCAATGGACAGATCAACAGGAAAATAAATAAGGACATAAGAGCCCTAAACAAAGATCTAGGGAACATGGGCCTAACAGACATTTATAGGACACTGCACCCCCCAAAACCCAAATACATATTTTTCTCAAGTGCACACAGATTATTCTCCAGAATGACTACATACTGGCTCACAAGACAAACATCAACAATTACATAAAGACTGAAATCACACCAAAATACCTTCTGTGACCATGAAGACATCAAACTAGCAATCAACCATAAAAATAAAACAAAGAAATCCCCCATTACATGGAGACTGAACAACATGCAGTTTTCCCTGATTATTTTTGCTTCCTTTTCTCTTCACAGGTATTAGGAAAACATTCCCAATAAACCTTTGTATAAATCTCAGGGTTTCAGAGCCTATTTTCTGGGAAACCCAACTATGACAGAAAGCTACAATGCTGCAGAGTTTGAGTCAAGAACCAAGAAGGTAAGATGTACATATATAAACTTTCCCTTAAAGCGAAGCCTATAAAGTCTTACTATTCGTTCAGAGCAATAAATCAACTTGAGTAGAGAAAGAATTTGGTCTCTCAGTTATGGCAGTGACCTCCTTCTCACCAACAGTGCCACTGGTCACTCATTCCTTTCATTAGAATGCCTCGGGCATAAAGGACACTGCATTGGGAAATAGTGCATCTTCTGCTCTGCAGGGTTCTCTTGCTTTGGATTAGTTCCTTGACTTCAAACAGTTAAAAACTGGAATATAAGGGCCTCCCCTGGTGGTGCAGGTGGTTGAGCACTGCACTGTGAAGCTGTTCGCAGCCTCTGCAGCACCGGTTCCTTCCAGGCTGGCCGGCGGGGTCCCACATGGCACCTCAGACCTCTCCTGTCGCACTCACTGCTCCCCTCATCAGGGTATTTCATCAGTCTGCCTGTTCTGTTCCCCACCCTGTCTCTGGTGAGTCCTCGCACCCTCCCGCGCATCTGGCCTGTACCCTGGTTCTTGTATAAAAATAAATAAATAAATCTTTTTTTAAAAGTTGGAACATAATATATTATTTATGTAGTATGATTTGAGATGTGTCAGGAAGGTGATGCTCTTATTTGTCTGATATAAACTCTGAAATCCACCATTAAATATTTCTTCTGTAATAGAATGCATATGGAAGTATAATATACAAGATATTCAGTTGATGATTGAATTCAAATTCAACTTACAGATTTCTAATATAAGGTAAGTTTTCCTACTGAGATCTAAAGTTTATTAGCTAAAATCTCTTTTTTCCCCAAAGATTTACTTATTTATACATACAAGAGTTGGGGTGTAGGCCAGCAGTGTGCGGGGTGAGAGGATTCACCAGAGACAGAGTGGGGAGCAGAACAGGCAGAGTGACTGAAACACTGTGAGGGGAGCAGTGGGCGAGACAGGAGAGGTCTGCTGCGCCATGTGGGTCACCTCCCTGGCTGGGGATCAAACTCGTGCTGCAGTAGCTGCAGATTGCTTCATAGTGCTGAAGCTTAACACCTGCACCACCAGGGAGGCCCCCTTAGCTAAAATTTCTTGAGGAGTAAATTGCGATATTAATTTCAAGGTTGTGGGTATCTGAGAACAGGGCTATCATGGTGGAATGGAATACAGACCTGAAACATGAGGGTAGGAAAAGGGGGAAAGTTTGCTTACAAGGGTGGTAGGATCAACTGAAAGGAAAACTTTTTATGAGCTCGTCATAATTTTTTTGCTTCATAAAGCAGCAAAAAAATGACATGAAAATTTTCATATGAAATTTACAAGAGATAAAACCATTTTCGATAAATTTTTCCTGTTACGGGCCACATTATGAACAATCTATTGTTCTATTAGACATTTGTGAATTCCTCTACTCTCAAAATTTATTTGTAATCCCTAAATTAATAGTCCCACTGCTTTTGTGGTCATACACAGACATGCACATGTACAAAGAAGCAAAAAAGAAACTGAGTTCCCCTAAGTGTGCATTTCTACATGAGTTTGTCCAACTACTCTGCATTCTTGTTTCGAAGCTCCAACTCACAATCTATTTAATGCCACATATTTTGCATTTCTGTTAGTGATTTCACTGACCCCAAGCCAAGTGTTTTCTAGTGTTCCTAAGTGCAAAAAAGGCTGTGTCTTATGGGGAAAATGTGTGTTAGCTGTTTCATTCAGAAATGAGATACAGTGCTATTGGCCATGAGTTCAATGTTAATGAGTCAATGATATATAGTAAATAAATTGTCTTTAAACAGAAACACATTAAACAAGGTTATGTATTGATAGGTCGACCAAAATGTCATGACCTGAGACTTGCAGGAACTCTGTATTTCTCCTAGGAGCAAAGGTTTGGAATTTGTTAAATTTAGTGCTGTGATGATTTCATAGAACATAACTATCTCAAAGAACAGAAACTGAATATATTTCCACAGACAGCCTCTCCATGTTCTTACAAAGTTCAAACACACACACACACACACATCATTTTGAATGTTCTGCAGAGCCTGCAGGTCCTCTGACAGTCTCCTAGACTCAAAGTCTTAATTTTTCAGGTTTAGGAAGCTACTACAGACTGAGTTTTGTTCCCCCAAATTCATATGCTGAAGTGTGGTATTCAATGTCATACTAGAGATGGAGCCTTTTTGAGGTTACTAGGTTTAGATGAGCTCTAAATTCCTCAGAAAGTTTGCTTTCTCTCTTTTCTTCTTCTGCATGCACCAAGAAAAGGTATTGTGAGGAAAAGTGAGAAGGCAGTCATCTGAAACCCAAGCAGAGAACTCTCACCACATATCCACCCTACTGGCATCTTGATTTTGGAATTCCAGTCTTCAGAACTGTGAGAACTAGATTCCTGTTGTTTAATCCACCCAGTCTAGGATATTTGTTTTAGAGAACTTGAGTTGACTAAGACTAAAGCATCTGAACAAGAAGTTCTAAATCCATAGATAGATAGAGAGAGAGAGATAGTGCTGATGCTTAACACTTGCACCACCAGGGAGGCCCCCTTAGCTAATGTATATATATATATACACAATATATTTATATATATATAATATATATGTATGTATGTATATAAAATTCTAGTACTTTGCAAAAAAATGTGTGAATCCCCTTCTTCCTCATTTCTTGATCAGGGCCATGTGGGCTCACACAGTGACAATCCAAGTCCTGGCAGCAAATATCTGTGTTAAGCAGGTGAGTAAGCAAAAAATGATTCTAGAACTTGAAGACTACTGGAGTTGAGTTGACGTAAAGCCACAACAACAACAAAGCAAGTTATCTGTCAAAAGTTGGAAACTGAATTCGGATTCTGGGAGGGTGATATCCTTCCCTTTATCTAAAAAAAAATCTTCACATTTCCACTGATGTAGATTAAAACTACTCAGTGAGGGCCTCCCCCGTGGTGCAGTGGTTGATCCTGGGTTGCAAAGCTTCCTGCAGCCTTTGCAGCACCAGTTCAATCCCTGGCCACGGGGCGCGGGTCCTACATGGCGCGCAGACCTCTCCTGCTGCCGCTGCTCCCCTCAGCAGTGTACTTTGTCAGTCTGCCTATACTGCTCTCTGTTCTGGCTCTGGTGAATTCTCTCACCCTCCCGTACTTCTGACTGTACCCAGTGCTTGTATAAATAAATCTTAAAAAAAAAAATACTCAGTGAGACAGGGGTACAGCTTTTATTTGAATATAATAATAAAAAATCTGATTATAAACATTATATGTAATCATTATGAAAATTCAAACAGTACAGAGAATCACAGAGGTTATCACTCCACATTCTATCCATGGAGATAACAATTGCTTGCATTTTAGTGGTCAACCTCCAGATGATCTCAACAACATGTTCTAGACATCAACAATTTCGGTGCAAGATAAATATTTTAAGCATATGCATAAGAGTCAAAGACATTTATGAATCATAATTTACTTTAATGGGGAAAATTAAAGTATAGGGGGAAAACCTATTTTTTCTGTGGGCAATTAAAAATAAAATTAAATATTTTTTTCCCCAGAAGTAAGACTTCAGTGAATAGCCATGTTTGTCTATCTAGGCACACTTGTTGAATTATCTTTTCTGGTTAAATTCCTAAAAGAATAATTGCTGGGCCTCCCCTGATGGCGCAGCGGTTGAGTTCTGGGCTGTAAAACTGCCCACAGCCTCTGCAGCGCTGGTTCAATCCCCTCAATCCCCTGCCGCCGGCGAGGGTCCCACATGGTGCACAGACCTCTCCTGCCGCGCCCGCTGCTCCCCTCAGCAGTGTATTTCGTCCATCTGCCTGTTCTTTTCCCCACTCTGGCTCTGGTGAATTCTCTCACCCTCCCACGCTTCTGACTGTACCCAGTGCTTGTATAAATAAATAAATAAATAAATAAATCTTTTAAAAAAAAAGAATAATTGCTTAGCCAAAGTGAATACACATTTAAATTTTAGATATATATTGAGAAAAATGATCCTTTCACAAGCTTGTTAAATGGCATTAAGAAAATTTAATCTGGCAAAAATACTGCTTGAACTAATGGATATCCCACACCCCTCTTTTGGCCAAAATAAAGTCTGATAATGGCTGTGGCATGAACTCGACCACCATTTTCATTGTAAGTAAATTTATCCTCAGAATGCATGTGTCAATAGTCTAAAAAGCCTGACTTCCTACTGAGGGCTTATTCAATGATGGAATTCAAATTAATGAAGAAGTTATAAGTACAGAAACTTTGTGACACTCTATAAAAACCTCATAGTTGATACCTGAGGGTCTTCTAAATTCATTTTTCTCTCTACTCATAATTTCTTGTGAATATATGTCTTACTTAATTAGTTTGGGCTGACTACAATACCACAGACCAAGATACCATAACAAGAAACCATACACTAGGTGACTTAAACCACGAATATTAACTTTTTATATATTTCTGGAGCTGGGAAGTCTAAAGTCTAAAGTCAAAGCATCAGCAGATTCAGTGCCTGATGAGTCCAAAAACAAGACACCATCATTTCCACTGTCATTTGCAGATGGCCATCTTCTCGGTACAGTGTCTTATATCAGAGAGAGGTCTAGTTCTCTTCATATTCTTACAAGGACACTAATTCCATCATAGCAGCTCTACCGTCACAATTTAATTAACTCTGAAGACCCCCTACATCCCACACCATCCCATTAAGTCTTCAGTACATGAATTGGGGCACAAACACTTAATCATAATAATATGTTCCAAATACTTTATGTAATTAAATATTTAAAATTTGTAAATTGCCCTAATCTTTCATTTTCAACATTTCCTAGACATCTCCATCTGGATAGTCTATAGACTCTTTGGACCCAATCAAAAATAGTAACAAATAAAATTATTTGAGTTGATGACATATGTCAGGTGCTGCCACAAAAACACATCATCATTCATCTTCTGCATGATAAGAATTATCTCATTTTTATAAATGAGTGAACTAGGGTTTTTTAATAAATGATTGTCTAAGGCCACCACTGCCCAACCAGTAAATGAAGAGAAGTATCATTATTAAAACATTACTATAATCTAACTATTTTATATATTTTTCCCCACATAATGCACATAGTAACTCTGTAAGGTACATATGTCTCTAATGTATAGATGAAGAAACAGGCTTAAAGAGTTTCCTATTCATTTCCTGTTTTCTAGCACATAAGACAGAATGCCTGTCACACAACAGATGTGAATACATGAATACACAAATGTCAGTGCCAGTCAGCAAACTAGGGGCTTCTATATGAAAACAAAGTAGCCATTTAAATGTTTCCTCAAACTTCTTATTTCTTCAAGAAAAAAAAAATCACTTAAGAGTTCAGGTACTAAACAAAAGGAAAATAAAAAAATACAAGCAATTACTTGCAGTCATTTTCAGATGTTTATCAGCTCTCTCAAAGTGGTCTTGTAAAGTATTACAATGGTATCAGATTGATGGGGCTGGGGGGGTGGGGGGGTGGTGAACATAGTAAATATATTGCCTTAGTACATATTTTCCTCTCAAATTTAATACCCAAATAATTAGATATTATTTATAAATTTTGAGATATTATCTCACTGTATCATGGTCTCCATAATAAATGAAGACGAATGTTTAAAAGAAGAGGAATAAGACTAATCATTTCAAGGCCAAATATGTGTCACTTGTAGATTAAATTTGCAAATCTATTCATTTAGTATGCTCAATTGGGAAGACAGGAGATACAGAGTTAGTCCCCTAAATGACCTTTTCCTGAGAAATAATTAATTGGCATGTGCTGTGCTTTGTTAAAGAAAGCAAACACCCTTCATGAATATGAATTTAATGCCTTTTGAAACAAATAGATCTAGATTTTTTTGAAACCACCTCTCCCTTCTTTTTGGATTCTGTACTTCTGAGAAAAAATAAAATTCTATATCATCTACATAAGTTTCCACAACAAATAAAATGTTTCTAATACCATTTTCCTATTCAAGGGTTTCAGTGAACAATTATTAGAGATCTAACCACAGTATATAACTCATAGACAAGGTACACAGAATATGTCAGAAGTGAGCGATGCCTTTGCAACACTTGATCCAACACCTCCATCCACCAAAACCAAAGACAAAGCAGCAGATAAACCTGTATGTTGGGTTTCTGTAGCAGACAGAAACATAATGTGTTACAAGGTTGATATTTAATGCAGAATACAAATAAAGGGAAGAAGACATCTCTTGCGCCTCGTCCATCTCTTTCTCTTTCTGAGTAGCAAAACGTAAAACCTGAAAGTCAAGGACACCTTCAATAATCTATGATGGCAAACACTACAATCAGACATGAAATCTCTCTTAAATTCTCTCTTAAATTCTGTGTGTATGTTTTATGAGGTTAGAAGAGATACTGTGTCTCAAAGTATTGTGGAAAGTCTTGATGTGCAAGAAGTTTTAAAGCTGAGGAAGAGTATTAAAAGACTTTGGCAAGAAGCAGGAACCAGAAAGAGACAGAGACAAAAAAATTTCATCTTCACAGTTTATTATAGAAGGCAAAATGCTTAGTGGTTATTATTTGCTCAAACTATTCAAAATAAATGAGTATTCCTCCTGATGAAAAGGGGGAAGGAGGGAGGAAGAAAAAGAGGGGAAAGTAAGGGAAGGAGTAAGGAAAGAGGAGGGAAGTGGGGGGGGCGGATATGAAAGAATAAGAATGGCTTGGTCCATTTTAAAAGTTAATCAGTATCCATAGTGATGTATCCCTTCAAAATAATAAAAATGGATTAAGCAGGAGCTAAGGGAATAAAGAACAGCCATTTTATACCCCTCCCCCCAATTCAGATGAAATATACATAACATAAGAAAGGACCGCTGGCTGGCAAGTAGCCACAGGAAGAGCACCTGGAAGATTAAAGCTGTGGCCATAACATTAACAAAGTACAGACCACACTGAATTAATGAGCACTGGAGATAGACATTCAGTGGAGTCTTAATTTATTTTCCTTTTCTAGCTCATCCTTTAAGAAAATGACAGTGTCTTCTTATCGATTTTACACTCAGAGATCAATCAGAATTGCCCTGACTCAGACAAAATTTACAGCAGTCTCTGACACCGCCCCGAGCATGTGGGCCCAAACAGACATTACAAGGAAGCAATAGATCATGTTTGTATGTAGAGCTTGACATGCTTAAAAATAAGCTAATCTGTAGTGGAATTTCCTTCTTTTTGACAAGTTGTTCTGCCCAGCTCTTCGGCCCCTTGTTATGAATTTATCTCCTGGCTCCACTATTAATTATAACATACGAAAAGGATTCATGTATTTAGGCCCTAAGGGAGGTCATCTGATCTGCAGTTTTAGATAAAATATAAACTAACAGATCACTCCTACTTAAACAATGTGAAATGTCACTCTGAAGCACTCCATAAAAAAAAAAAAAAAAGGCTAGAGGTGTTCCTTCAAGAGCTATGATCAATTCTGACAACCCAACAATATCAGGGCTAAATGATGGGCCTCTACATTCCTAAACAGCCCCCAGTGGAAATTGCTGTATCCGGAAGCTCTTTTGTGCAAGTAACTAGCTGTATTAAATGCAATAATTACAGAAAAGACACTGACTGTGGCGCTCAGGCAGTTGTTGGCTAAGCTGACTTGTTTCCACACCACCATTTATCTTGTAACTGGGGCTGTGTGTGCCCTGACTTGACACACTGGAGAGAAAGTCTATGGTGCTTCCCTTCCAAGCCGGCAAGCGGCTCTGAATCACAGTGTGCCAGTGGAGAGAATTATTCTGGTAGGCATTTGCTCAACAGGGACAGAGGAAAAACATGAAAACAGTTGCTTGGGGGAACTGTATTTTGTGTGTGTATCTGGCTGGAATGGGGTTGTATCTGCCAACAGCTCAGCTACAGGGAAAGCCCTTGCTGGATGGATGAAACCTGCTTCCATCCAAGGCACATGGTATTTATACTTCCAGGAGACACAAGTCACTAAATAAAAGATAATGGAATGAGTCCAATGATACATTTTCCTTACAACTAATTGATCAATGACATATGATAGAATAGAACATTGCTCTATGTTGCTACCTAGAAGGAAAAGAGACCATTTAGATATCCGAATGTCCATCTTAACAAAAAAAGGATTTGGAGCAGTTTGGAGGAAACTGAAATCACTGATTGATACATTTGACCATATTACATTAAGAAGCAAATATGACTTTATAATGTATGTGGATGCAGTTTGCAGCAACATGGATGGAGCTAGAAGGGATCATGCTCAGCAAAGTAAGTCAGAAAGAAAAAGAAAAATACCAGATGGTCTCAGTCATAGCAGGAATTTAGAAAATAAGGGGACCAGGAAAAAATACTAATTAATACAAAGTAAAAATCAAAATCAACAAGCAACTATAAACCAGAGACACACTATGGTGGGGTGGGGGGGGAGGAGAGGAAGGATTAGGGGCCAAATAAGGGGGGTTGCAATTGTATGGGGAATATAACCAAAATGAAAATGCATACATTGTGCAAAAATGAAAAATGATGTAAGAATTATATAAAATATTAAAAAAATAAAATAAAATGCATGTGGAGAGCAACATAATTGTTTTCTCTTGTAGGGAAAAAAGCCATAATTTCTAGATTTTCCTAAAGTTATCTTTTAAAAAATCACTAGAACATATCAACCTTAGAAATATTTGAGTTGCTGCAAAGCTGCCCGCAGCCTCTGCAGCATTGGTTCTGTCCCTGGCCTCCGGGCGAGGGTCCCACATGGCCGACAGACCTCTCCTGCCACGCCTGCTGCTCCCCTCAGCAGTGTACTTCATCAGTCTGCCTGTTCTGTTCCCCACTCTGGCTCTGGTGAATTCTCTCACCCTCCTGCGCTTCTGACTATACCCAGTACTTGTACAAATAAATAAATAAATAAATAAATAAATAAATAAATAAATAACTCTTTAAAAAAAAGATATTTCAAAGTTAGGTTAGGTTTTAGGGTTGGTTGGTTGGTTTTGGGCTATAAAACACCCATACATGAACCCTGACATTTTATTTTGCCAGGAGATAGTAAATATCCACAAAATGATATCCAATAACAGAAATTGCAATTTAAAACTATTTACTGAGAAACTCCTCTGTGCCAGGACACAGAAGAAGAAGTTATGGCCACTTCCTAAGTTGAATGCAGTCAGACAAAGAGATATGTCAACTATTATCTTAATATACTGTGATAAGTGTTCCATAAAAGTATGTAGTGCTATAGAAACACAGTTGAGAGGACTCAAAACTGGCTAGGAAAGAGAGGGGACTTTATGAAAAGTAACAACAAGAAAATAACATTTCATTTGGAACTTGAAGGATGAGCAGAACTTTTCCAAGGTAACCTGGGAGAATGGGGAGGAAAGGCATCCCTGTCAGTGAGAACATCATGGACAAAGGGATGGCTGGAGATCCTGAAATAGTAAGTAATTAGGGAGAGCAACACAAACAGGGATGGTAAAGGAAGAGCAGGAAGAGAGGTTCAGGTCAGCTCACAGATTTCATAAAAGGTAGGTAATACGGAACATGTGTGTATACATGGAGGGGCATACGCACATGAACCTGTTCAGCAGAAGTTTAAACACAACTGTTCCCTGGAATGATATCTCTGGCAAAGCTGGATGGGTCCATTAGGCAACTTGTTGAAGCAGTAAAGACTAGGCTATAACAATTCAGGCAAGGAATTGTCATGCCTTCACCTCCAGGTGTCTTTGCTATACTTAGATCTACTCTTCCTTCCCACCCCTCTCCCCAGTGCTTTTCCTCTATCTTGGCAGATTAGTTTGTCCTAATTGAAATTTATAAATATTCATTTTCTTCCTGTGAGTAACTCTGTTGTGCTTGTTCTAGATAAACATACCTAGTCCCTGACTTCTGGGAGAGGGGAATGCAGTGGTTGAGTGCCCAGATTCTGTAACTATAATGATTCCAATGATGCTTAGCTCCACATTTTAAGGTGCTCTGTTGTGTCTGGGTGTTGTCCACTGTAAAATGGTGATAATCACAGCACACACCCTTTAGGCTTGTTGTGGGGATTAAATTAGTTAATGCATTAAGTGCTAAGAACAGTGGCTAAATTACCAGATCTCGTCTCTCAAATTTGAAGAGGGATTTAGAAACTAGCATAATGAAAAAACTGTCTAGATCTAAAATTATTATGATCATATATACTGATCAGTGATTTCAGGAGGTCCCTTAAACTGCTCCAAACCATTTTCTTTCTTAGAATGAATATTCCTTTTTTTAAAATTGAATAAATTTAACATGCAAATTAATGTAAGTTGGTAAGGTTGGCTCCCAGGCTCAGGGGTTAGAGCACTGGTCATGCAGAATTGTGTAAGTTTAAGAAATACAGTATGTAACTTTGCTACATTTCTATATTATAATATGATCACCAATATAGTTAGATTTATCATATTACATAATTAGAGTACATTATTATTGTCTATATTCATTACCTATTCATTATTCATTAGATTTCTATGATTTATTTACTAGTCATTAGAAGTCTGTGCTCTTTAAACACCATCACTCATCCCCATCCCCAGCCCCTGGATACCACCATTTTATTCTGTTTTTTATAAACTGAAGTTTTTTAGATTTTATATGTAAGTACTTAGTTTTCTATCTGATTTATCTCACTTAGCATACTGTGCCCAAGGTCCATTCATACTGTTGCAAAGGGAAGAATATTGTTCTATCTCATGGCTGAATTCCATTGTACATATGTACCACATCTTTTTTTATCCATTTTTCTGTTGCTGGGTATTTGGGTTGTTTCTGTGTCTTAACCATTGTGAATAATTATGTGATAAACACAGAAGTACATATATTATGAAAAATCTGACACCTAGCTTGTATTCTTCCAGATAGATTTAAATATCTTGATGTAAATGAATGATTCAGCTCTATTTAAATACACATATGAGTTTTACAAAATATGGATCTCAAAAGTGAGGTAGCTGGGGGCCTCCCCAGTGGCACAGCGGTTGAGTGCTGGGTTGTGAAGCTGCCCGTAGCCTCTTCAGCGCCGGTTCAATCCCCGGCTGCTCCCCAGTCACCGGAGGAGGGTCCCACATGGCCCGCAGACCTCTCCTGCCGCCTGCTGCTCCCCTCAGCAGTGTACTTCAGTCTGCCTACTCTGCTCCCCACTCTGGATCTGGTGAATTCTCTCACCTTCCCACGCTTCTGACTGTACCCAGTGCTTGTATAAATAAATAAAAATAAATCTTTAAAAAAAAAAGTGAGGTAGCTGAATCATGGGCAAGTGTGACCCAAAGAAACAGAATGGGATAACTAAAAATTGTTGGGACACACACAATATGGTTATATGCATCCTCCACATACAGGTCAGAAAAAATCCAGCAAGGATGCCAATGCAGAGGACTGGAGATTCTCCAAAAAGGAAATATTCTAGAAGACAAGGGCAGAATCAAAATGGATTGTTTCTGAAAGACAAAAAAGATAGCAGGGCCCACTTCATCAATATGAACATGATGAGATTATACTGATTTTGAAATTCTGAACTTTCACTTATCTCTTGACAATAAAGTGAGATACCAAGTACTATCAACTATTGGCTCTTCAGAGTTTTTACCTTTTTCTTTCTTAGATTTAGAATTTTGACTAAACTAGCTATGTTATTTTGCATATTTCATCTGACTGGGGGTTGTGAAAAGTGTGTGAGACTGTTTTAGTTTCCACTCTTTGTACCCTCCTCTAGGGCTTTCCTATTCTGCAAGCAACCCTCTGTCATTATATGACCTACTGCTGTCCCTACCCTTTGTCTAAGTCAAAAAGAAAGATTAAATAAGGTAGGTGGGGAGGGGGAGAGAGAAAAAAAAAGAGAGAGGAGAGGGAAAGGGAGGGGAGGGGAGAGGGGAGGGGAGTAGGGAGAGAGGAAGAGAGGGGAGGGGAGGGGAGGGGGGAAAGGGGAGGGAAGGAGAGGAGAGGGGAGGGAAAGCAAGCAAGTGAGCAGAAGTAGTGGTAACAAGAGTCTGTGAAAGCAGTCTGGAAGAGAAATTCACATTTCCTTAACTGTAGCAGAGTTATTAACTTCTCTTGTTCTCAGGAATATTACTAATTATTCTACCCAGATATGAGAGAACGTAGAGTTAGTTCCCAGGTAAGAATAAACTCTATCATACACATCTTACTGAGCATATCAATAACAATATTAATGAAAACGATTTATAAATTCTCAGACTTACAAATATGTGGACGAAAGTCACAGGATACTTATGAGAAAAGTTAATTGGAAATGAAGAGATTTAACTTCCAAATTCATTTTCATTTTGAAAACCAGCTGAACTAGTGAAGTTCACATTTTGAAGTTTGACTTGAGTAAAAACAATAAATAATAATAGTTAAGTATTTTACACAGTGCCTGGAACATGGCAATGATTGAAGAAACATTTTTTGAATGAGTAAGTCTGATTTATAAAATAATAATTTTATTATGAATTTTAGCCATTTTACTTTTTTTTTTTTTAAAGATTGATTTATTTATTTATACAAGCACTGGGTACAGTCAGAAGCGCGGGAGGGTGAGAGAATTCACCAAGGCCAGAGCAGGGAACAGAAAGGAAGACTGACTGACGAAATACACTGCTGAGGGGAGCAGCAGACACAGCAGGAGAGGTCTGTCGTGCCATGTGGGACCCTTGCCACCGGAGGCCAGAGATAGAACCGGCGCTGCAGAGGCTGCGGACAGCTTCACAACAAGGCGCTCTACCCACTGAGTCACCTGGGAAGCCCTACTTTTCATTATTAACACAAAGTATCCAAGAGTATACTTGAACATATGCCAAATGCATAACTTACTAATTCAATGTCTACTATCATTGGGAGTAGAACAAATGGTTATAAAAACAATTCCTTGAAATCTGAGTGCAGACTGAGGCTACCAGAAGAGGGAGAGTGGGAATGAAGCGAGGCAAGGACCCATGGACTGTAGAAGATTATCGGGGCTTTGCTCTTGGTTGTGGTGTAGAAGTGTGACCCTATATCCCTAAAACTTATTCAGTGTTGTAAACCAATGTTACTTTAAAAAATATAATTTTGAAAATGGATGATTCAGTCTCCCTTCTCTAAGTAAGTATTCAGTGTCATATAATCATATCTTGGTATTTTATATCATTCCAAAGTGATGGCTAGTCAGTATTTTTCTTTTTCTTTCTTTATGAAGTACTATTGTTTTACATCCTTATTAATTTTTTGAAAAGGTACTTTTCTTATGAAATAACTCTCAAGTGAAATAACTCACACTGGCGTTGCTTCTGTTTCTTCTTGGGCAGGAAGATTTATATATGAATATAGTTTCACCTTGGTGGTTTTCTAAATATCATTCATTTATTCATTTACAATTATGGAAAAAAACCACATAATATAAAATTTACCACTTAATAATTTTTAAGTTTACACTTCAGTGCTGGTAAGTATATACAGATTGCTGTACTACCATCACCAGCACCCATCCACAAGTCTCCTTTTACCTTGTAAAACCAAAGTTCTATAGCAATTAAACAGTAACTCCTCATTCTTCCCTCCCAGTTACCCTGGAACCACCATTCTACTATTTGTCTCTATAATTTTGAGTATTCTAAGCATTTCATATAAGTGAAACCATAATGTCAAAAAAAATTATTGGTGAGGATGTGTAGAAATTGGTAAGCGTTATGTATTACTAGGTAAAATGGTGCAGTTGTAGAAAATGATATGGCAGTTCCTCAAAAAACACTAAAAAAAAAAAGGATTGCTATTGATTCAGCAATTCCACCTCCCAATATGTCCTTAAAAGAATTTAAAGTAGGGACCCCAAAAGATATTTATATAACTAAGCTCATATAAGCAGTTTCTACAATAGCTAAAACATGGAAGCAATCTGAGTGTTCATGTATGGAAATGAATGGATAAGCAAAATGTAGTACATGCATGCAATGGAATATAATTCAGTTTTGAAAAGGAATCCTGACTCATGCTAGAACACGGAGTGCTTGAGGACAAAGATTTATTTTTGCAGACTGCTACCTTGCTTATTTACTGATGCCTTAGGTTGTTTTAGATACCAAGGGAATTGTAAATCATGAAACACTGATTTGGCACAAGGCACAGATACATTGGCAAATGAAAACAAGTACTTATTTTACCTCTAAACTTTTCATTTTTGTAAAAGTAATACACAGATTGTTTTCATCTGCCTAACCAAATCATAAAAAAGTCTTTTAATTTCACCATCTTCATAAGAAATATGAAGCTGTATTTCCTTTGTGTGAGTCAATTCACACTATATTAATGGAAAGCTCAAGTTTGTAATCAACACTCTGAAATAATGAATGCTGCCCCAAAACAGATGCATGGATCAGGAAGATGTGGTATATATACACAATGGCATACTACTCAGGGATCAAAAAAAGATAAACCTGCCATTTGCAGTGACATGGATGAAGCTGCAAGGAACTATGTTAAACGAAATAAGCCAGAAGGAGAAAGATAAATACCAGATAGTATTTATTTACTATATGTGGAATACAGAGAAACAAGACAAAGGGTCAGACAAAGACAAACTTTAAAACCAATCCTTGAAAGTTGACCACAGAACTGAAGGGTGAGAACAAAGTGGGCAGAGAGTAGAATGGACTATGGTGAAGGACTATGTGTGCTTTGGTGGTTGGAGGGCTACAGTGACTACACCTGGGGCAGAGGGAAATCCTACACTGTCAAAACACCAGCAAGGACGTAAACCAATGATACTTCAATAAAAAAAAAAAGCTTCTCCTTCCTTGAAACTCTATGGCTTTTTGTTTTTATCTTATGTGATTATGTACTCTATACTATGTACAAAATTTTCACTTTTTGATTTCTGATTTAAATATCATGAAATTGCATAAGAGAAATAACTGCTGAAGAGATAAAATGGTATATTAAAGTGAATGCAATATGCCCTTCAGTCACAAAATTTAATTGTTTTTTGCTATGCAGCATTTAACCATATCTAGTTTAGTTTAACTCACTGTTACTATATAAATTTTAAAGATCCGGTCTACAAAATGTGATACAGTTACATGAATAAATTCATTCTTTTAAAAATTTCCATCTATATAGTGTTTTTTCAGAACAAAGATCTAATATTTTACTCTTTCAGTCATTTAAAGTGTTCGTCCTTGAACTTAAAAGACATTTCTCCAAAGAGGAAATGCAAATGGCCAACAGGCAGATGAAAAAAATGTTCAACATCCCTTATGTTGAATAATCAGAGAAATGCAAATCAAAACCACACTGAGATAACACCTTACACCAGTAAGAATGGCACATATCTAAAAAAACAAGCAACAACCAATGTTGGCGAGGATGTGGTGAAAAAGGAACTCTCCTACATTGCTGGTGGGAGTGTAAACTGGTCCAACCACTATGGAAAGCTGTCAGGAGGTTCCTCAGTCTACTAAAAATGGAGCTACCATAAGACCTGTCAATTCCATTATTAGGGATCTACCAAAAGGACACAAAAACATTGATTCAAAAGAACATCTGTATACCTATGTTTATTGTAGCACTGTTTACAATAGGTAAAACCTGGAAACAACCCAAATGCCCAAAAAATAGATGACTGGATCAAGAGGATGTGGTACATATACACAATAGAATATTATTCAGCAATCAAATATAAACTCATGCCATTCGCAGCAACGTGGATGGAGCTAGAAGGAATTATGCTCAGTGAAATAAGCCAGAAGGAAAAAGAAAAATATCACATGGTTTCACTTATACCAGTAATATAGGGGAACCAATAAGACATCAGTGTAAAAAAATAATAAGAGTACAAAACACAACAAACACAAAAATTATTAATCAGAGACATCCTGCAGGGGAGGAGGAGGGAAAGAATCAGAGGGAGGGAGGGATGAGCACAGGGGACTGTGGTGATGGTGCATGGGTGCCTTGGGGAAGGAAATTCTTTGGGGACTACACCTGAGGGGTTGGGGGAAGCAAATACTGTTTAAAAATAATAAAATAATAAAAAATAATGACTTTATAACGAGTCTTATTAAAAAAAAACAGTGTCTTCCTCTGGTGGAGATAGCGGAAGAAATAACGCTTCTGAAATGTTTCCCAAATTAAATTTGACTAACCCCACTTAATTTTCACTCACAAAAAATGTTTCCTATTTACCAATTAAGTTTGTTTGCCTTCTTTAGCAACCTAATTGCTACTCACTGGTATAAGGTAAACAATCCAAAAGATGAATTGAAAGACACAAGGGATACAGAACATAATTTAAATTCACTAATTTGCTATAAATCTCTCCCAAGGAATTGCTTTGCATCTCTCTGCCCCTTTTGCCATTTGTTCTCTTGGTAATTCAGGCTCTCCAGGAACTTCAAGGGAAGTTCCCAAATGGATAATGTTCTATTTAATTTTGTCTGTGCTAGTGGTCCCCTATGATGTAAATATTGAGGAACCATCTTAACTCATAAATCAGATGTTTTAAAAAGATAAAATGGGATAATGAAATTTAAATAATCTTGGTATTATTTTATTTTACTCTTTTTTCTATCATACAATTAATACTTATTCATTGAAGTATATCAGAAAAAGTGTGCTTTTCTAGAAAGTGAAAATATTTGATGAAAGAAATTAGTGGTAATTTTCTGAGATTCTCCTTCCACCCTTTTTTCAAGAATAATCAAATGACTAATTATCTGAGTATCTATTTGAGTATTTTACCTTCCTATGAAAGCAAAGTGAAATGCATTGGAGTTTCACATTTGACCCCATTTTCTTCTCACTCTAGTAGCCCTAAATTTCTCAGGAGATCGTAATGGCAGAGTGAGCGACAGGGGCCTAGAAATGTAAATTGAACTATGTACAATTTTTGTAGCTTAAAAATGGTTGAAAACTGGCAATTTCATATTGTTTAAAGTTAAGTCACTTTATCCAATAAAGCAAATGGCATTTTCCCTGATCCACCGTGCTTAGAACATACTGCTATTTTGATCTACTTTGGTGCCCTGAGCAATTTTTATTTTGGAGCTTATGACGGAAAACATTGTTTGTCATGACAAAAGTAGTTTAGTTGACTTGTGTACTGTAAATTCATTAAGTCAAATAAAAGGTACTTCCAAAATTTATGTAGATTCTGAGTATGTTTTTTACAATACTAAGTTGGATTAGAGAATAAAGAATGCTCAACTTACTTTGGCGATGTGCATGCTAGTTTGGAGAATTTTCTGATTTCATTTTAGGGAAGAAACTATTTCAAAGTATCTGGGTGTCCTGAGACACCTAAGTAGATAGATTCCAATGGTTATACCCTTGGCTCAGGGTTTACAATTATGGAAACTCTACATTGGCATGCTGTGTGGGTGAACATAAAGGTACTGTAACATATGCCTATGAAGGAAAATATAGAATCAAATGAGCAAGGCTTGACAGGCAGTTCCATTTTGATATGGGTCATGCTGCTGATAATACCTCGGTTTTTAAAGGTTGCATTTTAAAGGTTACATTAATGCTGAAGCTGTGCATGAAGATGAGTACCCTGTGTAACTATAAGCTTTATATTTCATTCATCTCTTGTCATCTTAAAAATATAGTTAGTGATACAAATGGGACATAACATTTTGTAGTGCTCACTTGATATGATAAGGATTTACCCAACCAAGGCACCCTTTTCTTCTAAGGAGTAATTCCACTAAGGAGAAAAAAAATCCACGTAACCTTATTTTTTTTCTTATCTGCTTTCAATCACAACACTATATTATGAAACAAATTGCTACTAACAGTGAGGCTGTCATATTTAAGAATGAAATGGGTGAGCCCATACTGCCAAGTGATTGGCACAGTGCAAGTTTCTATTCATCAATTACACTACTGAACAAAATACCAGTGTTTGAAAGGGCTCTACAAAGTCATGAACTAAGATGAACCCCATTCATTCATTGAATTCTGGAATGTCTTCATGGATATTCCTTTTAGAATTCACCAATAAAGAGATCAGAAATTCAGTAGTTATGGATCCTAATCCCTGCCTGAAAACAGTCAGGTTACCACCAAGATGACATTGCATTCTATAGGGCCCTGCTATTTTTATCTATCAAATGGGGTGAGAAACAATGTTCAATTTTACTCCAAAAAAATGTATTACTAAGACTAATCTGGTGAAGCATGAACCCTGAGACTTAAAATCTGTATCCATTAATAATTTGAGAATTTTCACAGCTCCCCCACTTTTTACTTTGATAAAAGTTTTTAAGTGACTCCTTCAACAATAAGTCTGTGTTGAGCACCTATTATTGTGTGGTAGGCACTGTATTAGATACTGAATATAAAACAGGGAACTGCACAAAAAAAAATCTCATTCTGAAGTGTTTTCATTCTGATGAGGGTAACTGAGAATAAAACAGCAAACTGATAGAAAAACTGGGAGAGAAAAACATTTAGTCTTTGGTTTCATTTTTGCTACCCAGTCATACCAGTAGTCCCCAGATCAAAGTTTAGTCTGAGTCATTTGACTAATGACTGAGTTTAGTCATTTTCAAACTTTGTTTGCTGGAGTTTCATAGCTCCTCAGGTAGGAGTTGAGAGGTGCAGGGAGGAAAGTGATGAGCAGAATTTATGAGACCCCTGACTATCCACTTCAGGTTTTGTTGTGTTGAGCAACACCACACTGACAAACACACAGGAGTCATGGAGCAGGCTGCACAAGGCAAGATGCTGCTCAGAGCAATATCCTGGCTGTTTTTATTGATAGAATAATCATAGAGCATCAGCTACGTGCATTAGGAGGACAAGGAGAAAAGGATGGGTGAAACTCAGGAATGTTATCTAGGGCTTGGGGGTCATGAGTCTGCTGACCATGTTGACCAAGTGTTGTAATCGAAACTAGACCCCAGACCCTCCACCCAGGTTCTAATCTTATCAACAAGGCATTCCACCAATCAGCTTCTGGGGTCCCTTGTCATACAACAGTCCTCAGTCCCCCGGGCATTCCCAGACATACCTCTTGATGCATACCCTTCCCAGAGTGATCAAGCTTTCTGCTCTTGATTGGTATGATAGGCACCTTGCAAGGTTTGGCTCATATGACTGTGACTGGACAGTTCTGAACTCTGTATAGGAATGCAGAACTGCAGGTAACGATAATAGTGGCTGAACAGGCCGCTTAAGTCTAAGAGACCCACAAGGTTCCACCATAGTAGTTCCAATTTTAACTGTTTCACATACTGCAAAGATTTTATTTGGGTGGCAATACCACTCTACTATTTTAAAAAGGGAAGAAATTAGATTTAAAAAAACTTTAACCTTTCAGATAGGGCTATTGAGAAAAAAATAATATATAGTATTGTTTAAGGTGTTAAAATGGTAGCACACCAAGGGTTTGAACACAGATTTCCTAAGATTTAGCTTAGGGCTTTTTGTATTTTGCCATTCAATTGGTTAGGCACATAATCCTCAGCCTCCTGTGGAGAAACTTGCAATTTTGGTGCTAGTAAAATGTTGAGAGTTATCTAATGCAACCCTGCCCCATGCTACCTAAAAGAATTTTTCAACCTGTGGACAGTGATGCATTAGTTGGTCAAGAAAATTGATTTACTGGGTGGCAACAAACACGGATTTTTTTATTTTATTTATTTTTCTTTTTTTATTTAAATTTTATTTTTATAATCCCCTTATAATTACAACCCCCTTATTTTGACCTGCCCCCCAACCCCCATAGAGTGTCTCTGGTTCATAGTTGCTTGTTGATTTTGATATTTTCTTTCTTATAGTTACTCTTTTTCCTGGTCTCTTAAGTTTTCTAGATTCCTGCTATGAGTGACACCATCCGGTATTTTTCTTTTTCTTTCTGGCTTATTTCGCTGAGCATGATCCCTTCCAGCGCCATCCATGTTGCTGCAAATTGCATGTGGTTATCTTTTTTTGAATGCTGAGTAATATTCCATGGTGTATATGTACCACATCTTCTTGATCCAGCCATCTATTTTTGGGCATTTGGGTTGTCTCCAAAGCTTAGCTATTGTAAATAGTGTTGTTATAAACATAGGGGTGCAGGTGCTCTTTGGAATTGATGTTTCTGTGTCCTTTGGGTAAATACCTAGGAGTGGAATTGCTGGATCATATGGAAGCTCTATGTTTAGTAGGTCAAGAAATCTCCACACAGCTCTCCATAGTGTCTGGACCAGTTTGCACTCCCACCAACAGTGCAGGAGAGTTCCTTTTTCTCCACAACCTCGCCAACATTTGTTGTTGCTAGTTATTTTAATATGTGCCATTCTCACTGGTGTAAGATGGTATCTCATTGTAGTTTTGATTTGGATTTCCCTGATTACAAGGGATGTTGAACATTTTTTCATATGCCTTTTGGCCATTTGCATTTCCTCTTCAGAGAAGTTTCTTTTTAGCTCTTCTTCCCATTTTTTGACTGGGTTATTTTCTTTGTTTTTGTTGACTCTCATCAGCTCTTTGTAGATTTTTGTGATCAGTCCTTTATCATTAGTGTTGTGTACAAAAATGTTCTCCCAGTCGGTGGGGTTTCTCTTTGTTTTGGTTATTGTCTCTTTTGCTGTGCAGAAGCTCTTTAATTTGATGTAGTCCCAGCTGTTTATCTTTGCCTTCACTATCACTGCTTTGGGTGACGTGTCTGTAAAGATGTCTTTGATGTGCATATCATGTAGTGTTTTGCCTATATTTCCTTCTATGTATTTTATGGTTTCAGGTCTTATGTCTAGTTCTTTAATCCATTTTGAGTTGGGTTTTGTGCTTGGTGTGAAGTAGTAGTCAAGCTTCATTCTTTTGCATGTAGCGACCCAGTTTTCCCAGCACCATTTATTGAACAAACTTTCTTTGCTCCAATGCATATTCTTTGCTCCTTTGTCAAAGATTAGTTGACCATAAATCTGTGGGTTTATTTCTGGATTTTCTGTTCAATTCCATTGGTCTATGTGTCTGTTCTTGTTCCAATACCATGCAGTTTTGATGATTCAAACATGGATTTTTTAAAGGAAAAGAGCAAAAATTCAGAATGCATACTTTGTGGGATAAGAGTAATTTCATAAAACTAGTGTATAAATGTGTAAAAAATACATATCAATACACATATATATGCATTTATATATGTAATGTATGTATGCACATAATTTTATATAATACACATATTTGTATATGCATGATTGTATCTGGTCATGATTTAAATATATTAAATGCATATCTTACTGTGGGTTATGAACAAAATAGCTCAACCACCACTGATACAAAGAAATCCCTTTTCATTATTCCAAGATGAAGACTTCAGTAATAAAATAATGGAGATACCCACATAGCGCAGCAGACCTCTCCTGTCTTGTGTGCTGCTCCCCTCAGCAGTGTATTTCAGTCAGTCTGCTGGTTCTGTTCTCCGTTCTGTCTCTGGTGAATCCTCTCACCCTCCCACACATCTGGCCTGTATCATGGTTCTTGTATACATAAATAAAATCTAAAAAAAAAAAATGTACCTTCTATTCCTTCCCCAGGTAATCGTTTTTAGTTCTTCTAGATGAATACAATCATAAGACATTATACCTTGATCACATTATATTTTGCTAACTAACTGTTCCCCATTTCTTCAATAGCTCCCCTCGTGAAAATTTGAAACCCTTCTCCATCCTGACATTGTCAATGGCTTTCTTGAATGAGGCGCCCATAATGTAAAATAGCCTTCCAGTTAGAATTTGTTACATGATGAAAATAGTCTCTTGTCCAAAAATGATTAAGAATTTAGAACATTAAGCCAAGTTTGAGTCTTGTCAAGCATAAAACTCTGTGTGACTATACAGGTGCATATCCACGAACCCAGTCCCATCTAGAGGGACAGCACTCCTATCACAAGGTACCCTGGGTCTTTTGCTGGTGGTGTTTCAGCAATAATTCCTGTATTATTGCAGCTCTGACAACAGGAACTTGTTATTTCCAGGGTGAGCAGTGACTACAAAAGTCCCTTGCCTGCAGAAACTCCATCTGGTCTCCTAACACACTGGGAAGAATTCAGCCTGCTTTGTACATTTTCTTTTGCCCTGGCTACACCACCCCTTGCATCTATGCTTCTCAGACATGGAGGTCTTTGATTTGAAATTTCATGCTCAATCTCATGGTAGCCAAACCCATGAGTTATGTGTTGCTCAGGGTTCCAGAGACAGCAGTGTTCGGCATGCCTGGCTATCAAGTTTGTTTCAAAAATGCTCTTTTCAAGGTAGTGAGTTGCTCATTAAAATGTTCTAAGTAGGTAAAATACTCCTAACACAGATACTTTTTTTTTAATTTCAGCAAATCTGTGAAACCCTGTACTTTAGAAAGAGTACTATTATAAGTCTATCTCACACCTATAAATAAACCAAAATAAGATCATTTTATCCTAAAATAATGAAAATATTCAGGTTTATGAAGAACGTTATG
The DNA here is from genome assembly GCF_964194135.1 of Talpa europaea. Taxonomy (NCBI): domain Eukaryota; kingdom Metazoa; phylum Chordata; class Mammalia; order Eulipotyphla; family Talpidae; genus Talpa; species Talpa europaea. Next base: position 95,439,940 of record NC_140069.1, on the reverse strand, counting down.
GGTAAGAAAGTTTCGCTCTTTTATTTTAGAAATATTAATCTAAGCTACATATACTTTAAAACACAGGCAAGCTGAAATTTTAGGTTAAATATTCAGTGAATGTCAAAATGTTAAAGTCAGGTTAAAAATCATTATTATGAGCTCCCCCTTATATCTATTAAAATGATGAAAGTCTCCATTTAATGCAAAATTCTATTCTTGGATCTATAATTTTTTGCTTTTGCACTGGCATTTAAACATATATATATATATCAGATTATTTTAACTAAAAGTATATTATTTCTCTAAATAACTCTACGTTTTAAAAGAAGTCTTTGTTGTAGCTAACCACAATGCATGCCAACAGACTGTGGGTTTCTTAGAGGAGAACTCTTGACACTCCTTTTGGGTCCTCACAGTGTTAAACTAGTAAAAAGTGCTCAGCAAGTGTTTTACTGAATGACTGAATGGATTCTTTTAATCAAACCTCCAGGACTGAAGATTGTCCTACCTGAGAAATCATCTGGTTCGCACTCATTTTTTAATGTAAGAAAAGTAAGTATCCATATTTGCTTTGGAATTGGTTCCCAGATAACTAAACCTGAGCAGAGGACAGGTTTAGTCCTGGTTTAGTCCAGGTTTAATCTCAAACATTTCTGTCCTTAAAGAACATCCTGTATAGTAATGTTAAATAGAATGGTGTCTATCATTCAGGACAGATCTAGGCAGGTTAATAGATTAATTATATCTTTATCTTCCCTGACTTTATCACTCTCTCTCTCTTGAGTCTTGCCATTTCTCTCTCTGCTGCACAGCTAACTTAAGTCCTGGAAAAAATCCACCTTGAGAGAGAGAAAGGAGGTGTTTCCATATAGGTGCCTCCATCCATACCTTCTTTTGAGGTAAAATTTTGTTTTTATTGGGTTAAGAATATTGTCTCCCGCACCATTATATTATTTACAATAATGCTTGCCACCCAAAAGCTAAAATATGATGAATACTTCATTGACCATCATGAGTCAACTGAAAAAAAAAAAAAATTGTGAAGACAAGAATGACACTGAATCCCAGGTAGGGATGTTCAGTAAGAAAGTGACCTCACAGAAACCTATGGGGAATTCTAAATTGTTGTGCATTATCAGGAACTTGGGAGCTTGTTAATGATTACATAGCCCTTGTTGGTTTTCTTAATTTCTAAAATGTCCCTTTCTCTCCCCTCCTCTTTCCTTTCTTGTCCTTACCTACCTTCCCATTCCTTTCCCCTCTGCTTGAAAACCAGTAATGACTTCCAGACTGAGTTATAACCCCAGATCCACCACTAATAAACCATCTGATCTTGAAAATGTTTTTTAATCTCTCTGAACCTCATATTCCTCATTTACTTAACAATAATAATAATAATATGTACTATGTAGATTTATTTGAATCATTAAATTAATTAATGGATGTTAAATAGTATAGTGTCTGGTTCATAATAAATCCTAAATAAATGTTAAACATTATTATTATTATTACTAGTATATCAGTCAATGAGCTATTTATCTCAAAATTATTTTCTTATTCCACAAATTTTATTAAGTCTTCTCTGTGGCATACTATTTCTATTTGTTCTTAAATCATACAATCAGAAGGGTGTACCATAGTGAAAAACCATTCATAAATCAGATATAAGAGATGTAAGGTGCTTTTTGTTGTGGACATATTTCCCAGTTTATCTTCTTGTAGAGAAGTGAAGGCCAAGTAAGCTCAGAGAAATTTCTGTTTCTTTAGATATCACTATTATTATTAATGATGAAAGTACATTGCATCATACAAATTTGATAAAATAAATTCAATATCCATTAGAATTCTGTAGGTCAATCTATTGTATATTCAATCTATTGTATTCCTTTATCCCTTATACCTCTTGGGGCAAATGGATACTGTTGGCTATGAAGATAATTATGAGAGAGCACAAGTGATCCTCATAGAATTATACCCCACAAGAGCACAAGGAGTTGCAATGGTAGCATTATATCACAAAAGGACATATCACAAGAAAGAGGTTCCAAAATTTGTCAAGGCCTGAAAACTTCAAACATGTTGTTCTGTTTTTGAGTGAAATAATGTATTAAATTTTCTCAGAATATTTACTAAACAAAGATGTTGTAAATTGTTACATAAATGATCCTCTTCTAAACTAATATTCCCCCCACCAACCCTTCAATTCTAAATTAATATTTGTGGTAAATCTAGAAATTAATATATCATCCTACACAAAGGGTTATATAGGGTGCTTTCCATTTCTTGTTTTTTCCCCAAGTTTTCCTAGTATGCTAGAACATGTGGTTAACTGCCATTTCAGACATTAGAGTATTTTCAAACCTGCACTGGCTTTTCAGGGCTGTGTGGGATTGGGATATCAAGCAAAAACACACTTAGGATTTTGCTTATATCACTGTGACAACTGTCTCAAAGAACATTCCATTCATGCTATAATTTACTTGTAGATCCTTGAAATGGGAAAACAACCCCCATTTCCTAAATCTCATTCCAGTCCCCAAGTATTTCCTTTGCAGGAAAAAAATCTGTTAATTATTCTTACTATAATTACTTTGACAGAGCTTTGTAGCAAAATGAGATGGTTCCAACTATCTAACTGAAACTGTGTAAAGCTGGGGGTCAAATGTCACAGTTGCTGGTCCTTACCTGTGCTCTCAGAACTGCAATTGCAGGCTCTCACAACTCAGGCTCAGGATGTAGCAAAAAGGGTTATTTGCAAAGGGGAGAGAGAGATAAAGACATTTGGATAAAGGAAAGAGAGGCAGGACCTAAGGCAGTAGCAACGGTCAGGCAGGGTTTGAAGCAGAGATCAGACATTAAAGTCTTGAAGTTCAAAGGTGTGCAAAGGTCTCCATGAAGATTTCTAAGGTCTTTCCAGAGGTGGTACCACAGCTGTCATCAACAGCAATACAAAGGCGTAGGCAGGCAACACTGGACACTGGACTGTACATTGCTGGAGGCAAAAATACCAGGGGTGGGGGGTGCTGGAATTGTGAGAGGCAGGAACCAATGTTACAGGTCATAAGAACTTCTGGGCATAAGCCAACAGCAAACAGTTCTTTTAGAGGCACTGGGCACAGGCCAACAGTGTCATTCAGAAGGTGATGCTGGAGTCAGGGTCACAAGTCAGGTTTGTGAAGGAGCAGTGCTAGAGAACAGGGACCAGTGTTACAGCTCTACAAAGGACTTTCCAGGAGAAAGTCTAGACAAGCCTATCTTCTGAAGCTGGCTGAGGTCTGGATTATAGCTCCTGCCTTTCAAACTTGATCAGTTCATTTTACTTGATTGGTATCAGTGCAAGCTCAAACCTGATTGGTGCCTGTGTGAGCTCCAATCAGACTGGCTCATTTTCAATCCTATGCTGGTTTCAAAAACTGAAACTACCAGTGCATCCAACCTGACCTAAACTGACACTGGGCTTCAAAACTGAACACTAGATGGTTTTGAAGGAGCCATAAAGGGAGTTTGATGGACCTCCTCTGACAAACATAGTCATCTCTAAATATCCATGGCCTCAGTTGTCTCATCTATAAAATGGATATAACAATAGTATCTTCCTAATAGAATTGTTTGGAGGATTAAATGACATGAGTCAGTTAAAGTACTTAGCACAATGCCTGGTACGTCATAAGCCAGACCTATGTTAGCTGCTGTTATTATTATCCATTTCATCATCACTGGACTCAGTATGGACTAGAAAGATGAATGATGAGAGTTTGAGTTTGGACAGTAACATTAAGAGCAGTAATTGCTGTCTACACCAACCTAAGAGCTCGCCCCCCCCCCCCCACTAAATCCCTCTTGCCCATCACCAACAACAAAAATTAAATTGTCTTAAAGCATTTCCACAAAGTTATTGAATAAAGTCCTGCCACAAGAAAGATTTTTTTTCTAGTATTGCTCCAAATTAATAGGATACTCATTTTTAAAATTCATACTTTTTTTTAATATTTAAAATGTTTTAACAAAATAAACACTGAAATAAATGTCACCCTGTCATCTAAAATATGTTTATATTTAAAGTTAGAAAATGGAATCATGGATCTAATTGTTCCCCAAAAAATACATGTTGTTAGTACAAAATAATAATAATTGTATTAGACCTCAATATCACAGTGAAATTGGTTGTTATGAACACTTTCATAAGCAGCAGATAATAAACACATTTCTTTGCTTTCAAAGAATAAGAAGCTGCTGTAAATAAATCATTACATTACATCAAAAGTACTAAAATCAACAATCACCTGATCATCATTGGCAAGCCTTGTCTGAACTCCATTTTTTTCCTAATTAAATGAAAGAAGAGAGTAAAAGAAATCTTTGCAAAACGTCCCTCATACAATGGAGTTTCTAACTGTAGGGGGTAGAATGATGCATCCATTTCCACTTACTGTATTAGGGAATGACTAAATTACTTGCAGCTTCCTTTCTGCACATACACTTATGAGTAATGATATAATTTTCTAAATCACATAAAAATACATAAACAGGATTCAGTACAGTTCTTGCTCCATCAATGAGAATTCATATGGATCACAGTTTTATAAAACATTAGGATTTTTTTAAAAGACTGAGTTCTGCTATAATTCAGCCCACAGATATGCATCACATACATTTGTGGCTTTGAACATATAAAATAAATAGTCATGTGTTGGTGTGTTTGGCATTCTTAAACTATGATCTTAAAAACTCGCTATTTCTCTGCTTGCTCACAACTTTCTCTCATAAAACTAAGCTGTTATTCCAAGTCTTAATATTTCAGTCATTGAAGTATCCTTTTTAAATATTGAGTCAACATAAAAATAGCAATGCGAATTTTATTTAAATTGATTTTGTATCTTCATCATCACTCCTTAAAAAGAATCTCGCCTTATTACTAGAGATAATGTATGTGTCAAAAAAGAAGCCTCAAATGCACTTCCTGTGCACTTGACAGGGTGACAAAATATTTCTCCTATCCTTTCCTAATTGAGCTGCAGTACAAAGGAGGACATTATAATAATATTAATAATAGTTACATGGATATTTGTAGGTACTGTGTAACCCTTCAGTCCATTTTCCCAGACAATAGTGGCTACAAAGAGGCTTCAAAATAGAACATCGCACAATATGAATGCCACTTTTTTCTATCTTACATTTTAAAAACATCATTGAAATCAGAAAGTTCATTTACAAAGGACTGGCAGTTGCAATCACAGCAATAATGTAGTGCTGAGAAAAAAAGGGTAATTGGTTTGGTAAAGATCGCTTTCCATTACACCATAAAGCACTACACAATAGGAAAGGTCGCCAATTAAGCAATCATGAATACCAAGTACTGAAGCTGATGAAAATAGGGCAGTGGTTTAAATAGATTTGCAAGCAATTTACCTTTTCACAATGTTGGCAATCTGATGCAATTTGCTTGCAATTTTGTCTGCTTTCAGTAGCACTCGAAGCTGACACTACACAGACCAAATGGCAAAGAGGCCCTGCATAGAAAATGTAAAACTATCTTGGCTGCATCAGGAAACCAGAATGGTGGTTCATCAGGAAAATTACAACAATTAACATAAGTGCTGCAAAAATCAACACTTTAAATGTCACACTCACTAGTCTGTCCAAAGACTGTAAAAGTACCATCCCCATTGCCGGACTAACAGTAAATATGAAGCAATCACCACCAAACCTTGGGGCTGATGGCTTTACAATTGATGTGACATTCTCTGAGTGATAAAATAGCCTCTCATTTTACAAAAGTAAGTATTTTTCTTTTTTAGACTTAACCTGGATTATGTCAACACAAAATTTACGTTTAATTTTTTTCAACTTTTTCGACAAAGTCATTTCATGCCAGTGTGGGTGTAGTTGGTCTTGACATTTAAAAAATAACTTTATATTTCAGAGAATTAGAGCCAAGTTGATAAAAAATAATCCTTCCTCAAATATTGATCTGGTGCTTTCAAATGTAAATCATGTTCCAGATTTATGTCGAAAGCTGTTACACTGTGCGAGGTACAGTGTATCTGACCAGAGCCTATTTTATTATCTGAGAGAGGGCTCCAAAAAAGCATCCGTGGATATCCCCTTGGGGACTGGCTGGAATTACAGATGCCATCACATATCTATATCAATGTATTCCCAGCTAAAAGTTAGACACCTTGAAAATAATTGATAACTTCTGCTTTGGCATCCATGTTTTAAGAAGCTATAAATTTGTCAGGCTTCGAGGAGAATTGGCTTATAGTGTAAACCTAATGATTTCTCAGTGGACTGGGAGGATCTAGTGGTGAGAGAACAAGAGTGGAATGTCAGAAAATCTAAGTTTAATTTTCATCTCTATATTGGCTGACTGTGAGAGTTATTTTAGGACTGTGTCTACAGAGGACCCATCTTCTGATTTTGAATGAATTCACTAATCATTTCAGCTTAAAACCAAAGTTGGATTTTTTGTACTCATGAAAATCCTTGGATTACATGAGTTTAGCTACCATGATTTCCATGCCAGCAAAGAAACAAGATTAACAAACACACATATATGTAATATGCTCACAAGAGTTTCCTGATGAGTTTAGGGAAAAGCTCCACTGTGATAACAGCAACTCCATCCCCTGTCAACTTTTACTGTATAATGGGTCTCATCTTTTACTCCCTTCAGGTCTGCAGAAAATCATTTCTTAAAAGGGAATTCAGAGTTGACCTGTAGAACCTAGATTTGTCCATATGATGGGACTTAATGTATTATGGTGACACATGTTTCTGGGATTCTTCTCCAGATGACCCCTTCTGTCATCACTAATGAGGCAGTTTATTCTGTCAAGAGTTTCTTTTCCCCAATACCTGACTCCCTACTAGTCTAACTAGTCAACAGTGTCAACTGCAGGGACCAGTTTTATTAGCTGCCTCTACACATAAGCTTCTTAATGAACATCAACAAGCAGTACTCTGATGATAGAGTCTCAGGGGCTGTCATCCATAATACCCAATTTAGGCTGTCGTCCCCAGACACTGAGAGCATTGTCCAGAGTACTGGGGGGCCCAGTACTACCATGTTAGTTCTTTAGGAAGTTGTTCATGGTTCAGTTGAAAGTTGAGGGGTCAACCTCCATGGGAGCTGCACAATCCTCTTAGAAGGGTTTACATTTTCTACAAAGTGAAGCTTACAGTAAGAGGAAATGATTCCCCTCCAACTCCCAGTTTTAGGCCTGTGTGCAACCATTTTCTAAAGGAATGCATGCATTTGATATCTATTCTCTGACAGACTCAGAGAATAAGTCACTACAGAAAGGGAGTGACCTCTGTTACCATCCACAACATGACAGGGATGATTCTATGGAAGGATGGCATCAGCAGTCTCAAGAGTAAATTACAGGCTTGGAATAGCAATAAGACATTTACCATCTCACCTATACAAAATACTCAAAAGTTTGTAAGATTGCTTCCGGAGAAACAAACATTGAGAAGAATTATCTTTTTTGCCCCCCGTGTGTGTGTGTGTGTGTGTGTGAGTGTGTGTGTTTATGTGTGTGTGTGGGGAGGATATGATGCAGCATGATCAAAGGAGCAGTATACAGGAGGGTGGGGAGAAACCATAGTTAATTTTGATAAATATAATGACCTGTGGTTTTTTTTCCTCAGCTGTTGATTGGTACCACTGAAAACAATTATTACTGGTTAATTTAGTTGCTGGCATAGTGCACAGTAAATATTTTTGTTGTATCACTCTTTATTAACTGCAGAAAAAGCCTTTGGATTTTATTTATCAATTTAGTCAAAATCACAGATGACAACTATATGACCATAACACAGATAATATCAGAATCATCAACACTATTTCAAAATCACTATTATAGTCTTTAATGTTTATTTCATAGGAAGATCAGAATTTAGTAGCATTCAGTTACCATAGACTTGAATCTAAAAGATAAATTCTCCCCAACGAAGCTTTCAAAATTCCTCTTAACTAGTTTGGATTAAACTACATGTATATGTTGGCTAACTGTGCCCTATCAAAAGTATAATATGAATAAAATGTCATCTAAATTCTAAAATTACTCCATTGAACTTGCCACGCAAGCTAAAAATACATCAAAACATGGGTCCTTTTAGGGAACAATGCTATTTGTACAAATTTTTAGTCTTCAAAGTATTTTAAGAAGATAATAAAATGAAAATATTTTAAATTAAAATCAATGCTTAAAATAAGAAAAAAGGGGGCCTCCCTGGTGGCGCAGCGGTTGAGCGCTGGGTTGTGAAGATGCCCACAGCCTCTGCAGCACTGGTTTGATCCCCGGCCACCAGGCGAGGGTCCCACATGGAGCACAGACCTCTCCTGCTGCGCCCGCTGCTCCCCTCAGCAGTGTACTTCGTCAGTCCACCTGTTCTGCTCCCTGCTCTGGCTCTGGTGAATTCTGTCACCCTCCTGTGCTTCTGACTGTAGCCAGTGCTTGTATAAATAAATAAATAAATCTTTAAAAATAAATAAACTTATTAAAAATAAATAAAATAAGAAAAAAGTTTTCCTTGAGTGGTAGTTATAAATAATTTTAAATCATACAAGGGTTGAATTTGGCTTGGCTATTGATTAGCCCTATAGGTTTAGGCAAATCATATAATTGGAGTCCAAATTTTGTCATCTGTAATATGGAGATTATAAATCTTACAGTGTTTTTGAGTAGCAAGACTATATCAAGAGTAATGGGGGACCTCCCCGGTGGTGCAGTGGTTGAGCGCTGGGTTGCGAAGCTGCCTGAAGCCTCTGTGGCACCAGTTCGATCCCCGGCTGCTCCCCAGCCACCGGAGGAGGGTCCCGCATGGTGTGCGGACCTCTCCTGCCGCCCGCTGCTCCCCTCAGCAGTGTACTTCGGTCCTTCTGCCTGCTCTGCTCCCCGCTCTGGCTCTGGTGAATTCTCTCACCCTCCCGCACCTCTGACTGTACCCAGTGCTTGTATAAATAAATGAATAAAATCTTTGAAAAAAAAGAGTAATGGCATATACTAGATTTCTAAATAAAGATTGTCAGCTATTATAACTATGGTTGTTTTTGTTATAGATGATGGTGATATGGTGGTATGGTGGGAAATGTAACCTGGTAAGCATCTAAGAACTTCTATTTAATATTTTCTATGCATTTCAAATGCTGACAGGGCACCCAGGAATAGAAATGTATAAATAACCATACAGTCAAACAAGGTAACCTGCACTACAAGGTTTATATGTGCAAGGATTCAAGAAACTTTTAATTTTTTTTTCAAAAGGAGAAATATTATTCAAAGGGTATTTTCCAAGTAGAAGTGAAATTACATTGCAATTTTCTGTCTTTTGATGAGTACAAAGTAGTTTTCAAGATAGAATGACAAAACTCCAAAAATTCAACATATGTTTAAAAACTGTAAGTTATTTAGTTTCTCTAAAATTCACAAAATTAAGCAGAAATTTTCTGTACTTATGGTGTCTCTGATACTCTTGATCTGATCCAGTGTTTCTGATACACACTGATACTAGACGTCAGTGTGGAAGACTCTGGAGAATGTCATGGGAAATCAGATAAGGAAGAGGAGAGAGTCAGAATGAAAGCCCAGGCAACTCCAAAGCGTCTGAACCTCTAAGGAGGCCTACATTGAGATTTAGATTTTAGATTAAATCTGAATCCAGAACAAGATGGATCAGTTCTAGACCAGCAGGACCCAGCAGGTTCCTCCAGGGATCATTGCTCTAGAGTAAGCAGACAATTCTGAATGCTTCAGGAATTCTATTTTGGACTTCGCTTTAGTGGAACATGGGTAGATGTTTCCAAGACCATCTCACTCCTATAAGATACCTTAAATCTCTGAAACCAGCCTCTCATGGCTCCCAACTAACATGTGGAGGCAGCCGGAAAAATAAACACATCCTCAGGGTTTATGAAGCTTAGTTCAGTGGAATATTTACTCAAAGACCAGTCACTGGTCTTGAACACCTCTGATATGAGTCAAATTATATTTACTCAACAAACATTTAATGAACCTCTATAATAAATTCTACTTTATTATAAATAAATAATTCATGGCCTCTGTCTCCAGGAAGTTTATAGTCTAGTATAAGATAAGCAGTACTTCATGGTATACAAATTTTTAAAGATTTATAATGGCAACCACCATAAAATAAATGCAAACTGCCAGTTGATAAAAAGAGGTAGATAATGCAAGTAAAGCTATAGTGTACAATATAGTAGTTTCAATAAAATTTTCCCTTTCCTTAAGGTAGGCTGACAGTATTATAGAAAAGTTGGTATTTGAGACCATACTTAAATGCGTAATTAGGCAAGCTTTGGATGAATAGGGAAAGTATTTCAAAGTGAAGGAAAGAGCATAAGCATGAAGAAAAGACATGGAAGGAAAAAGTGAGGGACACAGGGAGGCAGGGAGAGAGGAATGGAAGAAGAGAGGAATCCCACTTAGGCTAGAATATTCAAGTCCAGTTCAGCTAGAGTGCTATAATGAGATTACTCAGAAATCTACATGTGATACTGTTTGCATTTACCTAAATATCCTGAATTCTCTGGATAAATGAGTTTCTCCATTTATAATGTCACGCATCAAGCATTTCATAAAACATGTCTTCAATTACCAAATTTTAGTATATAGTGTAATTATATTCCATGTGTGCTTGGGAATAATAATCCTGAACTTGAATTATCTTGAAAGGATGAAACAAAGTCAGAAACAGGCTGATTTTTCATTTTTCCCAGGTCAAATGACACTCTAATAAAATCTGATGTTGTAATCTTATATATTCAATAATATTTCAGGTTGAATCTGAACTTGATACCAGGCAATTCAGCTCTTATATAAAAGGCTGTTACAGAGCAAATGAGGAATACTTCAAACTGTACTTTCCAGTTTATTGCTAGGTTGAACAGGAAGTTATGATCTGTGTCCATCCACAAGTCAATGAAAGTTTTTAGTGACATTGGAAAGCCTCGTGTACACTAAACTAATAAACCCTATAATATCAGATCTTTTGGTTTCAGTTCCCTCTTGAAGCTGCCTATAAGTAACAGGATACTCAGCTATAAAAATTCCACTTTCGGAACACTCAGTTCCTTTATCATACCTGGCCATACAGTATCATGGCACTTGCAGTGTATACACTCCTATGTCTCAAAATCAGCTGAGAGCTACTCCTACTTAAAACAAAACAAAGATCAATTTTTCAGAAGCTATAGATTACCTCTTAGTCACCACAGATGGTGACTTGGGAATTCTAAGAGTCTTTCTAATGAAGATTTGGGAACAGAATTATCAAATGTCATAGACCTAACAGCTCTAACAGCCTCACTGCTGCTGATCTACTTGATCTCTCAGCTCACAAGTTTGGTGGGAATAAAAATAATGCACAGATGGGACTATAACTGACCGTAGCCTGCTCCATTGTATGTCCAAGCATCTCTAATTACAGCAACACAGGAGAGGAAGAGATTTGAAAGGGCAGGTGACGGGAGAGGAGAGGAACCTGGTTTGACTTAAACAGCACAGGATCCCTCACCATCAGGCCTGATGTACATCAGCCTGACAGCTAATTAGGGTAGACATGAATTTTTCCAATGTAACAGATGTTCGCTAATCAGGCCAGATTTGGAGCCCTTGCGCCAGCAACATTTCATGCACAATTTAACTATCTAAAAGGAATAAACTACTTAATGCATTGTACTGAAGGCACAGCTGTTTCACAATCAGAAAATTTGCTGTCAAAGATGTTCTCTTTAAAACTGACATGTTTTTATATAACTCTGATGGGGTGTTTATAATGTATTAATAGTTGTCAGCAAGAGCTGCTGTCATCATCAAGAAGTAAAATATTTCTGAAGGTATATTAAAATGAACAGACTCCTTTCTCTTCCCCCCAAATCCATTCAGATAATTTAACTAGGTTGAATGTGGTCTGCTGGGTTCCAAAATGTATTTGAAACAAAGAATATCAGTGCATTATTTCAATTTATTCTAAATTTAAGACAAAAAAAAAGAAAGCTTTGTGCCTTGCTTTTTGGTTTAAAGGCTTAAAACAATCATAGGTTCACATTTGTTTAAAAGCTAGAGTTTTTAATCATTCCAGTTTTATGGAAATACACTAGGGGGACCATCATTACCCCACCAAAAATGTTTTATTGGATAAAATGAAGGTTTGACATCTTCATAAGCACAAACTAATTTGGTTAAGAATGAAATGGGATTTCTCTTTCTCTCCCGCTCTCTTTGCACCTCATGTACTAATCAACCATCTATTGTAAGAAAAGACTCCTAAATCTGAACTTGAAACTTTAACTATTTTCTTTCTTTTGACAGTTTAGTTTTGCATTTTGTTATTTGTGTTTTTTAAAAAGCAAAGCAAAAACAATATTTAATATTGAATCATGAATACTAAAAAGTTCACATCATTTGACAATATGGATTTATAAATGTTGAAAGTTTATATTGATGTAGATATTAAATATAAGCTGGTGATTTCAAATTCTATAATAGAGACAGACTGTAGGGCTTTAGTAATCTACTGTATACATAATTTAGCAATTTGCTTATTTTAGTAACATTTTAAACTGTTTCCCCCATCATTTTATGATGCATAATTTGTGCACATTATTTTCAACCAATAATGTTAACAGTGTCATGAATTGTGCCTAAGCTGGTAAGAAGGCTAAAAGTAGGGAATGTAGTTTCTATGGTGACTCGGTTACTATTGACTCTCTTTTTCATGTACTGGTCTAAGTGGGTTTGGGACTCTTGAATGGCACTATGCTGCAATAACAGAATCAGCAGCTCAGATCTTCAAGCATATTCAACAATGATACCTTTAAAATTCAATCTCAATTAAAGAACTATTTTCAGGACTGATAAGGCAGTCTAAGATTCTCTGTTATGACTTGAGTATCCTATTTTTATGTTTTTCTGATGTAATGACTTATTCACTGGAAACTTGCTATAGACCAGTTGTTTAGAAAGTCACATTTCTAATGACAAATAATGCCACATCTAAAGAAGAAGGGCATCATATTTGTGTTCAAAGCAGATTTTCCCTGAAAGATATTAAAAATTAACCTCAGAAAAGATTAAAATGAAGTGCCTTGATTTCACTCCCTCTTTGGCTATTCTACATAAACAGACTATTAGTCATGTTGATTCCCAATATCTTGAGAACAAAACTTTGAATCTTTAAGACAGTTTTATAAACACCAGGAGTTCTTTAACATGGGCACATATTGAACTAAATTATAGATAAAGTCTTTGAAAATAAAAAAGTTTCATATTTTTATCCATTTCATATTTAAATAATTCATTTTTCACATCAATATTTTATAGGATAATTTGATTTCTTTTAAAGATTATCTATAAATGTCACTTTTCTTTTTGCTTACCAAGATCTAACCCACACTTACCTGCTTTCTGAAACTCAAACACTCCAACATCTTTCTATCCATAGGATTTTTTTTTTTAATTGTTTCTTTCAGTCTAGAATGTCTTTCCCTGTTCTTGGAATGTCTGATTTCTTATTTTCACTGAGAAATCAGTTTAAATGGAACCTATTTTAAGAAACTTCCCTGACAACCTTAATTTATTTTGCCACTCCCATAACCTCCATCCTATCACTCTGCTTATTTTTGCTATAGCACTCACCAAAATAAAAATTAATTTGCTTATGTTTATTTTTTATTTCTCCATCTCCTCAAACCCTGTAGAACTATGATGTCTAATACAGTAACCACTATTAACATGGGACTATTTAAGTTTAAAGTTAATTAAAATTAAATTACAAATTCCATTCCTCGTTTATTCTCAATAGCACAGATAAAAACATTTTCATCTCACAGCAAGTTGTATTGAACAGTGCTGATCTGGAAATAATCTATGAGAGCACAATAAAGCTCTGACCTATTTACTTCTATGTGTTCAGTGCCTAGGACAGCAATTGGTCCATAATAATTCTCAATTACTTAAATGGATGGATAGGTAAATGGATGGACATGTGGATGGGTAGGTGAACTCTCATTTATGTATAATCATTGGGAAATGATACTCCAACTAATGTAATACTATGGTTTCTGTTGATTCTTCCATTCCTGATATTATTACTCTTTCTACTCATATTTACCCAATCAACTACAAAGGACTCCAAATGTTTATTTCTCCATATCTCTTGAAACCATTCACTTTTGCCAGTATCCATCACCACCATCCCATTTTGATCACTGCTATCTCTCATTTGGACATTATGACTTTTTCCTTTGATTGCTCAAATTTGATAATGGTCATTAACTTTACTGGGCACATGTTAAGCACTTTACAGCCAATTAAATCCCACAACAATCATATACAATGGGTCTTATTACTCTTTCCATTTGCAAATAAAGAAATTGAGGCACCAAAACTATGTAACTTCTCAAATTCCCATTGCTAGAAAGTGGTAGTTCTGATATTTAAATAGAGGCAGTCTGGTTCCCAAGTCCATGTTCTTCACCACAGCTATTTAGCTATTTTGGATTAGGTCCTACTCCTGTTTAAACATCTAAAGCCTCCCCATTACTCTCAAGATGATGATCAAATTCCTTACTATCCTTTCCAAAATCTGACAATTACTCTTCTCTCAAACTTTACTTTGACTGCAACAGTCAACTCACCTCCACCCCACAACAATATCTCTCACCTTAACCTTTTGCTCCATCAGTAATTAACTTATTTCAGTATATTGAATGTCTTGTGCTCTTGAACATGCTGTTCTCTGTGCTTAGAATACTTGATTATTCCATGCCATTTACCTGAGTTATCTTTACCCACCCTTCATGTCTCACCATAGACCTGAGGGGAAAAGTCCCTATTTCTCCATCGTCACACCTCCACATCAATTATGGGGAACTCTCCATTTTGTTCCTATACCTCAAGATTGTGCTATGGGAACTCCTTCCTTCTTGATATACATGATTCCACTATAAATTGTTCCAGTCCTATGCCAGTAATTCCTAATCTCTCCCTGAGTTCTTCCTGAACTCCAGGACCAGATGTCTCACTGACAATTTGACATCTCTGTCCAGAGGCTAGACAGGTCCCATTCAAACTTAATACAGTCAAAACAGTTATTGCTGCATCATAACCAATTCATAACGTATTCACTTGTGCAAATCCAGGGTTAATTTGGATTGCTTTTGTTCCTTTGCACTCCAACTCTGCAGCAAATCTTATTAATCTTGTCTCTAAAAAATATTCCAAATCTATCCACCTGTTCAGTCTTCACTCTTAATACATTGTAGCAAACAAAGTAAATGTCTAAAATGTGAATCAGAATGTGTACTCTTGTACTCAAAATACCCAATGTCTTTCCATCACACTTTGAATAAAACTACTCTTTACCCTGGTTCAACCCTGTCTTTGATTTCATCTTATATAACTCTCTCTTTATTACTATTTCCAGTCATACTGCCCTTCTTCCTAGTTGTTGTATATGCTAAGTTTGGATTCATCTACAAGTAACAGAAACCCCCAAATAAAAATGACTTACAAATAATGCCCATTTCCCTGCCAAATAAAAGAGATCCAGGGCTAAGTAGCCCAGGATTGGTATGGTAGTTTCATAATCATCTAGGTCTCAGGCTTCTTCTAACTTGTAGTTCCTTCATCCTTTGCACATGGCTTATATCTCATGTTCAAGAAATCATCTTGAGCGCTATCCATCACATTCACAATTCAACAAGTAGGAAGGTCAAAAGCATAGGTGTGGCCTTTAAGGACATATATGTTATTATCTTGTTGGCCACAACACAGTGACATGGTCACATCACACTTCAAAGGAAAGTATATCAATACTTCATTCCTTTTTATTGCTGAGTAGTATTTCATGATACAAATATAAAATAGATTGATCATTCATTCATTGAAGGATAATTGAGTTTTTAACCCTTGATTTTGGCTAATACAAATAAAACTACATTGAAAACTTACGTATAGGTTTTAGCATGAATATAAGTGTGCAGCTTGTCTTTTCATCCTCATGATAGGGGACTTCCATAAAGCAAAAGTTTTAAATTTTAATAAGGTTAAGTTTGTCAGTTTTATAATTCATACTTTTGGTGTCAAAACCAAGAACTCCTTTCCCAAGCCTCAGGACCTAAAGGGTTTTCTTTTTTTTTTTTTCATAAAAGTTTTATAGTTTTGAAAAGCTTCTGCACAGCAAAAGAGACATTAACCAAAACAGAGAGACACCCCACTGATTAGGAAAAAATCTTTGCACCCCAGTCAACTGATAAGGGACTGATCACAAAGATATGCAAAGAATTCACACAACTCAACAAAAACAAAATAAACAATTCAGTCAAGAAATGGGCAGAAGAACTTAAAAGACATTTCTCCAAAGAGGAAATGCAAATGGCCAACAGACATATGAAAAATGTTCAACATCCCTTATAATCAGGGAAGTGCAAATCAAAACCACAATTGAGATACCACTACACCAGCAAGAATGGCACATATCAAAAAAACCAGCAACAACAAATGTTGGTGAGGATGTAATGAAAAAGGAACTCTCCTACATTGCTGGTGGGAGTGCAAACTGGTCCAACCACTATGGAAAGCTGTCTGGAGGTTCCTCAGTCTACTAAAAATGGAGCTACCATATGACCTGGCAATTCCACTCCTAGGGATCCACCCAAAGGACACAAAAACATTGATTCCAAAGAACACCTGTACTCCTACATTTATTGCAGCACTATTTACAATAGGTAGAACCTGGAAACAACCCAAATGCCCAAAAATAGGTGACTGGATTAAGATGTGGCATATATACACCATGGAATATTATTCAGAAATCAAAAAAGATAAACTCATGCCATTCGCAGCAACATGCATGGAACTAGAAGGAATTATGCTCAGTGAAATAAGCCAGAAGGAAAAAGAAAAATATCAGATGGTTTCACTTATAGCAGGAATATGGGGGAGCCAAATAAGATGTGAGTATTAAAAAATAGTAACAGTACACAACACAACACAACAAAGCAAAAACAGACAATTATAAATCAGAGACATACTGCAGGGGAGGAGGAGGGAGAGGGATCTGAGGGAGGACTGAGGTGATGGTGTACGGGTGCACTGGTGAAGGAAACTCTATGGGGACTACACCTGAAGGGGTGGGGGGAAGCAAGTATTGTTTAAAAATGAACAATGACGTAAAACAACAAAAAATTAATATATATAAAAAAGTTTTATAGTTTTGCATTTTACATGTAAGTCAATGTTACATTTTGAGTTAGTTTTTTTATGCTATGAGAATTTTTTTTCTTTTCCTTTTTCTTTTTTTTTTCTTTTCTTCTTTGCCTATGGATGTTGAATTTGTCTAAAAGAAAATATTTTTAAAGGAATTATTAAACAGATATTTGTCTACAGATACAAAAAAAAAAAAAACAAAACATGGTGGTTAATGAGAGCCTGAATGGATCACTAAAACCAAGTTAGGTCAGACCAACTTCTTTTCATTTTTAAAAAATAAGATTTACATGTTTTGTGATTTGGATCATTAGAGGAAAAAAAATTAATATACCTACTCCCTAGATGGAAATTTAGGGCTCAGGAAAGGAGATATAAAAGTCCCAACATATTCAGTATTTTTCAGAGCCTCTCCAGAGCACAGCTTTGACACTGAGTGATACCTTTAAAAAGTACATCAAAGTGTATGTGGAGAAGAAAAGTCAAATGCTGAAAGGTCTGAAATCACACCTTTTGAGGAATGCTAAAAGACTAAGTATTACTAATTTCATATTCAATGAATAGTGAAATGGCAAACAGTGAGGTTGAAAAACAGTCATTATAAAGAAGACAAGAGGCAATTTTCAAATTTTTAGCAGGCCACCTCATGGAAGAAAGAGCTCTGGGTAGACCAAGTTATGGTACAAGGGTAGAAGTTATAGGAAGTTTGATTTCAGCTCATTGTGATGAAAATCTTCTTTAATAATTTGTGCTAATCAATCCCAATGAGTGATCTAGCTCAAAATATAGTCAACTCCCCGTAAATATAACACTGCATGAACTATAATGAAAGGTTGATCCAGATGATTTCACAAGTTTAGAGATCTTAAATTTGAAAGAGGATTTTCTTAGAGTCTGGAGAGTTCACGCAAGATTTTCAAACTAGAGCATACATTTTCAGTTTTCTTAAAAAGTTAGAGGAGTTGTACTTTGAAAAGTTGTACTGTTAAAGACATAAAGGTAGTAATTTGAGCCAAGGAAGAGACAGAAAGCTGTTAATTTCAGTTGAAGCAGAGATTTTATGTGGGGAAGTATTACCTAAAGGCACCTCCTAACTCTAAACCAACTGTTTAGTCACAGCTAGGATGTGATTGTCTAAAGGAGTATTATTCCTGGACATAAGACTCAACCTAATGATTTAGATGTAGATGAAGATGACATATATAGTTGACTGGGTTCTCAACATAAGTCTTTTGCCATGGATTCATATGCATGCACTCCTCCAAGTACATTTTAAATGAAATCATAAAATGTTGAAAATAGAAGGGGCCTCATAACAGATAACTGAATAAAGAAGGTGTGAAACACATACACACACACACACAGAGACACACAACGGAATACTACTTAGCAAAGAGATGAAGTCTCACCATTTGTGACAATATGGATGGAGCTGGAGGAGATTATGCTAAATGAGCAAAATAAATCAGGAAAGATAGAAATCCCAGGTGTTATCACTTGTATATGGAATAATAAAGAAAAAAAACGCAAAGGGATAGCAAAACTAAACGCAAACAAACCCCAGAAACCTGACTGCAGAATTGAAGCTACCAGAAGGACAGAGTAAGATGGGAACAAATGGGGGAAAGGGGCCTTTGCTGTGATGGGGGATCATTGGGGCTTTGGTGGCAGGTGTGGCATTGTATAACATGAATCTTAAGACATGTGACCCTATCTATATCCCTAAATCATAAGTGTTATAAGCCTACATAACCTCAATAAAAAATAATTTATTGCTCAAATATTAGAAATACTTTAAAGGGGACTCACTTCAGGCACCATCACTTCTAATCTGCACACTTTATTTTAAAAAATGCACTTTATTTTAAAAAATACCAATTTCTAATACTGCATGTAATTTAAACATTTATATTTTATTAGTAATTTTTAGTTACAAAGGTAATTCAAACCCAAGAATATAGATATATATATATTTAAAAAGTTACTAGCAGTCTCTCCCTCTCTCCAACTACTCTCCTAGGGTAAACAATATTTCCAGTTTGATGCAGATGTATTTCAACTCCTTTCTAAGCAACACCAAAATGCTTGACCATTTTGTTATGCAATCTTCCTAGTTCAGTGTTCTTTCCAGCATAAGCAAACTACTTCCAAATTAAAAAAGGGCGGGGGAAGAGGAGAGGATTTTAGAATGGCATGGTAAATAAGTATCACCTGCTTACATTTAATTGATATTTAGCAAATTATATAGAAGTGGCCTGAATAGGAGTTTCCATATACCTGAGGATAAACATTTTCTGGTGAGATTCACTCTGATGAGTATGTGTAATTAAATTGAAATGGCAAGATTTTAAAGTGTGTATGACTGTGCTATGCAAAATCAGTACTTTGTACCAATAATAAACAATTGTTCTTTGCATGAGAGCCAAATTTGGAAGCTTAGCTTCACTCTGGAAAATAAATGATCATGAGCAATTGCATAGAACTCTGAAAATAAGTCTTCTCTAGAGAGGATTCTAAGGGGCATTATCTGTTGTGGTAAGATCGGAGTAGAGAGTTTTCTTTCTCATCCTATCAAGAAGCAAAATGTCCCTTTTATTTTTCTAAGATAACAAATTTGCATTTGTCATGGGACAAGTATATTCAAATACCTGTATCTTTTCTGAGGAGTGACAGATTGAAAGGGATGGAATTATTTCATTGTGTATAATCTGATATTTGGGAAATAGTGCACAATTTAATCCCACAAATAAAAACATATTCATCCAGAGTCTTTCCCATTTTGATTTATCACCAATGTTGTATTTTAAAAAATTTTAGGGGCCTCCCTGGTGGCACAAGGGGTTAAGTCACAGCACTATACAGCTATCCGCAGTCACTGCATCACCAGTCTATCCCCAGCCAGGGAGGTGACCCACATGGCATAGCAGACCTCTCCTGACTCCCCCCCTGCTCCCCTCAACAGTGTATTTCAGTACATCTGCCTGTTCTTCTCCCCACTCTGTCTCTGGTGAATCCTCTCTCTCTCTCTCTCTCTCTCTCTCTCTCTCTCTCTCTCTCTCACACACACACACACACACACACACGCACCTTTGGCCTGCACCCCAGCTCTTGTATGCATAAATAAATAAATCTTAAAAAAAATAAATAAAAATTTTTAATTGTCACAAAATTACTCTGACAATATAGTGCAATTTGTCCCAAATGTGCCATTTCTAATCTTATTAGCTGAAAAGTTTTTCTAGAAAACTTTCCGTGGAAGGATATTTCTCTTTGCAGTTTCAAACAGCTTAACAGCAGATCAAAGTACAGACTCAATATCACCATATTAAGATGTATGGAAAATAGGAATACTTTCTTTGTATCTGAAAATAAACTATTTCAACATGTCTAACAAAATGAATCAGGGAGGGAGAGCTTGTAGCTCTAGCTCCTATGTGACTGACTATTCCTTTCATTTCTTCCTCACACATTTAAAAATGCAAATTTAGCAATGGCTTTGCCCAATGGCTGCCAATTGAGGCACCAACTTTCTTAAAGAAATAGCCTGATTAGAAAATAATTGTACTTCTTTCTGGTTACCGTTGTCACACCTGCACTTTTCATTTCCTATAAGGTGCAGTGGCAAAACTGCATCTTTCAACTCTGCCTCTTTTATCTGATGTAGTGGATGACAGGTAATCTAGCTGAAAGTTCCGACAATTGCACCACCAGAAAAACACTGGCTGATGAAATCTGAGCAGTTATCACACTAACCATCACCTGTCAAGCCTCTTGCTTCAATTTAAGGGCGCATCAATTTTCTGAAGAGGAAATCAAGGGCAAAGAATAAAAGCGCTTCAGATAAACACTGACAAAGGCCCTTTCTGCCTTTTTTTTTTAATTTATGATGGGATGTACTATCATAGGTTGCTTCGTGAGGTTTTATCAACTGTCCTGATACATCCCAGATAGCTTGGAATTCTTTGGCCATTGATGAAGTGCTATACTTGCACTTACTGAAAGGGCAGAAGATTTCCAACTGAAAATTACTTTCACTAAATACCACACAGATATTGAAGGCAGAGAGAGCCAGGAGATGGAACAAATGACAGCTGCATATAACAATGAACCTCTCAGTTCTCGAGGCTGGCAGACAAGACTGATTAGAGTAAGAACATGAAATAATGTTTTCTTAAAGCCAGGGAGCATATTGTGTAAAGTGTCAGGCACAAAGAGTTCATATGTTCTTTGTGGCAAGTTGGGAACACAGTGCTGCCAACTGTACTTACAGTGTATCCTGTCAGCTTCCAGACCAAGATTTTTTTCTAAATGTATCTGGTTACCACATTCAAAATACACATGCAAATAATGGTATTTGGTGAGAGGAAAGATAAGAGATAGGAAGTAAAAAATATAGTGAAATAGATTTTGTAAGGCACTTGGAAACTGGCCCTTAGCTAAATAGATCTGTTTTTCTTGTAAAACTGAGAATAGGGTTGAGGTGCCTGGCTTTCCCTATAATTCTTTTAGTATATTAACAGAGGGCATGTCCAAGTAGGGAATAACATGAAGACCAAATATTAATTTTTACCAGGCTTAGGTGATAAGATTTGACAAGAGGCTAACTCTATGAACCTTTCTCACTATTGATATCTCTGCAACTCTTCTGCACAATGGGAAGTGTTCTTGGTATATACTAGATGCTGCTGGTAGTCAGGGATGAAAATCTCAGTTTTACTAGCATTAAGGTGAGATTAGAGAACCTGGATGGGATCCATCAGCCCCAGCAGGCTCACCAAGCAAAGGAGAAGAGAATGGGCACAGCCTTTAGGCCAGCAAGTTTTGAGTAGCCAAAGGTAGCATTAACCGCCCACGTCAACTGAAGCGCTTTTCAATTTTCCTAATAAAGTAAGCAGCCCCTCCTTTAGGGAGGGGTAAAAATGAGGGAAAGGTATAAAAATGAGGATAATACATTCTAACAGTTTGAAAACTTTAATTTTGTGGGTCAAACCCCTACCCTGCCTGATATTTTTGTTTCTTTATTGATTCGTTTGCCCAATAGATCACACTTCTCCAGATATCAACTGGACACTTTCCCAGAGGCCTATGAGAACAAGTTTGTACCTCAGGGGTTGATTCTATTAATGGGAAAATTTCATTGTGGAAGAGTCACCAGTCTGACTCAGCTCAAGGCAGTCTTTCTTAACTGTCATTGTATTATTGACAAATGATGTACTATTGACTAATGATTGATGAAATAACAGAAATCACCTCATTTATGAGTATCACCCCCAGAAGCAGTACTATTATTTTCTGTCATCCTAGAGAAATATTTCTGGGGGAGGATGGAAGACAGAGAGGCAGATAAGGATAAAGACATACAAAGGCCAGCCTTTCCCATATCTATAAAATGAAAAACGTAACAGTGCTTAAGAGCAGAAGTTCCTGAATCAGGCAGACTGGGATTAAATGCTACCTCTGTCTTTACTAATTGTGCTTCCTTACCAAGTCAATGAACTACCTATGTCTCAATTCTTATTTCCAAAATGAGAATAATAACAGTACCTAGGAATGTAGGGCTTGTACAGGGAGTACATTACATATCACATTTAAAATGTTTAACAAAACACCAGGGACTTCGTAAGCATACAGGAAACATCCCTCCTGTCTGGTAATGTACTAAGAGGTCATGGATCTTGAACTCATTTCTCTTTTAGCAGAAACAATTCTAGAAGATCTTTCCCCATTTTTGAATCATGCAGTATTTCTCCCAAATATTACAATTTCTCAGGAATAAGTAACCAAAAAAAGATATATTCTAAACTCTGATTTACCAGGAGAAAAATGATTGCTTGTTTTTTATTTACTTACATGTAACAGATTTTTCATTTGTATCTTTCATGAGAATCTGAATACAAACCACAATGGCATTTTTCTGTATTCTCCTAAATAACAAGATTATTTTTACTATTTTTCAAAGGTCAAAAGAAAGGAGTTCTTAGGACTTCATAGTTATAATCTATTAGCATCCCTATTCTACACCTACTGTAATTCTCACACCTTCACAAAGTAGAATTTAATTCTCACATGTTCACAAAGTAGAGTTTTGTCATGTCACTTTTGTATCATTTATTCTAGGAAGCTCAAAGCACAGACATCAATTTTGCAGTATTCCTGTGATTAATGAATGAAGGGGGAAGAATGAAGTTGAGAAGACAATGAGGTATGAGACAGCTGATGGTGCCCAAGTTACTCAGTAAAGCCACACCAAGGGGAACAGTGGCCACGTCGCTGAGCCTCCACTGTGCCTGATCTTTCTGCATGTACCCAAAGCACATGATTCTTTGATTCTGAAGTTTCTGTTTTTGATGATGGAATTCCTCCTGCCAATGCTTGTATCCCTCATTAGATTGATGGTAAGCACTAAAAAGGCAGGAACTGGTTTTACTCGTAATTTCTCCTAGCAAACCATTAGATTCACTAGAAATTGTTTATTTTGTCTGTTTTTGCCTGATAAAGGAAGCAAATTCACCAATGTAGAATATTGAATAAACTGTTCATCACCTCTGAAAGGAGCAACTCTTGGAATTCTTGTCCGTCCTTTTCCAAAACGGTGGGAGAGAATTTTTTTCTAACTTTTACCCTTTTTCTTGTCATTTTCTAAATACATTTGACAAAGCAATCTTGCATTTTCTGCTTATTTCCTGTCTCCCTATCTTAGATATACAAGTCAAGGTGAAAGGTGGGGGAAAAAGAAGGAAAGGCAGATGGCAATTATATTTAGACAGAACTAGATTAAACTGCCACTTAACCAGGCAACATTCTTAATAGCACAAACAGTTGGGGTTTTTTGTCTGAAACTTCATAACTTTATTGAGTTGATTAGATAAAATGGCATGAACCAAGTGCACCCAAAAAGGACTTAAAAGTATTCCTCTTATCTACTCATTTTCCCTTCTCTATTCAAACATCAGTGTTTATCCCAATTGTTTTTATGCTTGACTGACTATATCCAAAGGCAGCATTTCTGATTTTTTGCTTGTTTTGAAGTTTTGTTTTTTTTTTAATTTAAAAAAGGCAGTGCTTTGCTACAAAAGTCATGCAGAGTGCCAGTAATCCGGGGTCGAAACTACAAATGGGAAATATTTTGGAACAGAGGTTTTTCAAGTATGATTTGATTCTAGGGAGTCTTTTATAAGTTATTGTACTATTAATTTTGCCATAATTATTGACAAAAAATAGCAATCATTGCATTCTAGAGAAATATTTTAATGGTAGTAACTAAGGACAGGGTAGCGAAATATTTTTGTCTTACTCAATTAATTTATAGACAAAGACACAAGAATCATTATTTTACAGCAACCTATACACTCTCGGTCAGAGCTAGCAAAAACTAAGAATCAAGTATTTGAGTTTGCCTGATTATATTTAAAAGCAAACAGATTAACTTTTTCCCCTCTGACCAGTGTTCTCCTTTGGAAAGAAAGGTGTTATTAGCAATCCTAAAACAAGCAAGGAAAATTGTTCCTATTAAAGTGGAATGTAGAGAATAAAAGTTTTATTTCCTGTGAAGCTTTAGAGGTACTCTTTATATCTGGTAGAAATGGAAAATAAAAGTATATTTTTTACACTGTATTTCCAATTCTAGGTGAAAGTTGCTATATCAAGAGAATTGTTAATGTAATCTAAATATTTCTTCCTATCACTTCAAGATTCTGGGCATGCCTGTCAAAAAAAAATTAAACTGTATTTCCAACTTTTAAAGTCCCCTTAGTTTAACATAATTAATTCCTCTATTTTTTGAATTATAATAGCTTCACTGTCATTCAGGCAATTCCACTTTCTCCTCCCACAAGCCATTGGGGTATGATGGAAAAAATTACGGTAAACTGAAAACTATCTTGCTTTTCAGAATTTTTAAAGAAATTTGTATTACTGGTTCATAGTGGCAACCAGTTTTAGAGATAAAACCCTGGGATAAAGTGTTAAGTAAACTTCAACTATTTTATTCTTTTGATGGTGGCGCCTCTATTGCCAAACAAACAAAAACACATTAAGAAAATTAAAAAGAGAGAACTCCCCCCCCCCCCCAAAAAAAAAAAGCCCAAGCATTAGAAATGTTCAGATTGGGTAGAACCAACCTTTATTTAACTAAGGACAGGTTAGTTATTTAACTAACCTTTAATTAAAAATTTGTCAGACCCTCATGCCCAAGTGTATTCTCTTCTCTTCTCCCAAAGAATGGCATTAGAGAGTCAGGTTCTACAGAGAATCCCTTCTCATGCTTCTGTCAGTCCAAAGAGTAGTAGCTTCTGACACCATTGCTGGAACCCACTGAAATCTTGTTTGCTACCAATAGTCTGTGACTAAGATCCAGCAGTTTAACTGTCTCATTTCCTTCAATTGTGAAACTCCTTGGTTCACCTAGCAAGTCTTGGTCAGGAAATGCCACTAATAGCACACATCATTTGGTGAAAATTAAATGATTCTGACCACAGAATTAGCTATTTTTAAATCCTTGGATCTAGGTCATGCACAAAATCTGGATGCAGATACAGAGATGTACTAGACTTCTCAGTTGATAAGAGAGACAGCAATATGAAATATGAAATGCATGGCTTCATTTTTCTTTCTTAATCACACAGTAACTCCTGTTACATTTGCACATGTACCTGTCTCCTCCTGGGCTTATATTACACCTACTTGCTCCTTAATTCTCTCCTTAGGTTGCATAATTAATTATTTTATTCAGGGAAATTATTATTTTTTTATATTCTAAAGCCACATTTCAAATAAGAGATGCTAATGGTGCTTTCAATTGCTTAAGTTGAGCTCTCATGTACTTTAAAAAAATGCAGTAAAAATGTATATGTAAAAGAGGTTTCTTGGTTAGGAGTAATATTTGAATAATCATTGCCAAATCATTATACTGGGTGTTAACTAAAATAAATGGCATTGGGCCTCCCTGGTGGCACAAAGGGTTAGGTCTCAGCACTATGAATCTGTCACCATCCACTGCAGCGTGAGTTCGATCCCCAGCAGAGACAACCCACATGGTGCAGCAGAATTCTCTGACCTTGCCTGACTCGACCCCTGCTCCCCTCAACAGTATGTTTCAGTGGATCTGCCTGTTTTGCTCCCCATTCTGTCTCAAGTGAATCCTCTCACCCCCTGCACTTCTGGCCTACACCCTAGTTGTTGTATGCACAAATAAATTTTTAAAATGTTTTAAATAAAATAAAATAAACAGCATTAACAATTATTAGACATTTTAAATAAGAGCCAATATATTAATAAACATGTTTAGAAACTTAAAGATTATGTTTTTAAAAATTCACACAATTTTATAGCAAAGATTAAAGTTTAGTTTTGTTTTACCATAAAACTATAAAAATTTTTATGAATGAAATGAAATGAATTACTTACAAATACTGGCTATAACTGATCATTGGAAAATTATTCTCCTAAGTCATCAATTAAAGACTCAGATATTATAGGTTAGAATTCTTTCAAAAGTAATTTTCAGTTTAATTATACTTCATTTAGCATCACAGCCTTGCTGTTTGGCTGATGGAAATCATTCACCGACTTTAAACTTCTATGATGGAGTTATAATTATTCTTCTATAATTATTTGTTATTTTAAAAAATCACAAAACTATTGTGTCCTATTTCAAAAAATATTACTGTGAAAATGAAAAATCTTTTATAATTTCTTTAAGGGCAGAGGTTTTGTCTTCTCCTGTTGCCATCAACTCATTCTGTGACATACAGCAGACACTCAATAAATGTTTTTTTTTTAATGAAAGCAAAAAATATAATATTTCCTGATTTCATGATTCTAAAACCTAAGGAATTTATATTTTAAAAAGAACAGCATTAAACTATAAACTTTTGGGACCTCCCCTGGTGGCGGCGGTTGAGCGCTGGGCTGCCAGGCTGCCCAGCGCCGGTTTGTTCCCCCGCCGCCAGCAAGGGTTCCACAAAAAAAAAAAAAAAAAAAAAAGTTATAAACTTTTGACTTTCATTCAATTGAAAGGGAGAACTGACACAATTAGTTTTAAAACACATAATTAGTGAATGGTCATCTTCTCATGGAGTGGAATAATATATCTAAATTATAATACCAAATTTTTTCATAAAAATTATGTGCATTCTTAAGATAAATTTCACCTAACACTTAAGGGTTATTATTTTTAAGTTAATAATGATAATTTTGAATTTCAATATCCTACTTCCAACAGATAAAATTTCTCTTCAAAGAACAATTTTGCAGACAGAAAGTGGTATTCAGTCGGACTGCAATCATTATGAAATGAAAGAATAGATGAAACACCCTATAGCAAGAGACTAGAAGTCAGATTTTAGTTTTTGTTAGTGCTTTTATTTTTCATGTCTGAATTAGTTTCACATTAGTTCTTCCACACACATTCACCAAATTCATACATCATGAGAAGGCAGTTGGTAGTTTAACAGGAATCATTAACTAGGTTATTTTTCTGTGATGCTAGTTGTACATACTGAGTTGAGTGATGTGAGTTATGAACATGAAATTGCCTACAAAGCCCAAGAACCTTGGCAAATATTCACAGAATAGAGCACAGTGCTTTAATACCACTAAATGATTTAATGACATGCAGGGAATTACTGTAAAATATAATGCTAGTGAAAGGCAGCAAACAGCACCTGCTGGCTAGACTAAGAAATCCAAAATGGATTCCAGGAAGAGAGTACAATGCCCAGCTGCTGCGGTGGTTGCCTGTTCCTCCTATACTGTTATTATTGTTCAGCAGTCCTGAAATCTGAATGACAGTGGCCTGAGCCCTTTCAAACAACAGAAAGAAGGTCAATTTTTGTAATGAGGAAATGGAAGTGGTGGCGCAGAAGATCACTGACCCTTACAGTTTCTTGTGTGATGAAGGAGCAGTGAAGTGAGCGAGGAAATTATGGTGTAGGAAAACAGTGACACCACCATCACAAAACACAGAACCAAGGAACAAGTAACAAATGCACGAAAATGTGCATAAATCAAATATATGCTATCAACCCTGGATTTTTTCCTGTTCTCAAACTGTGAAAAATTGGGCCCAAACAACTCTTGAAGACAGGAAAAGGCAAAGGGCCAAAAATTAAGTTAATGAAGTACAAATGATACATTTAACCAGGGATAATATTTTAAAATATTTAACAATTAGAAGATCTAGGTACTGACCAATCAGAATAGTTGCTAGTTAAGGTGCTGGTGCAGGATTCATGAGGCCTGTTGCCCTGCCAAAGACTACTAGTTAATTCCCAAATCCTGGGTGAGCTTAGGGGTCCAAATAAAGGCCAAGGCAACTTAGGTAAAAATATAGGAGTGGGAGCACTTACAGCTAGGTCAATGGTTGCTTACCAACCAGTGCAAAATCATTTCAACATTTCAACATAAAGTTATGCTCCCAGTGCATTAGTACTACTCTTAACCTCCTTCAGTCTCCTGCCACAATTATACACAAGAGGTGTAAAGGAAAGGAAGAGTAGCTTGTTAGCAGAAGTAATTGAAAACTTGTGACCCTTTTATATTTCATTTCCTTCAGCATTATTATCAAATCCAGAAGTTTCTGGATAAGGAAGAAGACATGCTAAACTCATCAATTTAATTAATGAAGCTTATTTCACAGGATAATAATGATGCTAGGTTATCTGATGATTCGAGAAGCTCAAAAGGTTTTTATAATGGCATTCTCGACTTCCCTTCTGGCAATAATGCAGAATTGCAATTCTGACAAAGTTAGACCAGGTCTAGCAATGTTTATGGATTAGAAAACTGTACTTCCACTTAATTCTCACCAGTTTAGTGAGTATAGTTATTTTGAAGGAAAAAATGTAAAATTTTAGCAAACAGGATGTAGAACGCGCATTTGAAAGTATCAAGATGTCAAAGGCACACATAGACCAAATGTTAGTTATCCTGTAATATGAAGTAAATGTGACCACTTACAGATGATTCTACTAACAGTAGTTAAAAACTTAACAGGCACCTCAAAGGACAAAGAACCTCTAACAAAAGCAGTGACTTACTCAGATGTTTCCACCCACATGTAACACTGGAGGAAATGCCCAGCCTATTAAAGAAAGAAGACATCCCATCACTGAAAGGAAGTTAGGGTGCATGGTGGCAGAAAGACATGATATGCTTGCTATGTTTGCACAACATGCAAGACTGGAATATCACATTCATAAACATCTAAGAGAAATATTTAATGACATATGTGGAGCTTCTAAGCAAGTAAATTATCACAGGAAAGAAAAGGGTTTTCAGGCTATAAAGACATGACTATTTTTCAAAATGGCTAATAAACACTCCAAAAAATGCCACCGCTGAGGTGGATATTATGGACACTGACATTAAGGGCTCCAAGAAGGCAGTAAGCAAAAGCAGTATAGAGACAGAGGTTGGTGGTGGGAACAGGTGAAGAAATCATGTTTATCTTTATTCTACTTTACAATGTAACAAAAATTGAAGTGCTACTTTTTAACAGTCGAAAGAAGATAAACTAAAGTCAAAACTTCTTTTAAGCCTCCGCCTTCAAGGGGCGTCTTCTTTGAGGCTACACATATAAGAAGGCGGGAGAAAATGCCCATAAATTTGAAAAACTATGTACCCTCATACATTTCAATTTGACATCTTAAATTAATCATAAGCGAAAATAGTTGTAAAGGATGTAATATTGACATTTTAAAATACACTCTACATCACTCTTTTCAATGAATTCAATGGGACATAAATGCCATAGTGATTTTACACCCACTATCATCCATTGAAAAATAGATTCAACCAAGTCTTTTTAAATAGTTGCAAATTTTACGTAATTTCCCCTGAAATTGTGTTCCTATTCCTCTTTTCACATACAGCTCTATCTTACTACAATAAGTGTCTAATATTTGAATGTCCTTTATTGATTACGTTCTCATACCTCACTACAACAAAAAGAAACATATAAATTGAAATTTTAACTTAAAAACTTCCCATTATCATGGGTTTCTAAGTACCGAAAGCATTCTTCTGGATAGAGTTTTCCTCAAGTGTAAGTAGTAAACAAATTAACAAAACAATATTTCAAAATATTTGATAAAGACCATTAAGTATAAAAGGTAAAATTTTATTGGAAATGCATCTACTAGTGAGATGGAGGGAATAATTGTGTCTTTATTAGAGAAGATGTGTTTCACACATCAAATAGATAAATTGTCTGTGTGGCACCCTGGAACTATGGGCCACTGTAAGGTGTCTCTGACTTTTTGGTGCAATATAACTCCAACTTTGTATAAAATTTATCCTCCCACCATTCAGGTGCTCAATGAATATTTCTTTTCTCTTCTTGGTTCTCACCCTTCCATCTCTCAACCCTCCTGGGGCAACTACTAGTATAACAAATGAAGCTATACTAACTTTAAGTGATCTGTCTGAATAGGGCTCTTCTCAGATAAACAGATGTAAATAGAACCTTTCTTTGGTATTGCAATTTTTTTTTTCCATAGCAGGAAACAAAGATTTTTTTTTTAACTAAATTTATTTATTTATTCATTCATTCATTCATTCATTCAAGCACTGGGTACAGTCAGAAGCGCAGGAGGGTGAGAGAATTCACCAGAGCCAGAGCGGGGAGCAGAGCAGGCAGAAGGACCGAAGCACACTGCTGAGGGGATCAGCAGGCGGCAGGAGAGGTCTGCGCGCCATGCGGGACCCTCCTCCGGTGACCGGGGAGCAGCTGGGGATCGAACCGGCGCTGCAGAGGCTGCGGGCAGCTTCTCAATCCAGCGTTCCAACCACTGTGCCACCGGGGAGGCCCGAAACAAAGATTATTTTAAACAGGTTTACATATACAGATGTACATTTAATCAACTGGCTTAATGTAATATTTTCACTTAAATCTCATAGGCCAAAGTTATTGAAATATGCGGGAAGTTCTATTGAAAGAGCCTTTATTTATTTTTTTTTTTAAAAGATTTATTTATTTATTTATACAAGCACTGAGTACAGTCAGAAGCGTGGGAGGGTGAGAGGATTCACCAGAGCCAGAGCGGGGAACAGAACAGCCAGACTGATGAAGTACACTGCTGAGGGGAGCAGTGGGCGTGGCAGGAGAGGTCTGCACGCCATGTGGGACCCTCGCAGGCAGCCGGGGATCGAACCGGCGCTGCAGAGGCTGCAGGCAGCTTCGCAGCCCAGTGCTCAATCACTGCGCCACCGGGGAGGCCCAGAAAGAGCCTTTAAAGATTTATTTTTTTATTTATACAATAGCAGGGTACAGGCCAGAGGCACGGGAGGGTGAGAGGATTCACCAGAGAGTGGGGAGCAGAACAGGCAGACAGACCGAAAGCACTGCTGAGGGGAGCAGCGGGCAAATTGTGACTTTTATTGCAAAGATACACAAACTTAAAAAAAAATTTCTTTGCCGATGTTAAATGCTTACAGTATATTAAGCAAGTAGAAACTGCACTTGGATATACAATACCTGGAATACTTGAGTCATTTTAAAAGACACAGATGATGTTTTAGAAAGAGTCTACCTTCCTGTTAGCATATTTAGGTTGTTTTTTTTCATACATAATGACTTCTGTTTCTACTCTCTGGGTATATGGCCTACTATTGAAAGGTCTGATGCTACATTCCCCATTGGTCTCCCCATACTTTTCTCAGATGGGAAAAAACACTCTCCACAGCAGGTACTTTTTTGACAGATTTAAAAAAAAAAGGCCTGTTGTTCTTTTTTTAACCATAGATTATTTATCACAGTTATTATTATTATTATTATTATTATTATTATATAGGCTAGGATATTTCTGCTTCTCTTCCAAAGAAATGTGCAAAGTATTTAAAAGATCTTTCAAAAATAAATAAAATCTTGTTTCAAAATAAAGACTTTAGGAGAAATTCTTTGTAAAAGCAAACTATTGCAATTTGAATGTCTTTTTTGTTAGCAAGCCCTAATATAGCAACTCAGCAGTAATTGCTATTTTATAATCTCCTGAATATTGAACTATTTATTATGCAAATTAATACTCATTGGCATATACACCAGCCTAGCTATGTATTTCTTTTTGTTTACACATTTTACTTTTGCCTCCTTTGCCAGTCAGTATAAAGATACATCTTGATATTTACTAATTTCAAGCATAAACAGATTTCTGCCAGACATGTGGCAACTACACTTCATGTCTTTGTTTTTAAATTAAAGAAAGACATATGGCAGATTTGCAAAATTAGGGTGTTTTTTTTTTGTATCAGTTAAAAGAAGTTCTCTTCAGCAGAATTTCATTCTCATGACTACTGAGCGCTGGGACAATGCTATCCAGAGCAAACTGGTTTGAAAGATGTATTAGACTGAACCATATGAAATTGTCATTTTGTGGGTCAAAAATGGTCAAATAATGTGATTTTGTGTGGTTTAATCAAATAATTGCTGCATATAGGCTCTTTTCTGAGAGGAAGCTATATACACTTCCTGGAAAACAGTGCTGCAGAGGTGACCTTCCAAGAACTATTTGCAAAATGTGATAAAACTTATATAGTAACATATTTTATGTGATTTCAACATATTCTACCAAATCATTTCATATAACACAGATGTGATAATAATGTGTTCTGCTGTTAGAGCAAAGTTCTGTTCAGTCTTCAATAGCCCTTTTTTCCTGAAAAAATATGCCCATCACACCCTGAATGATGGGCAAGAGTCTACACTGGGCTAAAGTTTGAAAGAGTCAATAGGGAGAATCAGAGGCCTCCCTGGTGGCGCAAGGGGTTAAGATACAACTTATGAAGCTATCTGCAACCACGGCAGCAAGAGTGTGATCCCCAGCCAAGGAGCTATACCTACAGGGAGCAGCAGACCTCTCCTGACTCGCCCGCTGCTCCCCTCAGCAGTGTATTTCAGGTCAATCTGCCTGTTCTGCTCCCCTCTCTGTCTCTGGTGAATCCTCTCACCCCCCCCCCACATCTCTGGCCTGTACCCCAGTTCTTGTATGCATAAATAAAAAAAATTTTTTTAAAGGGAGAATCAATGGGCTGAATACAATAAAAGGATATTCACCATCTTGAATGGGTCCTGTTTGTAATGGTGGCTTCCTACTAATTTTACCTTGCATTTTTTTTGAAGGCTAGACCTCCCCTTGATGTTCAGAACAGATGTTTTCAAGGTATGGATTATTTTTGGTTTAAGGATTATTTTGATATGTGGATTATTTTGAGCTAAGGTCAATTGAGGCCTGGCACAGTCAAAGAAACTTTTCCATTCCCTTACCTACCTAAAAGAATAAAAATTGAGGGTATTACCTAAAATTAGGATTTTTATCAGAAATAACCTTTCTATGGGAAAAAGCCTATTTATGTGACAGAGTAAACATCTCATTACATAACATCTGGTCTTCAAGTGAGTCCCTCTCTCCCCAATATATGAGTCTCCTCATCTTCTAGAAGACTAGGCCCTTGTCCTATTCCTTTACTCAGGATATCTATATCAGTATCTGTCTATCAATCTATCTACCTACCTACCTATCAATCATATATGCCGTCATTTTGCCCCTCTGACTTAAGATTCCACCTCCATGTAGATTGTCCACACTTAGGTTATTGAATTTGTCCTTTTCTCCTACTAATCTGTCTGATGCAAATGTCATTGCTTCACCAGCCTGAGAAGACTCTAGGGGGGGTTGGGAAAATATCTTTTCTACCCCTACAGTTTGATTACATCGACAAAATAAGAAGGGTGTACTATTATTCCCATTTTACAGATTAAGTAACCGAAGTTTCTTTATTAAATATTAATTAGTATTAATTATTAAGATGAGGGATCTTAAGCAGAGTCACCAATGAAAAAATTACATCTCTAGGCTAGAATTCTATTGTATTTTCTGTTGTATTTTCTTAGCACTATTTCCTTCCCTCCTCTCCTTACTTCCCTGCCCATACAGCGAGGAGGTATGATGAACAAAGTGTGGGAAACTAGATGTGAGTCCACGAAGAATCAGGTGTCTCTCTATTTCTGTGATTAGACAAAGAAAAAAATGGTGAAGAACACATACTCCTTAGGAGAGAAGAGAGTAAAAGAGAAAGTAAACATTTTATAGACCTCATGAATATGGAAATCTAGAATCTTTATATCAGTGTGGGCAAAGAAAGGGTGAAGAAAACACTCTTATTCCTTGGCAAAGAATGCCTTAGGGTAGTTTCTGGGCTTTATTTTTTTTCACTATAGCAACATGAGTTAAGTAGGCCCTGTGGACAAAGACCAGTGATATAAAAGAAATCACACACATACATATACACACTCGTTGACCTTAAGAAATTTACAAACTGAAGAATAAGTCTGGACAAATGAAAAAAACGGAATGTCAAAAAAAAAAATGTGAGTGTTAATATGGGTGTTCAAATGCTTGGAATGACAGATATCATAAGAGATTAGCTATAAAAGCCTTGAGTAGAAATTGGCTCTCAAAAAGCTGGGAATTGTAAAGAGATGCTTAAAATTTCAAATAATTGCCAAACGCTGGAGTAGAGTAAGATCAATACAATGTACTTCTCTTTGAGAAAAAGTGCTTACCTGTTTTGGGGTGCCAAGTGGCCTGGAAATACCCAGTGGTACTTGACTTTAAACTCTATTCATCTAACCCACTGTAACATGAGTCAATAAAAATAACTTGAATTTGTATACTAACTTTTTTCTATTGACTCAATGAAAACTATGAGAAAATGGCAGAACGAGTTTAAAAAAAAAAGTCTATCATCTCTATCAAAAAATATGTTATGATAAATATTTCCATCCCAAAGTGGCATTTTATTTTTGCAATGTTGCATAAAATTTTTGTCATATATCATAGTGAACCAAATTGATTTTTAAAGCACTTAACACTAAAGGCAGAAGACACTTGTCACAATGTCAGCTTTCTGCACATATAACAGTTTTGTTAGAAAGCTCATTTACTGTGAATCCTCTAGGCCCAGTGTCCCTGAATTTTTGTACCAGATTAGGTTGCATAGCTGCATCTGCATGAATATACATACTGAACTTGAATCTTACAGAAAGGTAAAATGTAAAAGCTTAAGGCATATAAGAAATTTGTTTAGATTGTGGTCTGACCTGTTTGTGAAAATGCAGACATCAAGGCCACTGAAATGAAACCTTCAAAGAAAGTTACCCTTGACCATTCCAGATTGACCTCTTCATGGGTACATGTATGTCTCCTTCTGTAACCTAGTATATAACACCATGAAATATTCGAACATGTCAACCACAGGCCAATTTCAGGGCTTGAAAAAACAGAAAATGCCCAACAACTGAAAATCTTAAATGTGTATACGACAACTGAAAATGTGCTTATGCTTTAAATGCCTTTAAGTGCCTCAGGTGTCACTTCTGATATTCATTGCAGATATTGCTACATTATTCCTGGACAGATTATTTTGGTAACCCTTTACTGAAAAGGTTGCTAGAAGACCAAGCATATATGTCCCGTCCATTTCTTTCTTTATTCACTGAATGCCAGAGACCAACTCCGGTGAACAGGGTTGAGAGAGGAATCCGATTGAGCTATAAAAATTACCATGAAATGATAGACACAATAGAGTTTAAGCGGGAGCCAGGGGATGCAAGGCCTCTCTTTTGTCCTCAAGCGTCCTGAGTGCCCGGTGCAACTCGTTTTTATTGATACAAGCAGACCCCTCCCCCACCTTGGGTTAGTTACTAGATAATGAAGCATTCTCTTAACATTTGGCCTTGTCCAGGCACACATTCACCACCAAGGTTCTATGCCATCAGGTCATCGTGTTTCTTTTTCTAATCTAGTTTGTCCCCCAGACATAGCTTTACAGACACAAGAAAGGACATCCTGACCTGTACACAGGCCAGTCCTCCGACCTGGGTTGATCAGTTTTTTAGCAATGATCTTGATGTCTTTCTTGTCTCAGCACTGCATGCCTCAGGGGTATCCAACAACTGAATCCCTTCAATGCTCCTTTTACCTGGCCCTCCCCACCTTTTTGTGAATGTCTTTACCAGTGCATACTCATTACATTTTCATTATCAGCATTTATCTCTGAGCTTAGTGTATTAGTTTTGAAGGACTGCCATAATTAAAAAAACATAAACTGGATGACTTAAAACAAAGATCTATTGTATCATAGTTCTGAAGACAAGAAGTCTGAAATCAAGGTATTTGCAGGCTATTCTGCCTCTGAAACCTGTAGAGGAATCCTTCCTTCCTCTCACTGGCAATCTTTGGCATTCCTTGATTTGTTAGATATAATCACTCCAATCCTCCATCTTCCCATGGTATTTTACCTGTGTTTGTTTCCATGTTCAAATTTCCCATTTTCATAAGGACATATGCCATACTAGATTAGAGCCCAAGCCAATGACTTCATCTTGACCTGATTAAACTTACGAAGACTATTTCCAAATAAAGGCACATGCTGAGTAAGGTATGGGGGGTTAGGACTTCAACATACGTTTTTGGGGATGGGGGGATGTAAGGGGAAAAAAATTTAACTCATAACACTTAGAATCAAATGCTTCATTCAAGAAGTAACCTGTTAACTAAATAACTTATACCATTTATTGGAAAAATTAAAGGGTACCCTTTTTAATGGCACAGTTATCATCATCTTTGATGTCTCATGACCACTATAGTAGCTAGCACAAAATTTTTGGTGTGTTAGAACATTTTATTTATTGTATTGAGAATGGGTAAAAGAAGGGAGAGGTAATTCCAATGTTGATATCCTAAATTCAAACCCTTATAAGATGCCTCTCCCTTCCAGAGTCAAATATAAGGTTTTTGTTTATTTTTCCTTCAGTATCGGTTTTTAAACTAGTCAGTGCATAAAAGTGCTAAAGAGGCAGGGAAGAATCTACATCCTGGTTTCTTACTCAGCACAATTTGTGTTTCTAGTAGGAGTTCAGCAATGACTACTCCATGGCACTTAATAATAACAGCTACCCTTTGTCATGTGCTTACTGTGAGCCAAGCATTGTCCTAAGTATCGATTATTTATCATCTCATTTTATTCTCAGTAAGACAAAATAAACTATTATTATTAGTACTATTTATTGCTGCTATTATTATTGTTATTTCCATTCATCTGGCAAAGAAATCTGTGCCCCACATTTCGCTGTTAGTAAGCAATGCAGAGCAAGAATGCAAACACAGGTCTGTTTGCCTAGCTAATGTGCACCAGTGCACCTGCCCATATATGTCTTCTGCCTCCTGCATAGAAAAAGCCCCAGGTTGAATTGACAGAGCTCTATCAAGGCCCTCATTAATGAACTGCCAAGTTGATAAAGGTTCATGCAAAAACTTCAAGTCAGGAATCTGGGGTTACAGCAATTATAATCTTTGAAGCAGTAAACTACCCTTCTTGCCTACTCCACTGAATCACTAATCTGAGCTGATCTGCTGTCATTTTTGCCTTCAGCTTAGGCCTCATGATCTCCCCTTTAAATCAGCAGGTTAGTGACCTATGATCAGTCTTGACCCAATTTTATGGTAGACATAGCCCCTGCCATAGAGACATTAACTCCATCTTCTTCCCCATGTGATTTAGGAACTCTAATCAATTCTTGTAACCCATTATGCCATCTAACTGGAAGTGTTTGTGGTGAAAGAACACTTTAAATTCCATCTTTTTCTTTGAAAAGGAAGAAAACAAGGTTTAGAGAGTTAAGTAACTGATCTTTAGATTAGCAATGCCAGACAAAAATGTGAATACCCTGAATACTATGATATATATATATATATGTGTGTGTGTGTGTGTGTGTGTATATATATATATATATATATATATATATACACACACACAAACATAGCACTTTGGCAGATGTTGTGGAGGATGCCCAGATCAATTATATGTTTCCATCCCTGGAAATTATATATGTGTATACATACATATATGTATATATGTATATATATGTATATATACACCCACACTGTGTCTATAGAATATATATACTATGTGTGGGTACATGTGTATTCATAAATATATTCCATTTCTCTGGAGAACTCAGGCTAATACAGTCATCTATGAAAAATGGTAGATTATATAGTTCAGGAAACACACAACAGATGAATTTGCCAGAGAGATATAGGAAAACGGATAGGCACAGAAAGTTGAACAGTTAAGCACAATGTGGCAGAAAAAATGGGGTTTAACACCATAGGCTAAACAGAAGAAAGAGAACTAATAACAAGGGTGATTAAAAATGGCAACCAGAAAACAGGATGGACACATGACCCAGTTCTGGCAGAACTTGGAGAATAGGCTAAGTGCATTTTTTCTTGAAACCTGGGAGAAAGATCTTGCCTTAAGGAAGTATTTAGGTTAAATCACTTCATGAATTTCCTTCTGGTATAAGAATGGGTTTATTTGACCATTTGCAAATCCAGATGAATTAGATTTAGGTTGGATTAATGTAAGCAAAAAAAAAATGAAGCATATAATAAAAATCCAGGACTTAGAAAAATGATTATTCAGGCCATGATTATTCTTATTTATAAGTACATATATGCATCACTCAATAAAAAATACCATGTGATTTCACTCATGTGTGATATATGGAGAAAACAGATAAGCTAAAATAATAATAAAAATAAACTTTAGACTATGAAACCAACTAGTGCTTACCAGAAGAGAAGGGGGAAGTGAGTGGGTAAATGGGAGCAAAATGGACAATTGTGTGAGAAAAGATGGAACTGGACTTTTACTGGTGAATTAAATGTAAATTATACACATCTTGATTTTCAATGATGCACACCTAAGACTTACTTTATGTCATAATAATTATAACATGTTACTTCAATTAAAAAACAACAACAAAATGCACAATTTAGAGAGTTCATTTTCTTGGCACTCAGTTTCAATCACAAAATGCTTTACCTATAGTCTATTTTTCAAAATCTGTTTGTGTTTTAGGGTTCACCATTAGGGATCTCACATGAGAACTTATACTGAATTAGTGTCCCTTATGGAAAAGCAGGGTTAGCATTCCCCTTGGGTCTTCTATTGATAGAATTTGCATTGAATGACAAGGCTGAGGATGAGAAATACCCTTGGCACAGCACTTTTCAAGTTCTACTTGTAGGACAGGAGATTTGTATTTTAAATTTTTCTAATAGACTAGCTTTCCTAACCACCTTTGTCCATTATTCTATTCATGCAATCCATCATCAATGAATATATGCATATTTATGTGCAGTTCTAATATGTATAGCACTTTAGCAGGCAATTCCCTTAAAGACTAACGCAGTGTCCTGTGAACAAATATCAGAGGGTTCCCATGACCCTCTTCTAGGTCAACTTTTAACCTGATTAATTGGAATTATACCACCAGGCAAACAAAAGTGGGGAAACAAAATATGAGGCAGATTATGAACACAGTGAGTTAGGAGCACAAGTATGAGTCAGAATCCCTCAACAAAGAGAATGGGGTGTGCATACCTGACTCTGGGGAGGGAAAGGTGAAGAAAGAAGGGCAACAGTCAACTCAGTCTTGATACTGATTAATCATCTTAGGAAATTCTTGGGACTTGTTTGTTTCTATTTTCTATGCTATGAAAATTTATAAACTTAACGTTGCCACAACCCCCAAAGCCTAAAAGTTATTTCCCAATGTGTAGTTCTATTGTTTCCAACAACTATGTTTTTTTGTGTTTTTTTTTTAAGATTTATTTATTTATTTATTTATACAAGCACTGGGTACAGTCAGAAGCGCGGGAGGGTGAGAGAATTCACCAGACCAGAGCGGGGAACAGAACAGGCACACGGATGAAATACACTGCTGAGGGGAGCAGCGGGAGACAGGAGAGGTCTGCGCAAAATATGGGACCCTCAACCGCTGAGCCACCAGGGGAGGCCCCCAACAACTGTATGTTTTATCAAGAGTAGTACAGGAGGGGCCTCCCCTGGTGGCACAGCGGTTGAGCACTGGGTTGCAAAGCTGCCCGCAGCCTCTGCAGCGCCAGTTCCATCCCTGGCTGCCGGGTGAGGGTCCCACATGGCGCATGGACCTCTCCTGCCGCCCGCTGCTCCCCTCAGCAGTGTACTTCGGTCCTTCTGCCTGTTCTGCTCCCTACTCTGGCTCTGGTGAATTCTCTCACCCTCCCACACTTTTGACTGTACCCAGTGCTTGCATAAATAAATAAATAAATCTTAAAAAAAAAAAAAAGAGTGGTACAGGAACATAAAGAAGGGATTGCGTGTGTACCCTATGATCCTACCTTCCCTCTCAAATGCCAGAGAACAAGACAGAAGTTTAAGTGAGTGAATGAGGGCATGTTTGATAGGGGAGAGATTTAATGAATTACCTCTCTTATCCAATCCAAGGTCAGAGCCAATTAAGCAATAGATAGGGAGTTTGGCAGATAAAGAGCAAATTTCCAGCTTCATGATCATCAAACTCGGGAAAACAATGCTTAAATATGTGAGCACAACTGGATTCCCTCATTAAGGTCTAGAATTTGGCTAAACTCATCACCAAGTCCATGCATAGGAGTAGACCATTTCACTTACAACTAAGAATAGCTGGATGTAATCAGTCTCTGGAAAAGAAATTTTTTCTAAAGGGCTGACCAGGTATGAAACCACAGGGCCTGTTCCTCCTCTACAGCTCACGAATTCCTTGTGTCCTGACAAGTCATGCTTCCTTCCATGGGGAAGCAGAAGTACAAGGGCAAAGAGAAGCCAAAAGTATGTCTCTAAAGTAGTTCTCAAAGTGTGGTCTGAGAACTACAACATCAGCAGTATCTGGGAACTTGTGAGAAAAGCAAATTCTCAGGACCCTGCATCTAATCTAACTGAGTAAGGAATATAGGTACCGAATAATCTATGTTATGTTTACAGGCCTTCTAGGTGATTCTGATTCTCATTAAGGTTTGAGGATTACTACTCCATAGAGTAATTCTCAACCCAGAGGGCATATAAAAATGTTCCCTGTTTTCTTAGAGGGCATTTTAATTACTAGGTTGTGCAAGTCTTCCTTTATACCAATTAAATCAGAACCTCTGGGTTGGGGCCTGGTATTGATATATTTAATACTTGTGGTGATGACTGAATACAATGTCTAGATATTGAAGATGTCAAAAACTCTTTCATGCACAACATGTATGACTCTGAAGTCCTCTCTCCCCACACACATACACCCACATTACTGAGGATCTCCCTCCTTGTAGTTACCTAATAAAACAGTTATCAAATGAGAGAAGTTTTGTCCCCCAGGCAACATTTGGCAATGTCTAGAGACAGTTTTGACTGGCATAACCAGGAAGGGGCATGGAACTGGCAATTAGTGGGAAGTGCAGATGACAGTTCCTCACAACAACAACAAAGAAGTATCCAGTACAAAATATTAATAACGCCAGTCGAGAAATCCTTCTTAAAAGTATATATTGCTAAGCCTACTGTATAGTTGTATATATTGAGTGTGGGTACAATGAAATGGCATGTTAAAATTATTTACAAAACCCTTTCCTATAACTTAAACTAACTTTTTCCTTATTTAGGATAGATGAGGAATGTTACAGATCATTGACCAATATTTCTTCAGTTATCTCCTCTATGATTCTATTTAAGTGTAGATAACCAGATTACAGGTTGATGTAGGCTATCCAACACCAGTTTTCCTGCTTTATAAAACATGTTGCACATTGTTCCATGTAAATAGGCACTTGATGGATGCTATTTGATGATTGAATTAGCTTTTACTAGTTAGAAAAGGTAATTCTTTAAAAGCTAATACCACCTATGTCCTCCTAGTATAATTTCAAAAGCATGTTATGTGCAACCTTTGTAGTCACTAGTTCCATAACTCCACAGTTAACATTTCTTGCCATATCACTGGAATTCCACAGTACTACATCATCAAATATGCTCAGGTGTTCTCAATGTGCTGTGCTTCCTCTAGCATACCTTTCTCCTGTCATTTGACACTTTCAATTGGATATTGATAAATTTCCTACTAAATGTATAATATTTAGGGTTGCCAGGTAAAATACAGAACTTCCAGATAAATTTGAACATCAGATAAACAATAAAAATGTTTATGTAATAATCAAATTTCAGAAATTTCAAATTTCATGGACATTTCTGAACTTCTCCTTTATCATATTCTATCTCTTTGAGGACATTTATATATTTTTTAAAAAGATTTATTTATTTATACAAGCACTGGGGTACAGGCCAGAGGCGCAGGAGGGTGAAAAAATTCACGAGAGACAGAGTGGGGAGCAGAACAGACAGAAGGACCGAAATACACTGCTGAGAAGAGCAGAGGGTGAGACAGGAGAGGTCTGTTGCGTCATGTGGGAATCTCCCTGGCTGGCTGGGAATCGAACCCATACCGCAGAGGCTGAGGACAGCTTCACAGCGCTGCACTCAACCTGCTGCGCCACTGGGGAGGCCCTGAGGAAATTTATATTCTTTTAAAACTAAAATTACTAGATAAATTTCTATTAGAATTGGGGCACATATTTAGATAATACCTATATTGTTTGCTAAAATATTAATATCTTCCTACATGCTGGACATAGGTACTACTCTGAACCTTTGAAGTGGTCTGCCAACCTCCCTTGAATCTGCAACACCTGGCACTTGGGTGGAGTCAACACTTGGCTTAAGTACCTCCCCTAACATTTGTCGCGATTGGTGAATGGCTGAACACAGTGCTGTTAAATAATTTTAATATCAGTCCTAGGTAAGACCCCAATTTTAAAAAATACAAATGATTCCCTCAAAGAATCCAAATATGGTTATAATTACATCCTCAGTATATAATATGAATAAACATTTTTCAAGTCATGTACACTTTCATCTCATTTTGAAACATGTCTTTGCTCCACCTTTGTCCTTCCTTAGTAGACAGTGATGGTGCTTTTTATTCATTTTTTTTTTTGAAGTTGCTTTTGCTACCATAACAATTCTCCAGCTTTCCCAAGGGATTATCCATGGCTCGATTTACTTTTCAAGGAGGGCCCATTTATCTTCCCCCTGACAAATTTCAACACATGCACAGCTCTAGCATGAACATTTCTGCAGATTAATCCCTCACCCTTCTCAAAGAGAAGAATTATTCTTAAACAATCTATTTCAATACGAAGTTCCTGGTGTAAAGTTAATTTCCAGAAACGCTGTGAGCTTGCTACCAAAACGCCATCTCAGTAATTCACTGAGAACAGCAGAAGCCCTCCCTCCGGTTTGTAGTTTTTTATCCTTATTGTTTATATGTAAATAGGAAAGAAAGGCAAGGCAAAGGATGCTTTTGTAAAAAAAAAAAAAAATCAATGTTTCCTGCAAGCTTTTGAAATGGTTTGTGGGTCCAAGTCAGTGTTCATTAACTATGGATATTTATTTAGCATCTACTATACAATTTCTATATATATATATATACATATACACATATATATATGCTGCAAAAAACAGTGATATAAGATATATATGTGTGTGTAATCTGACATCATGAGGTTTTGAAAAAAAGCTATCAAAATCAGCCAAGTATTCAGATCAGTATGAGAACCCGAAGAAAGAATTGTGCTTTGTAAAACATGATCATATTTTTCTTTAACAGGAACACCTAATTATTAGGACTAGCTAAAAAATATTTAACAGGGCAAGTACAAAGTAATACAACCTGGAAAAAATTTTCAGGCACCACAAATACATGATAGGGGAAGTACGGACAAATAAAACAGAAAGAGAGCAAGGGGATGACTACAAGCTGAATATGAATCAGCAATTCAGTGCTATTGTGATAAAAGTCAATATGATACCAGCACAAATCAATAGGAGTAGAGTAGGGAAGGCTGACACATAATTCTTCTTCTCTCCTCCCCATTAGTCAGAGGGAGGAAAGTACCCTCTTTTGAACAGCACAGTAAAAGAAGAAAAAAAAAAAAAACAACCAAAAAAACTGTGCAGAACCTAACTTCATTCAAAGAAGAAAAAGCAGATTACGTAAAGGAGACTGATAAGTAAAGGTAAAAACACTTTTAAGAACTGG
Source organism: Talpa europaea (assembly GCF_964194135.1). Lineage (NCBI taxonomy): Eukaryota > Metazoa > Chordata > Mammalia > Eulipotyphla > Talpidae > Talpa > Talpa europaea. Next base: position 95,395,717 of record NC_140069.1, on the reverse strand, counting down.
CTCCAGGGAAACTTGAAAGCCGTTTTAAAGTCTACCTATTTTGAAAATAATTTGGGGCTGTAACTCTGACAATGGATGTCCAAATAAGGAAAAATATCCATCTGAAATAAACCTTACAGAAGGCAGAGGAAAGACTAACAGGCACATAAAAAGACATTCACCATCTCTTATTATTAGGGAAATGCAGATCAAAACAAAAATGAGATATTACCTCACATCTATGAGAATGGCTAACATCAAAGAAAGGAGGAAGTGAAGGAGGGACGAGGGAGGGAAGAAAGAAACAACAAAAGTTGGAAAGGATGGAGAGAAGGAAACCCTTTTACATTATTGGCGGGAATATAAACTGGTACAGCCATTAAGGAAAGCAGTAGGGAGATGCCTCAGAAAATTAAAAACAGAAATTCTATGTGATCTACTTATCCCACTTCTGGATATTTACCAAAGCATACAAAGACACTAATTTGAAGCCCGATAAGCATGCCGCCCTGCCCCAGCCACGATGTTCATTTCGGCTCTATTTACAATAGCCAAGAACTGGTAACAGCCTAAGTGCCCAAAGAGTGATTTAGTCCTATTTGTTTAAATTATTTTTTGCGGGCCTCCCCGGTGGCGCAGCGGTTGAGCACTGGGTTGCGAAGCTGCCCTCAGCCTCTGCAGCACCAGTTCAATCCCCGGCCGCCCAGGGCGAGGGTACCACATGGTGCGCAGAACCACATGGTGCGCAGAACTCTCCTGCTGCCCGCTGCTCCCCTCAGCAGTGTATTTCAGTCAATCTGCCTGTTCTGCTCTCTGCTTTGTCTCTGGTGAATTCTCTCACCCTCCTGCACTTCTGACTGTACCCAGTGCTTGTATACAGAAATAAATAAATCTTAAAATAAATAAATAAATAAATTCTTTTTTGCTTTTGCTGTTGGAGACAAATCCACAAAACTTCACTAAGACTGATGTCAAAGGGCTTATTATCTATGCTTTCTTCAGTGTATTTTATGATTTCATGTCTTATATTCAAGTCTTTAACCCACTTTGAATTAATTTTAGTATATAGTATAAGTTAATGGTCTAGCTTCATTTTCTGCATATGGCTGTCCAGTTTTCCTGGCACCATTTATTTATTGTAGAGACTTTTCTTTCTCCATTGTATGCTCTTGTCTTTTTTCTCATAAATAGGTGACCAATATATATGTGTGGTTTTATTTCTGGACTCTTAATTCTAGTCCATTGATATGTGTGCCTATTTTTATTCCAATAACATACTGCCTTTGATTACTGTAGCTTTGTATCTGAAGCTTTGTATACTGTAGCTTTGTATCATACTTGAAGCCAGAAGCATGACACCTCCATTTCTGTTCATTTTTTGCTCAGGATTTTTTGACAAGACTTTCTTTTTTAACTCTTTATATATGGAACCAATGCCAACAAAGGCAAGAATCTGCATGTTCTCTCCCTTGGGGTGAAGCAGTTCCAGGTTACTATCTGAGCATCTATTTTGGTGTCCCTTCTGCATCTAACTCCAAACTCCCACATTGTTCTGACCTCAGACCTCTCCAGACATACTCAAGTTCTAAAGTTTCAATGCTTGCTTAACTCAGCATTCTCATCATCTCCTTTGTTTCTGGCTCCAAGGATTTTCCTTATTTTCCATTCAATTCAGTTATGCATTTAAATTATTTGAAAAAAATTTTTTCTTACATTATGAAAAGTTCTGTATTGGGAAAATTTCTCTAAATATTTAGTCTACCTCTTCAAAATTAATCTCCTTAAAATTAACTTTGAAGAATGGATCTTCACAGTAGACATTAAAAAAAAAAATAAGAGGCCCACAATTGTACAAAATAGCTCTAGCAGATATAAAAGTCATAAAGTTAAGCAGAATTACCTCAGATAAGTTAGGCTGTATGTGTTTGCCCGTTTTTAATTCTAAGAATGCCATAAAGATTGAGAGAAAAATAATCACATTATTATAGTCACCAAACAAGGACTTAAGCTCTAAAAGTATACAGTAGAGGAATTAATTCTAAGGTGAACTTGTTTTCGATGATACAATTGTTAATAAACTGACAGCTATTCTATATAGAAATCCCTACTGCATTTCCTTCTATATTAACTTTTATCTGTTTATTAAAAAATTAAGTTGGGGCCTCCCCTGCTGGCACAGCGGTTGAGTGCTGGGCTTTGAAGCTGCCTGCAGCGCCAGTTCGATCCCCAGCAGCAGGTGAGGGTCCCACATGGCTCGAGAGACCTCTCCTGCCATGCCCGCTGCTCCCCTCAGCAGCGTATTTGGTCAGTCTGCCTGTTCTGTTCCCCACTTTGGCTCTGGTGAATTCTCTCACCCCCGCCCCGTGCTTCTGACTGTACCCAGTGCTTCTATAAATAAATAAATAAATTTTAAAAAATTAAGTTGCCCTACCTACACCCCTATGTTTATAGCAGCACTATTTACAATAGGTAAGCTATGAAAACAACCCAAATGCCCAAAAATAGATAACTGGATCAAGAAAATGTGGTACATATACACAATGGAATATTACTCAGCTATCAAAAAGATAAACTCATGCAATTTGCAGCACCATGGATGGCGCTGGAAGGGATCATGTTCAGCAAAATAAGCCAGAAAGAAAAAGTAAAATATCTCACTCATAGCAGGAATTTAGAAAACCTAAATAAGGGACCAGAAAAAATACTAATAAAGTAAAAATCAAAATCAACAAGCAACTATAAACCAGAGACACACTATGGAAAGGGGGGGGGGGGAGAAAGGAGTAGGATCAAAACAAGGGGATGGGAATTGTATGGGGACTATAACCAAGATGAAAATGCATACATTGTGCAAAAATGAAAAAAAATGATGTAAAAAATATATAAAATAAATTAAGTTGCCCTGGAGACCATGTGAGCCTGGCTCACCATCCTATTGAATAAAATGTGTCATTTTCTTTGCCAAATATAATATATTCCTAGGAAATCCTATAAGGAGATGATTAATAAAATGAATGGAAATGTTTTACTTTTCCTTTCTTTCTATATCTGATGACAATTGCCTAGTAATATTTCAAACAAATCAGCTGATTTCTGTAATATTTAATTTGATAGAGCATTGCTAGAAATATATGACTGCCATCAACAGAGACATATAAATTTTCTTAATAACGAGCATCATAAAACAATTGGCCAAGCATCTATGCTACTCAATGATTCTGGCTCCTAAATATTGAAATTGCATTTGAGCACTCAATGTTAAAAGATGATTGACCACAAGAGATGCTGAAATCTAAAAACACATAATGCAATTGACTCTTAAAGCCAAGGTTGCCAATTCGGTAATATTGTGTCTGCCTATGAATTGACTATCATAAATTTGACTAAGGATTCTTAGGATATTACATGAATTCTTTTACCAATGAAGTATATTTCATTAAATTTGACATTGCCAACACATTATGTGTAGATTAAACCAAACTATTACACTACCACAAATTGTTTCTTGGGTCACTTAAGCAACTCACACAAAAATCCATGGACACACAACAGGAGTCATTACAACAGTAAATTAAAAAACCTAATTAAAACACCACAGTTCTGTGCCATATGTTTTTTTCTTAATGGCAATATTTCCTAATATAATTATCTCTTCTTTGTTTGAAACAATTTTTTTAATAATAGTTTCCCTCTTACCTACTCTGGTATTAATGAAAACTTATAAGAAATATGCAGAAATCAAACACCGGTTTAGTGAAATATTCTATCCTCTTTATTCATTCATTCAATATTTGTTTGTACACTAACTCATTCCTTTGTGTTAAAGGAAGGTACATACAAACAGTCAATTAGCTGGTCACAGATTTCCTGTAGTCAGGGACGGTCTAAATCTATGTATCTACACTGGAACAAAAACAGACACACAGAATCATATCATATCATACCAAAACCCAGATATAAAGTCACACATATATGGACAACTAATCTATGACAAAGGAGCAAAGACTATGCAGTGGAACATGGATAGTCTGTTCAATAAATGGTACTGGGAAAATTGGACCAATATATGCAAAAGAATGAAACTAGACTACTACCTCACACCATGCATAAGAAACAACTCAAAATGGATGAAATACTTGAACATAAGACCTGAAACATTAAATTTATAGAAGAAAACATAGGCAAAGCACTCCATGACATACATCTCAGATACATCTTTAAAAACTCATCCCCTGAAGTAAAGAAAATAAAGGAAAAGATAAACAGCTGGGAAAGCTATGTGGATGTTTCTCCCTCAAACTATTAAAAATGGAGCTACTATATGATCCAGCAATTCCACTCCCAAGACACAAAAACATTAATTCAAAAGGATGCACTCCTAAGTGAGAATGGCACATATTAAAAAAACTAGCAACAACAAATGTTGGCGAGGGTGTGGAGAAAAAGGAACTCTCCTGCACTGCTGCTGGGAGTGCAAACTGGTCCAACCACTATGGAGAGCTGTGTGGAGATTTCTGGACCTACTAAACATAGAGCTTCCATATGATCCAGCAATTCCATTCCTAGGTATTTACCCAAATGACACAGAAACATCAATTCCAAAGAGCACCTGCACCCCTATGTTTATAGCAGCACCATTTACAATAGCTAAGCTTTGGAAACAACCCAAATGCCCAAAAATAGATGACTGGGTCAAGAAGATGTAGTACATATACACAATGGAATATTACTCAGCAATCCAAAAAGATAAACACATGCAGTTTGCAGCAATAAAGATGGAGCTAGAAGAGATCATGCTCAGTGAAATAAGTCAGAAAGAAAAAGAAAAATACCGGATGGTCTCACTCATAGCAGGAATTTAGAAAACCTAAATAAGAGACCAGGAAAAAGACTAATCAATGCAAAGTAATAATCAAAATCAACAAGCAACTATAAACCAGAGACACACTCCGGGGGGGGGGGGATTAGGGAGGGGCAGGGAGAGGAAGAACTAGAGTCAAAATAAGGGGGGGGGTGCAACTGTATGGGGAATATAACCAAAATGAAAATGCATACATTGTACAAAGATGAAAAATGATGTAAGAATTATATAAAATAAAATATTAAATAAAATTATAATTTAAAAAAAGGATGCACTCCTATATTTATTACAGCACCATTTATAATTGGTAAGATAAGGAAACAACATAAATGCCCCAAAACAGTGACTGGATAAAAAAGATGTGGTATATATACTCAATGGAATACTATTTAGCAGTCAAAAAAGACAGAACTCATGCTATTCACAGCAACATGGATGGAGCTGGAAGGGACTATGCGCAGCGAAGTAAGTCAAAAGGAAAAAAAAATATTGAATGCTTTCACTTATAGGAGGAATATAGGGGAATGAAACAAGGGATCAGGAAAAATAAAAAACAAAACTAGCAGGCAAAAGATAAATCAGAGACATTCAGCAGGGCAGGGAGAGGGTCAGAACAGGGGAGGGAAGAGCACAAGAGACTATGGTGATGGTTCACAGTCAACTTGGTGGTGGGAATTCTATGGGAATTAGACCTCAGAGGAAAAATGATGTAAAAATATACATGTATAAATTTTTAAAAACTTATGTATCTCCAAATAAGAGAACTAATTTTACTAAGATACAAATAACTTAAGGTTGAAGACAAAAATTCACAATATAAATACACTCTATACTGTAATATCCTTGAGAGGCAAGACTGCTTCCTTGGCTGCCAATGGCATAGTGACTTGCACTTAGTAGACAGGTAATGCATAAAATTCTAACAAATCATGTAAAGTTCAGCACCAACAAGCCTATTCTTTAAACCTACCTTTGCATGTCCACACTTGTGTACATACACATGGAACACATACATACACAGAGCCATACAACACATGTCCTTATGAAGAAAAATAGACTAGATCCGGATATTTAAAAAATGTGCTCCTTAGTTTATCTAAACTATAACTAAACCAAGACTGAAAAACATTTCAACAATTTCTAAAAATATACAAATACACCACAGCCATCTTTAAAAAATGTGGGTCCAAAATTCTCCTAGCAACAAATCCCCATTAAAAAAGCCCCAGTGCCACAAAAATCTTATGATAAAAGATTAATAGAGTCCAAATGAATAGAATTTCTTATCTTTCCTAAGAAAGAACACCTGTAGCTGCTCTATATTTTACCTCATGGCATTATTTGGGGAGGACTATGCAGTAATGACCAGAGTCTAGTCACAAAAGACTTTAAAATAGTGTGAAAATCTACTTTGATAATGAAAGAATGTTTATTGAATCTTCAATATAATAATTATGTTTCTTTTACCAGCTCCGCAATGATGAAGAAGTGAGCACCTCTTAAATTCAGTGTTTGTGTCCAAATGACTCATGAGTCTGGAGACAAGAATATCAGTGTCTTAAGAACCACTTTTTGAAAGTCTCCCTGAGGCTACCCAAGTGTATTAATAGCCAAGACATGTGCTGGGATACTGTCAAATGAGAATTTAAGGTGAAAAAGACCCTATTTATCTTACCTGAAAAATGATTTTAGAAAACTAGTATTTAGCTTCATTTATTGACTTTTTGAACTTTCTAACAGCTAGTAGACTTCTTGCACCTAGTTTTGCAATCTTCTGCTCTTTCTTCCAACTGCAAAATACTACATTTTTATAAGATTATTATTTATCTGAGCTGAAATTGGAAAATGTTTTACCAAGAAGCATTTTTAGTTGCCTACTACTTGGTGAAAAGATACTTACTCTTCTTGTTGAAATTTTGCACTGTTAAGATATGTGGAGAAATATTGATTATTAAAGGCATATTTTTAAATTTACTTAAGGTCCACCAGTCAATTTTTAACCTTTCTTTAGGTTGCAGTCTCATAGCAAGATGCACTAAGGAGTGATTTTTGCTACTACTTCCTCATCTTTCCTTTTAAAAAATCTTTTCTAAATTTTTTTCACTTGAAAACACATCTAAATTTTATGTTTAAAGGCCCAAAACAATATCAATCAACCACCACCAGAATCAAAGCAACCATACAAAAATATTACAAAGTATGAATAGGAAGGAATGTATATCAAGCACATTTATCCCCCTCCCCTGTAACAAGTATACACAAGAACAATGTATGTTTAAGATGAGAAACTGAGATGGGTCATTCCTGTGTATAGAATCTCTGGAAATCCCAACCACTAGCATTGTCATTCATTAAGTGATTTACATCTCATAATTCCGTCAGAAAACAATTTTAATTTCTCCCACTAAATATATGTTATGCAAAACACATGTTCATAAACAAAATGCATGATGTAGTAATAATGTATGGACATTAATCTTGTAATTTGTTTTTTGTATTTAAACACTGTAATAATTAAAATATGTGATTCACTAATAAAACTCTGTATAAGAGACTGTATACTCTTATAAGTGATGTTCTTTATCTTTCCATACCCTATCTCAACAATCTCATTTGAGCAGCTGTTTCCTCAGTTTTTCTCTGTTAGCCTTTGTGCAGAACAAACTACCACAAAACAACAATTCCAATGCCAATTTTGCCTGATGTCACTCATGTGGCTGCACCAGCTGGATGATTAGAGGTCCAAGGTGACCTCACTCAGCACCGGATATGGTTACTAGCTGTCCACTGGAAAGCCTCAGTTCACCACATGGCTTTTGAATCTCAAGTAAAGCAAAAATTCATTCACATGGAGGTCAAAGGCAAAAGCTGCAAAACTACTTAAGTTCTAGCTGTAAGAATTCACGTCTGTCACTTCTGGCACATTCTATTGGTCAAGCAAGTCACAAGATTAGCCCACATTCAAGGTGTAGGAGAGGAAAAGACAGCACACTTCTGGATGGAAAGAACACAGTTATATTGCAAAGGTACCTGGTATAGAGATTGGAGGACTGTGTGGCTATTAAACAATCTACCTCACGTAATTACAAAGGCCAACTTCTCAGTTCATAGTCTCATTGCAGACTTTTGAACTGGCAAATGTCCAATGCTTCTCTGTGGTAAGCATTTGAAAAACCCCTTATTAAATATTAAATATTCCCTAACATTTTCAAGAAAACTATTCTAGAATTTAATTTTTTTTCTTATAAAACCAAGAACTTGATATCATTAGTCTCACACTTTATTATTTCAATCTAGTATTTCTTGTTGTGTGATGGCAAGTTTGGTATGAATTCAGCAAAAGCTCACCATGGACCTACTGGACCACAATTTCTAAACTGATTAGGAATTTAAATATTCTTTTGAAAAGTACTGTATGCCAAGAACTGTGATGTAGGCCTCAATTAGAAAAAATAGATAAAGGCACACTGAAATAATAAAGAGATGCCCCAGATACTGAGAGAACAGACGCAAGAAATTCCATCTACCATAAACTGGAAGACAACTGAAATAATTTTGAAATAATAATTATGACTTGAAAATCACAAAGATAAATCCTCTCTCATGTTGCACCATTTTAACTATTGTTTCAAATCAAATGTCAGATTATATTCCAGAGACTACACAATAAGCAAGAGCATACTTATTTTTCCAAATAAGATTCTCTTTATGTTATTTAAATTCTAGTGATAGCACATACTTCTTATAGCCTACTAAGCTTTTACTAGCTATGCTTTAATGTATGTAAAGTAATAAAATAATAGCATTTATTTTATCTAAATCAAAGATGTTATTTGTGCTAAAAGTAGCACAATTAGTACTTGTCCACAAACTTTAAATACTTTATATTATGTCTCATTATGGCAAAAACCTACAAAATACAGCTTCCTGTTCCTTTACTTCTAGGTAAAGAATCTCTAGATTACAGAAAGGTTCATTTCATATACATATGTATACATCTTTTTGTGAACTGAAGGTAGAAAATTTCTTTCAATTTTAAACATTTCCCTTGGCCAGTGATCAATTTTTTGTGAGCAGTATCTTTTAATTTATTTTAACTGCTTGAAATGGACCAGCTGCAGAATGGAAGTGTGTTGACATTTATCTGAAGTCTTATCTTTACTAAATCACTTGTATTATTGCACTACATAAACAACTTAATAAACATAGCAAATACTTATCTAACTGGAGTCAGTAAGTCTATTGAGCCAGTCAATTTTTCTCTTAATTTTCTGAAAAAGATAAAACCTCCTGTATCAGTTGAGTCACTGGGGAAATTAAGTCTTCAGTTATCAAATCTGTTACCAAATCCAAAGTACTCCCCATGAGTACTTGCAGGGCTTTTGATTCATTTCTATAGACTTCCAATGAAACCTTATAGTGACCTTTCCACTCATTCAACTTTACAGATGTAAACACAAGAAGGTTTTTTTTTCCACCCCACCAACCCCCAATAACTTTCAGTTGTCCTTTGCTATACACTAAAGTATATTACCAAGAGATTATTGTTTTCTTCAAATATTCACATTCTTATTAATAATGAAAGAACAATGAGATAGGGCCTTCCCAAATCGAAGGCAAATGGAAGGTTTAGAATATTCTCTGTTGTCTAAATTTGTGTTATTCAATATGGCAGCCACTAGCCACCTTAAAATTCAAATTAATTTATGACTTAGAGCAATGAAAATTACATAAAAATTTATTTATTTATTTATTTATTTAAAAACTTTATTTTATTTTTGCATAGAAGAACTGGGGTGTAGGCCAGAAGTGCGGGGGATAAGAGGATTCACCAGATCCAGAGTGAGGAGCAGAACAGGCAGACATACGGAGATACACTTGTAAGGGGAGCAGCAGAGAAACAGGAAAGGTCTGCTGTGCAATGTGAGTTAGCTCCCTGGATAGAGATTTAACTCAGGCCCCTCTGGAGGGACATCGCTGTGGTAGCACTGACACTTAACCCCTAAGCCACCAGGGAGGCCCCTCCATAAAATTTTAATAATCTGTTTCTCAGTCACACTAGCCACATCTCAAGTATTCAGTAACCACATGTGGCTAGTGGCTAGGGATTGGATATCACAGAAAGAGAACATTACCACCACTGAAAAAAATTATTTGGGACAATGTTGGTCTGAATAACAGAAAATGACTTTAATAGTCTAATTCAAACATTTCCTTTTTTTTAAATGCTAAGGCTATTTATTCTGATCGTACTTTAAAGTGTTTGGTGATGCATTTTATGGTACTTTTGTAGTATTTTTTTCCCCTTTTAGCATATTTATTATGTTTTTTTGTTGTCTCTATTTTATTTTATTTTTTTAAATAATTTTTATTTTTATATTCCCCATACAATTGCAACCCCCTTATTTTGACCCCAATCCCTCCCCTCCCCACCCCTCACCCCCCATAGAGTGTCTCTGTTTCATAGTTTTTTGGTGATTTTGATTTTCCCTTTCTTATAGTTATTCATTTTCCTGGTCCCTTATTTAAGTTTTCTAGATTCCTGCTATGAGTGAGACCATGTAGTATATTTTTTTAATGTAAAAAAGTATATTGAAGTCTCCTTTGCCCCACTCCTCAATTAGTCTCATCCTGAAGGAAACACTACCATGTAGTTGATGAGCTTTCCTCCCAACTGTTTCTTAAATAAATTTTTCCTACATTAGCGTATGATACCATTTACATTTTTATATCAAGAATAACAATCTAATTAAAAATTCTGACTCAATATTTTAATTTAGAAATTTATGAATGTTAATTGTTTAGTAGTTCATTGCAGGTACATCTCAGATCATTTGGTGTTCATTGCAGACACATACAATGATCAGGCATGTTTGATCTTACTTTTTTTTTTTTTAAATATTTCCATTCCCAGAAAGTGTCACTTATATAGTAAGGTGATCAGTGCAGGGATTGGGGGGGAGGTTATTAGTTCCTCACACACTCTCAAGAGAATATTCTTTTGTAAAGATCAGATTAAATTTGAATTTACATATACTGGGTTTTATTAATGCAGTTTACATGAGCGTAGCAGCTATAAGGAAAAATTGATATAATGTGCCTATGTTATTCTTTCTGCTTATTAAAAAAGAACACATGGATGCTACTAAAAAATATCTAAGAAGACATTTGGGAATTGGTTATTAAGTCTTTATTGCTTTACTTTTCACAATTTAGCATCACACAATCCCTTTAACTTAAGTTAAAGGGATTCAGTTAAGTTCAGATACAGTATTCTAAAGAGATTTCAGTCAATCACTATCAGTCTCCAGTTAAGAAGGCTGCATCTTTATCACATGGTCCCAAGGGAAACCTTGTGTGGGAAATTCAATACTTTTCTCAACACATTCTGCAAAAAATCTGAGAATCCTAGGAAACAGCTAAATGACCTCTTGACTGACATCTTTCCTGCTAAGGAGGTAAAACCCGATTTACCACATCAGTTTGGTAACTTTATTTTCTTATGTTTTGGAAGGGGGAGACGAAGTAATGGAAAAGTACTTCATCAGAATGCTTTTGGGTAGAAGAAAAAGAACACAAAAATTGGAATAGAAATCTACATTCATCCCAATTTCCCCTTATTCCACTACCTTCACAATGAAACTTGCATTTATCTCACACTCAGAACTCCCTTTCACTTCAAAGGGAATTCCATCTTTCCCAGGAATAAAAGAAAGAAGGCAATGAGGCACAGTCATGATGAAAAACAGTCCTAGAAGCATGACGCAGTATCCAGAAGTAATGCAAACTTGATAACACTGGTGCATGCATTTCCATTTTAGGTCAGAACACTAAGATGCAGTTCTAATAGTGTTCCAATTCATTTCGACCTGAAATAGATTAGCAATTGGGTTTTGAAAAATGTGTGCCATGCTACATTATTAAATCACTGTAAATCAAGAGATGATGAACTAACCTGATGTTAATTGTGAATATTGCTTCCAGGCCTCATTTCTTTAACAATGTAGAACTATGCTTTATTTTCAATAGCTTTTCCGATATGCTTAATTGCATATTATAACTGAAAGCTCCTTGTAAAATTCTAAAACCTTATCTATTAAATGTTCTTCCATTCTTATTTATCTATATGCAATTCACACAAGGAAAATCTTTCCATTTACTACTCTCAAATAAAACTTTAGTAATTGTCAGTTTTCCTAATATAAAGATCTTTACAAAGCCCAATAAACTCCTCCTTCTCTCCTCTTTGATTCATAGAGTTTAATCTGATAATACAACTCAGCAGGTATCCACTATAACAAGTATTAAATGTAAAACACAGAAACATTCATTGTTAGAAAATTCCGAAATCCTTTGATTGAATAGATCCTAGGTCTAAAAGCATTTTCAAAGGAAAAGGGGAAAGACACAATCCCGCTATTACATTATTTTCCTGACATTGAAAAAAAGTTCCATGACCCACTATATTAGTAGTTTTCCAAGTCAAGCTTATAATGATTTCTGGCCTCTGCCCTTGGGTGCTTTCCAAGGGATTTAGAGGCATATATCACCTTGACTGATACGCGATATAACTATTTAGTACAGCTATGAAATTAACTGTTCACCCTTAGCCTGGGGCTAAATGGGATCTGGACTTGATACCATGGGCATTATTTAATAATTCAACACTCAAATTTTTTGCTTTCTGAAGTTCAACACTTTAAGAAATGCTGACCACTTGTGCTTTTGCTGAGTTTCTCCACTTTTAGCCTCACAAAGAACATTCTTCCTATTCATTCAACAAATATTCATAGAATACCTACTGTGTGCCAAGTGCTAGATGCTGGAAGATGATGGTGAAGCAAACACACCCACTTTTCATGGAATTTGCAGTGAGAGGCTTTCCATAAAAGCATTAACATTCATGCTCTTTAAAGTTCCTATATATACTTACCTACTACATTTCACTCATTCTTGTTCATCTGAAATTCTGGGCTATATTTTTACTCATCTCAAGTCCCTATGTTTATAATACAGTAAAATATTTGTGTGGGAGAAAGGCAGAAGAACTCCAAATAATTCAATTTGTTGTGTAGACACTGTTATTATTATGTGTGAAGCCATATTTCTAGATCATGCTTTCCCCAGACAATCTAAATTTATGGGACAGCATTGAATTCCATGTTAATATTGTGGTGTTTTGGAATCATTTTGTTGCATGACTTTGCCTTATTGTTTCTCATGAATTGGAGGTGGAAGGGAGGCGGGAGAGAATTAAGAAAGTTAGCAACTTGTTTTAAGGTATCACAAGCAATTTTTGCTATGTGTCCCCACAGTACGCAACACATAAATCTATATATTGCATATTATTTTCTATAACCTGCCTTTTCCATTACAATTTCCAATTCCTACCCTATAATTTCTAAGTACACATAATTACTACTTCAGGTGTTAAATTCTACATTCACAAGTATCTACACCCCAGCCCTCCAAAACAAAAGACATCAGCTAGCTAAATACAACTACCACTTTATAAAATGTGCAAATTTTAGCAATAATCATGGACTAAGAATATTCAAACATAGACACTCTTCCTCAAGGAGCTTAATTAAGAGACCTAATGGTAAAATTTAGGTTTTGCTTCAATAATTTTCACTTTAGGATACATCTTTAATAAGTAACCAATCTCCAAATGTTAGGAAACAAAAAAAAAAAAGATCAAACAAGAAAAATAAGAGTTACAATGTGAATATTCACCACCTCTCACCATACTTGTATGGAAGATTATCTTCTTAATTCTTAGTTTAGTATTAATTATTTAATCAGTAGGGGAACACATATTCTGAGATCCAACTACCTCCAAGCATTTTTCTAGGTGTTTAAAAAATACAAAATGAAACAACTTCCTGCCACCATGACACTTACCCTCTAATGAGAGAGGCAAATAAGTCCTCTTCTTCAGTCACTCTGTCACGGACTCCTGCATAATGTTAATATTTTCAGGCAATGCTGAATTTTGTTTGTTATGAATAGTATACTACATTTATTTTTTTTTAAGAGAAGCACATTTTTTTCCCTAAGACTTATTTATGTATGCATACAAGAGCTGGGGTACAGGCTAGAGGTGCAGGGGGTGAGAGAATTCACCAGACACAATGGGGAACAGAACAGGCAGAAGGACTGAAGTACACTGCTGAGGGGAGCAGCGGGCGAGACAGGAGAGGCCTGCCTTGCCATGAGGGACTCTCTCTGGCCGGCCGGGAATCGAACCGGCAAAGCAGAGGCTGCGGACAGCTCCACAGAGCTGTGCTCAATCCGCTGCACCACCGAGGAGGCCCAATATACTACGTTTAATATGTAGTCTAAATATAGTCCCTCTACCATAGCAATCTATCAGTGGTCTTCAGTAACATTTTTTTTGGCAATAATGTTCATATGAAAACCATTGATATTTACCAAATTCTGTAAATGGAAACAATAAAAGAATAGTATGACACCTATTCTCATAAAAATTTAAGAGGCCAACCAATTACAACTTTGGAGGGTAATATGACAATATTCTCATCTGATATCCAGCTTTTACCAGCTGTCTACAGCCAACAGCCATTCTGATCTGATTGGTGCCTATGGCATAACAATTGCTAACAAGCCATATATCACCCTGTCAATGCTTGCCAAAATATTAGTTAAACATGCCCTTTGACCCTACATTCCACTTATGAGTATAACTTATAGATACACATATAAGAAGTAATATATGCAAAAAAAATGTTTATTGAAACATAATGCAAAACAGCAAGGGATTGGAAATGACCTAAATGTCCATCAGTGGAAAGCTGGTTAAATAAATTATGATACATCCATTAAATGAATTATGGAGTTTTTAAGTAAGGACAACTCTGTGAAATGATACGGAAAATTCTTCAAAGAGCTTTGTTAAATTAAAGATCACAGTGAATAACACTGCACAACACTGTACAACACAACATGCCATTTGTGTACACACACACATACATACACAGGATGGACAGTGTAAGTGTACTGAACATGTCTCTGAAAATATAGACCAAAAAACCAGATAACTGGTTGCCTGAAACAAGGGGATTAGGTAGCAGAGAAGAGGATTACTTGTTACTTCAAATAAATTGGCTACCTTTTGAATTTTATGTATGACCATGTATAGCCTACAAACACTGCTTTTCCAAAGAAAATCCAATAAACACAATGTCCCTTATTTTCTTTTTGCCCAGCGGAAATTTTAGCTTATTAAAATAAGCACATAAAAACCAAACATTCCCAAGTAACTTCTAACTAGAACATATATAATATATACACATGCTGTGGGTTTTTTTTTCCTCTTTGTCTTATAATTTCAACAAAATGTCATTAATCTGTATTCTTTACATTTTTTCATGATGGATAATATGTCTGAAAAACAGCCCCACGTAGTTTAGGATCAGTTCTTGATGTTTTTTCCCTTTGGGCTTAATGTTGATTAATAGGGTAGAAACCTGTTTGCAAACCCAGCATACTCCATGATAAAATTTGGTTCATAGGTTTATTGAGAGCAATGAGTCAAGATCAGGTTCATTAGTCATCCTTTAGTACATCACTTGTCAATTTCTACTCAGTCACAGGTATACAGAAAAGACTCAAACCTGTTGGACTTGACCTATTGTTTTCAGAAAATTCAGAAAGCACCAACTTATATACTTGGCAATGATTATTTTTTTAAAAAAGGAACTTAATCCAGTTATTTAGGGGTAATGTCTTTAATTTTCACTTTACGTATTGTCAACTGCTGATGCATATTGACAAAAGTACAAATAGATTATTTTCAAAGACTGTCAAGGAAGATTTTTAATCTATAATAAACAAAGAAAAGTTTGCATCTCCAGAAAAGTAATGAAACTTTGTGTCAAGATAAATTTAGCACTTAACATTTGCTGCAGATTTAAATCAATGCAGATAGTGCTAAATAAAACAAAACAAAAAAATATAAGGCAAGATTCAGAAACATTGATCATGGCCAAAATATGCTCCAGTGCTGTTAAGAGGTTTACTTCAGTAATATCTGTGGTCATTGACTAGATCAATGAAACTCATTCTTTCAAGAGCATCCAATTATAGTTTACTATAGAGTGAGCATTCTAATAAATCAACATACTTTATAAAGAATTAGACAAAGCCAACATGCAAGTTAATAATACAGCACAAAAAAACTAGGTTAAACTCCTATAGGCCCAGAAAAATAGTCTTCATTTAAATTTGATTCATAGATGCAAACAATTCAAAGCCATGTCTGATAGATAGTTTATGGCTAGCAGTATTAATAGAGTTTGATTAAGCACTTAAGGGAAGAGATCAATATACCTCTGTCATATTTACACAATAAAAAAACAGCATGTTCATTGAGTGCAAACTAACATAAATTGAGGTACTGTATTATTCAGAAAGTTAATAGTAATATTTTTCCCGACTTCTTTGGTCATTTGGAAAATGTACCTTCTGAATAGAATTTAACAGCTTAGATTCAATGAACTGAAACATGAATAGAATAAGAGAAATATCAGAAACAAAATAAATCAAGTCAGTCAATATTGGCTTGAGCATTTTTCCCCCAAGAAATATATACTGATTATGAGTAACAAATAATGTGATTGAGGGCTAAGCAAAATACCTAATAACAAATGGATAAGAGTTTTTGGACACTTGTGGTAAAAGAAGGAATTCAAACATCGAATCAAATTTGCCCTAGAGCAACATGAGTCCTCTTGCAAAATGCATTATTGGTTAAAGTTACAGTTCACTACAAGAAATTAAAATTGAAATCTAATTTTTATCCAGTTAGTCCACTGAATGTAGACAGACAATCCAGATCATTAACATCCTAAGGAGTACTGAGATACAATGTGCACTGAATTTAATTCATGATGATTCATGACAAACATGTTTCCAGGAGTGAAAAGCAGTTTCTAAAAATGCATATCAAGAAGCTCATGGAAATGTTTGTTGTTCCTCTAGGATTAAAGACCCTGGTATGCTCCAAGGAGCTAAAGAGCTTGAGCTTGAGGATTTGGACCCCTATAGTCCTGATTCCAAAAAGTAATCTTACAGGGCTGAATTATTACTGGATTAAGTTTTAAATTTAGGAGCTAGAGCATTAGACTAGAGAGAAGTGCCAAGTTACCAATTTGACTCTGCCTTGTATAAATAGGGGGTAAGAATTAATTAGTGGAAAGGAGATGATAAGAGAAGCCTTTGAAAATCAGTACAGTACAGTGGAAAGATTATAAACTTTGGAACCCCAAAAATCTGGGTCTGACTCAGAACATCCCTGCCTGGCTTTAATATTCTCATCTATACAGTGAGAATACTAATTCCACTTTTCTAAAATATTATAAGAATTTAATGAGACTGTATATAAAATATCTTACAACAGGCTCGAAATTGGATATTATTTAATTAAGCAGGTCCACATGTTTTCTCACACTATAACTTAAAGAGAGATATAATTTAATTATTTTTTCTTTAAATATTCTTGAAAGTAGAAGTGTGCAGAGTTTGCTTGTTTGTGTAGCTAGTTTGTTTTAATATTTGGTGATTTCATAATTTAAACCAATGATTCTCATCCACAGCTGCTGTTGAACTTCTATAAATAGTGATATTCTGTCTCACTCTAGACAAACTAAATCAGTATTTTGGGGGTAGATGCCAGGTTTTAGTAATTTTTTTTCAATTTCTCAGTTCACTAAAATATATCACCAAAATGGAAAAATCATTGATTTATTATCTTAGGCATTTTTTAGTCACTTTGGACTATCACAGTTTAGACACTCAAGATCCATCCTTTGAGGCGAGGCACAGTGGGTACTCCAAAGTCTGCATCCTGTTACAAAGATTAGAAGTAGGAAATAGTTGTTGGGCAAGCAACACTGTTTGACACCTTTGCTAAAGAGATTTTTAGTGCCTACTAGTACCCAACACTCTTTCCAAGATTATGCCTAATCCAGTTCCCTCCTGCTTTGGAACAATTAACTTTATGGCATAATCTTAGAGATAAAAGTTTGCAAACTTGAATTAAATAAGAAATAAAAGTTTATCAACTTAATATTTGTAAAATTTTATTTCCTACTCATTTTTAATGTCAGCAATGGGCAGCTTGGTCAAAACCATGGCATGTACAAATAAGCACAATTTCATCACATTTCTCCTTTACTCTACTCCCCCATTTCCTATGACTTTCCATGGAGGCCATGTGCTGCTTATAGGTACAATTGTTGCTATACAGTAATATGCATTTAGAATGGGAGTTAAAATTACAGGGCGACAGACTACAGTTGTTATTCTGTCAAGCATTAAAGAAGAATGCCAATTATTAAAAAACCCTGAACAATCAATTAAAATTGATCCTGGTTTGCTGCCCATTGATTCTCTGGCTAAAACTTGGACAAGAGGGAGTGACTCTAGGAGATAATAACTATAAAGTAGAGTTCCTCCTGTCCATATTCCTGGATGCTGTGGTATATTGAACTCCCTTTGTAAGTGACAGATACCTCAAGATGCACACCATTTAAATGTGAAAAATTCTTATGTGGAAAAAAAATGCAAGAAAGGGAGATGCTTCCTGTAATACAATATTTCACAACAGCTCACTCTATTAGTAATCTATCACTACTACTCAGTTTAAGAGAAAACTAGAAGTGACACTACTAGTTAACAAAAGTGCAAATTGACAGGTGCTAATATTAATATTTGATTAGTTAAATGTATAACTAACTGTTTTGCAGATTTTAATTCTGTAAAGAGACTATTGCTGTGCCAGTTCAACCTGGTGACTCCTATAGATTTAGATACTTCATTAATGACAGCCAAATTCAAGGACCACATTCAGTCATTATGCTTTCACTTCCACATATCTATTTCATCACTTTGACTCTCTTGGGTTATTCTACATATAACAATCACCCTTCAGCTCCCCTCATAAAAACTACTTAACACCTTGTCACTAACTTACCAGTCTATTCAAATGGGGGGTATCTGTTTAATTACAGTGAAGATTATTTCAAATCCAGAAAGGCAATGATATTCAAAATGTAGTCTTTGGACCAGCATTATTAGCATACCTGGGAATTTGATGGAAATGAAAACCCCTAAGTCCTATCTTTGACCTACTTAATCAGAAACACTGGCTAGTGTCCAGCAATCTATGTTCTAACATACGGTACTGACACATGCTAAACTTTGAGAAACATTGCAATATAACAAGCTGCTCTGAAATCTTTCTTTCAGTGGCTCTCATTTTCCACTTGATGGTGGCTTCTGCTCTTCTTTTTGGAAGAGATGTTGAGGGCAATTCCCTAATATTATAGTCACAGGATAAATTGGCTATCACTGCAGATCTGTGAACCTTTACCTTACGGTACAGAACAATGGCAAGTTAATACTACATTTTCTATCTCATGCTCCAAGGGCCATTTGAACTCCTTTTTTTAAAGAAGGGGTGAGGGGGCAAGTGGTGGTGGTGGAGACAGGATTCACCAGAGACAGAGTGTGAAGCAGAACAGGCAGATTTTTTACTGAAATACACTGCTAAGGGGGGCAGAGGGAGAGGCAGGATATCATTTGTCAGAGGACAGATGATATGTGGTTGATGAGTGGACCTTAGTGGAGCGCTCACATAATTTGCATAATTTCTGTTTCCATGTATAAGCAGACAGAAGGGTTAGGTTATTAGTAAGCAAAAGCTTCTAAATAAATATCTTTTGAAATTTTCTTAAAGACTACAGTATGTAAAGCTAGAAGAGTTTTCCAGAGGATGAGAGGCAGAGACAAACGAGATTGTCAGGTAATTAAGTATTACTTCAACTTCAAGCTGTACACATGAGAACAAGCAGAACTGAGCCTAGGAACAGACAAAGCTGTGTTCTCTTGATTTGCAAACAGAGCAAGGCTTTGAAAGAATGCTGACACAAAAACCTAACCAGCCACATCTGTAGGCAGCAGTCTTTGGAACTAAGTAGATCACCTTAAACTTTCAAACATAAAATCTGAGAATTTGAGAATTATATGGAATCTTAGTGAATATAATGCAGTTCCCTCATTTTATAAGAAACTAAGGCACAGAGATGTTAATGTTGCTGAGGTAATACAAGTAGAGGATAGAAAATCTGAAACTAGAATCTAGGGATCCTACTTCTACCCACCATCCTTGCACTACCCTGTGCTAAGCCATCTGAGACCTGACAGGACTTCAAACTACTCGTACTGGGCAATATTCTTATTAACAAATACCAACTGTTCTTGAAAGGCAGCTCGTGTATTTTGACAAATTAGGACAAAAGATATATCTCCTACATTTCCTGATTAACTCAAGAATCCTGATAAAAGTGAGAGTGACAGACCAAACACTGAGCCAACAAACATTTAGTAACTTCACTTTCTGTAGTAAAGCCTGCAGACAATTATCGAAAATGTGAACAATGATTCATACTTTTAAAAATTATAAAAAGCATAATTGTTAGATAATAGATTAATAGTTACTTAAATTTTCTGACTTTTGTATGGTAGAATACTATTAAAAGATTAACACTATAAAGAACTTTTAATAATGTGACATTAAAATGTTAGACAAAATGTCAATATGTAAAGAAAATCAGGATGTAAAAATATATACAATTCTCTATCAATCATACTTTACATTATATAAATTTCTATTTTATGCTATATTTAGAAATCCTAGACAGAAATATTTCAAAATGCTAATAGTGTTTATCAAAATTGTATTGGAAATATACTTTTATTTTACAACATGTACATATGATCTATATTTGGTAATTTGAGCATATATTATATTTATATTCAGATTTAAAACTTAGAAGGGAGACACTGTGAGCAATTATTTACACTGGTGTTTCCTTAAATTCTCTCAGAGAAATAAAACAAGAGTATTTTCAACTTATATGTCTACATATTTGACACAAAGGCAGCTTCTTTTGAAAAATACACTTAAATTACTTAAATTAAATTACTTAAATTAAAAATACACTTAAATTACTCTCAAAATGTCTTTCATAAGCTTACTTAAGAATTTAGTTAAGGGCCTCCCCGGTGGTGCAGCCGTTGAGCGCTGCGTTGCGAAGCTGCCCGCAGCCTCTGCAGCGCCGGTTCGATTCCCGGCCGCCTCCCCAGCCACCAGAGGAGGGTCCCACATGGCGCGCAGACCTCTCCTGCCGCCCGCTGCTCCCCTCAGCAGTGTACTTCGGTCCTTCTGCCTGCTCTGCTCCCCGCTCTGGCTCTGGTGAATTCTCTCACCCTCCCGCGCTTCTGACTGTGCCCAGTGCTTGTAGAAATAAATACATAAATAAACAAAAAAGAGTTCTCCTTTAAAAAAAAAAAAGTTCAAAAAAAAAGAATTTTAGTTAAAGTTTAGCTTTTGAGATAATTTAAATTCCCAAATACAAATGGATGAGTGACTATGATAAGATGAAGACTGCTTGCAGGAGCTTCTGATTAACCTTAGGAATTATATCCCTCTAAAGAAGAATGTAAAATTTTAGAGGACACATACAGTGATTATCTGTACTATTGAACATGGCTTTTAAACTTAGTAATGACAGATACATTATTTCAGATGCCAAGCACAAGAAAGGAGGAAGGAAAATCCTCAAGTACGTGGTGTCTAAACAATATGAAGTTTAGAGCAATACGGGTTTTCATCAAGAAACAAGAAGTAACTCAAACAATAACTTTACACTGCAAGGATCTAGAAAAAAGAACAATTGAACCAAAAGTAACGAAAAGGAAGGAAATAATAAAAATTAAAGTAGAAATAAATGAAATAGGATCCAAAAACACAATACAAAAGGTCAATGAAACTGAGAGCTTGGTCTTTGAAAAAAAAATAAACCAACCTCTATGCTCATTAAGAAAAAAGAGACAATTCTAATAAACAGAATCAGAAATGAAAATAGAGAGTTACAACAGACATCTCAAGAATACAGATGAACATAAGATACAGTTATGAACATCCCTATGCCAATAAATTATCTGTAAGAAATTCTGAGAATAATACAATCTCCTATAATTGAATAAGGAAGAAAAAGAAAACATCAACATACCAAATATAAGGAAATCAAAACAGTAATCAAACATTTCCCCCAAAACAAAAGTCAATGATATTATAGTTTCACTTAAAAGTTCTGCCAAACATTCAAAAACAAACTAAGACCTATCCTTTTCAAACTCTTCCAAAATATTGAAGAGAGAATGTTTCCAAAATCATTTTAGGAGGTCAACATTACCATGATAACAAAAACAAAGAAGAACATCACACACACACACGCACACACACACACACACACACTACATACCAATATCCCTAATGAACATGAATACAGAAATAAATTCAAAACAAAATCTTAGCAAATCAAATTTAACAATACATTAAAAGGATTAAATATCATGACAAATTGGGATTTATTCCAGAAAGGCAATGATGGTTCAACATATGCAATCTATATAAACCGCCATATCAACAAAAGGAAAGATAAAAATCATATTACCATATTAATAGATGCAAAGAAGGCATTTGACAAGGTTCAAATATCCACTTATAATAAAACTTTTTTTAATGTGGATTAAAACATCGTCAAGGACATATATGACAAACCCATAGTCAACATCATACTCAATGGTAAAAATCCAGAAGTTTTTCCTCTCATATCAGGTATAAGACAAGGGTGTGCACCCTCACCATTACTCTAAAAGACACTATTAGTAGCCTTAACTAGAGAAAAACTAGGCAAGAATAAGATGTAAAAGGACCCAAAGGGAAAAGAATAATTAAAACTACCACAATTTGTAGATGGCATGACAATATGTATAGAAAGCCTTAAAAATACCACTTAAGGGGCCTCCCCGGTGGCGCAGCGCTGGGTTGCGAAGCTGCCCGCGGCCTCTGTAGTGCCAGTTCGATCCCCGGCTGCTCCCCGGCCACCGGAGGAGGGTCCCACATGGCGCGCAGACCTCTCCTGCTGCCCGCTGCTCCCCTCAGCAGTGTACTTCGGTCCTTCTACCTGCTCTGCTCCCCACTCTGGCTCTGGTGAATTCTCTCACCCTCCCGCGCTTCTGACTGTACCCAGTGCTTGTATAAACAAAACAAACAAACTAATAAATAAATAAAAACATGCCTCTATTAAAAAAAAATACCACTTAAAATATATAAGAAACAATAAATCGGAACAGTCAAGTGCCAGGCTAGAAAATCAGAATGTACAAAGATCTATTTCTATATGCAAAGAACTAAAAGAGAAAGAAATCCAGAAAATAATCAAATCAATCCTTACAAAAAAGAATAGCGCTATCGTGCTCTATGGCTTTAAACTATATTACAACGGTATAGCAATCAAAAGAGTATAGTATTAAAATAAAAACAGGTACACAGATCAGTGGAATAGAATCAAGGTCCATAAAATCTACAACAAGTGAACTAAGACTATATATACCATGAAGGATGAAAAGTCTCTTAAAAAACGATGTTGGGAAAACTGGACAGCCACCTGCTAAAGAATGAAACTAGATCACTATCTCATACCACATACCAAAATTAATTCATGAGGAATTATTTGGATGTAAGGCCTGAAATCATAAAATGCATGGGAGAAAACATAGGCAAAACACTCATTGACACTGGCTTCAGGGATGTCCTTGGGGTTCAATTCCAATGGTAAGGGAAATAAAAATAAAAATAAACAAATGGGACTACATCAAACTAAAAGTCCTCTGTACAGTAAAAGAAATGATCATCAAAACAAAAAGACACCCTACTGAATGGGAGAAAATATTTGCTCATCACACATCCAACAAAGAATTAATGTTTTCCAAAATCAAAAAAGAACTCATAACAATAAAAAAACAAATAGCCCAATTACAAAATAGGCAGAAGTGTCCTTGACACTTTTCTAAAACAGATATATAGAGATATCTAAAAGGCACATGAAAAAATGTTCATCATCATTAATCATCAAGAAACTGACATCAAAACCATAACGAGATACTACCTCATATCTGTGAGAATGACCCATATTATAAAGACCAGAAATAACAAGTGTTGGTGAAGGTGTAGAGAAAAAGAATCCTCTTGGTGGAAATGTAGACTAGTCCAGTCCCTATGAAAATAGTATGGAGGTTTCTTAAATAGTTTTTTTTTTTTATAGAGGCATGTTTTTATTTATTTATTATATTTGTTTGTTTGTTTTGTTTATACATGCACTGGGTACAGTCAGAAGCGCGGGAGGGTGAGAGAATTCACCAGAGCCAGAGTGGGGAGCAGAGCAGGCAGAGGGACTGAAGTACACTGCCGAGGGGAGCAGCGGGCGACAGGAGAGGTCTGCGCACCATGTGGGATCCTCCTCTGGTGGCCGGGGAGCAGCCGGGGATCGAACCGGCGCCGCAGAGGCCGCAGGCAGCTTCGCAACCCAGCGCTCAACCGCTGCGCCACCGGGGAGGCCCAGGTTTCTTAAAATATTATAAACAGAAGTAGCATATCATCAAACAACTCTACTCCTAGGTATCTAGCTGAAGAATATAAAATCACTAATTTGATATGCATCTCTATGTCTATTGCAGCAGTATTTATAATGGCTAAGCTACAAAAAAACCTAAGTGTCAAACAACAGATGAGTGGATAAAGAAGATGTGGTATATATACACAATGGAGTAGTACTCAGGTATAAAAATAAAAAAGATTAAATATTGTCATTAGTGACAACATGGATGGAACTGAGGGGATTATGCTAAGTGAAATAAGTCATGAGAAGGACAAATACTAAATGATTTCATTCATATGTGGAATATAAAGAAAAAAGGAAAGGAACAATCTCCTTCAGACACCATGGTTAAGACCTCAGCTTTAGGCCCAAACCATCTCAGCTTGAATCCTAGCTCCACTATTTGACAGTTGCAAGATTTTGGAAAAGTTAAATAACATCACTGAGGAAGCAGGAGATTCCTCATCTGTAAAAAGGGGATAAACAATTTGATTGTTGGGAAGATTAATTATTTAACCATGTAAAACATTTTGAATAGTCCCAGCCATGAAATAAGGATAATCATTGTATCGCACAGTGTATTCTAAAAGAGGAGTGCCCCTGAGGGCTCTTTAGGTTCTTAACTCAGGGATGGATTTGTTGTTGGTTTTTTTTTTTTTTTTTTTTTTAGTCATAGTTGTTAATTTCTTTTTTGTTGTTTTTTTGTTTTTAAACATCCCTGTTCATTTTTTCACAACATAGGATTTCTTCATGCAGGTGCGGTCATCATAGTTTTCCCATCACCAAATTGCCAGCAGTCCTTCACTACACTCCATGGCGATCTCCTCCCCACACAGGTATGGATTTGAATCATACTTACTGAATTTTCTGATGCAATCAGGGAGACTGTCCAACTACACCTCAAATTCCTAGGATGTTTTAATTGATCCCCAGAAGGATAAATATATTTACACTCTGAATCCTACAAACTCCCATTTGCATTTCTCACAATATTCCCAAATATATATTTCTTTGCATGTCTAAATCCTCCCACTGTGCTAGTTCTTTAAGGGATTCTAAATAAAATGTTGATACAATCCAGAACAGGCAATGATGTGGGATTAAAAGCACTTTAAGGGCCTCCCCGGAGGCATAGCAGTTGAGGGCTGGGCTGCGAAGCTGCCTGCAGCCTCTGCCAGTTCTATCCCCGGCCCCCGGCAAGGGTCGCACATGGAGCGCAGACCCCTCCTGCCGCGCCCGCGGCTCCCCACAGCAGTGTGCTTCGTCAGTCTGCCTGTTCTGTTCCCCACTCTGGCTCTGGTGAATTCTCTCACCCTCCCACGTTTCTGACTGTACTCAGTGCTTGTATAAATAAATAAATAAATAAGTAAGTAAGTAAGTAAATAAATAAATAAATAAATCTTTTTTTAAAAAAAAGCACTTTAAAAATCAATCATGAAGCTCTCAGCTACCTATCTCTGGAAAATAGAGAATGAGAGATTGAGGAATAAATTACAGCACATGCAACTTTAAGTGGAAGAAAAGAATTATTCAGAAAGAAACAGATTAGCTTAGGACATCACCAGGAAGGTGTGGCATTGGGGAGGAAACAGAGAGAGTGTGAGGTTGGTGACAGGAATACAAAAATAAATCTATTATTCTTCAGAGTACCATAAAGGGGGCAAAAATTCTATTTTTCCCAATTTTTTAGCCAAAAGGTTACTTAGAATCAATTTCAATCTTGCACAAAATACAGTAGCCTGAATTGTGTGGAGGATTAAAAAGTTAATAAATCAAAACACAAAAAAGAAAATTAATACCTGTCTTTGCTTATTTTAACTATGAAGGCTATCATAGTTAGCAGTAATATTCAGAGGAAGGAGCAGTTCATATGCAGAAACAAGAGTCACTTGGCACCATAAAATAGAATTCACATTAAAAATTAGCTAGCATATTCCTCATGTTTCATTTACCCATCTGTATAGACTTTCACAGAAAATAGCTTGTTGGCATGAGATTGGTTCCCAAAGTTTCATTACATGCTCATTTGGAACAGAAAACTACATAACTTCTGTTTTTCTTTTCAATTACATTCCAGTACTCATCTCACTTCATGCCTAAAAATATTGTGACGAAACCATGAGTTCAATGCATACACATATCTTAAATTTTTAATGAATTAAATATAAACATAAATGAAAACTGCACCACTCTTACAGGAGGAAAAGGTAATAGTCATTTTACCATTAGTCATTTGAGTATGTTACAAAATGAGCTAAGCAGTATCAATTTCCTATAAGGAAGTCTAGCTACGCTGAATGGAGGCATAAGCACCTTGATAGTTCACTGTGCATCATTAGCAAAAAGCAGTGACTCTGTAGAAGAATAACGAGGAAGAAAATCAGATTAAATAATTAGTGTCAATTAGCTCCAGCAAAATCATTCTATAAACAATTGGTCTCTGGTGCCCTACTTAATTATGTGAGACTTCCATGTTCCTTACCAAGCCTGCTTTGATTCATGTTGACTCCTGTGCTTCCCAGAGGTATAATTAATTATTGTCTTGTAAATAAACCCTTGGTAATTAATGGCAGCAGAAAACAATACATTACCTTTTTGTAAAAAGTATTCAAAGAGAGGACCTTGACTATGTGAATGACCTTTGCAGTATTTTTTAGGGGAAACCCTCATATAGTTACAAATAAATGGCTGGTAGTTGTGACTGAAAGCTGGCAAATGGAAAGCATCCTCCCTACTACACATACTAGAAAACAAAACATTTTATGTGTTGCTTTTGAAATGTTTGGTATTTACTAGATACCATTCTAACTTGATCTTGATTCTAATTAAAGTACATTTTCAAACACCCAGTTTAAAAAAATCAAACCTTTTATTTTGAGGGTATTGTGGATAGTACATTCAAAACCACCCTCCCCCCAAAAAAAATGGAAATGAAAATAGCATTCCTATATATTCAGGAGTGCCTTTAAAAGCTAGCACCTGGTCTTACCATCACTTAAATGGCATTCTAATCTACTAAAAATGGTAAATGCCACAAGTTTATATACACAACAGGACCTCCCTGGTAGTACAAGGGGTTAAGACACAGCCTATGAAGCTATCAGCAGCCACTGCGGCATGAGTTCAACCCCAGCCAGGGAGCTACCCACATGGTGCAGCAGACCTCTCCTGTCTCACCCGCTGCTCCCCTCAGCTCTACTTCAGTCAATCTGTCTGTTCTGTTCCCCACTCTGTCTCTGGTGAATCCTCTCACCCCCCCACCTCTGGCTTGTACCCTAGTTCCTGTATACATAAATAAATAAATCTTTAAAAAATATATATACCTACAACAAACATATGTCATTATTTTGTATGTCAGTGATGACTGTACATTTCATGTGTGTATTCAGGTCCTATAAATCATTTAGCTGGATTATTTTTTCTTAATAACATTACAATATCGTATACAATATTTTTTAAAGCATTTTTAAAAACACCCTGAAAGTTTCCAATTTAATAGAATATTAGACATATCAATGCAAACACTGGGAAATTCTAAAGCTTGGTCATCAGTATACAATTGCCATACTGGGACAGCTCTGTCCAGACTACTGATTTGGCATATGCATTGACAGGTTTCTAAAAGATGATCAACGTGAAAAGATTTACTAACTTCCTATGGCCAAAATTCTTAATATTAATATTGCCTTCAACATGGTTACATTTCCCTTGTAACAACCACTGACTTTGTAGCAGAGATTTTGGCTTCTAGTTCATTACAGCCTATAAATTTTTAGCAACTAGAAGAGTCTACTTTTAGATGAGAACAATATAGTATGACTAAATTACATTAAATTCTACATGTAAAATAACAAATAATGGGAACTGATATATCATGGTTTTATTGGTTTTCACATGGAACTAGTTTATTTCATTTATAAGCTATCAAATTCCATTCAATATTAATAACTTTAGCAAATTTAATTTTATAAAGCAAATTATTGAAAAAAATTTAAGCAAAACTAAAGCCAAAAACAGCTCTTATATATACTTTAAGGTGAAGGTTTCATCATGTCTAGAAAAATTTAAGATCCTTGAAAAATGTCTGAAACAAACACAAAACAATGCATCATTTATCACATCTGATTTCCTAAAATAGCATGGAAATATTTGCAATAACAATTATTTTTAAAATGGCATTCTAATACATAACAAAATTACTAATAATCTACCTCATGCCATAGTTTGGCAGTTGATATTTGCCCAAACCTGATCAACTTTAAAAATGGGTGCTATATAGCAAAGAGTAATGAGAAAACCACTGAAGAGAGAATGATGAGAAAATACTTCTTGCAACTGTGTACTGTGAAAGTGATATTTTAACTATAGCTCATAAATAAAAGTATTACACAATAACATGGATTGAGTTAATGATTTCTTCCATTTTTTTCCATGTCACATCAGGTTTTAAGACATATATTTGATTATGAGAAAAGAAAAATTCAAAAGGTGGAGAGTTTCCTAAAAAGTTCTATTATATACAGTGTGAGGGGAACCCATTAAAAAACTACATTTTTGGGGCCTCCCCTGGTGGCACAGCAGTTGAGCACTGGGCTGCGAAGCTTCCCGCAGCCTCTGCAGTGACAGTTCGATCCCCAGCTGCTGGCAAGGGTCCCACATGGCACAACAGACCTCTCCTGCTGTGCCCGCTGCTCCCCTCAGCTGTGTATTTCATCAGTCTGCCTGTTCTGTTCCCTGCTCTGGCTTTGGTGAATTCTCTCACCCTCCCGCGCTTCTGACTGTACTCAGTGCTTGTATAAATAAATAAATAAATCTTTTAAAAAATTTTTTTAATAAAAAACTACATTTTTTGTTATAAAACATATTAAATAATTTACATGAAATGCACTACATGTCTTTAAAAATATGCACAATGGAAAATGTACAGTGAAAGAAGAGGGATGCTTCTGTGTAGAACTAGTGCATCAGAAATACAACTTTGAAACTCAGGGCTGTGCACAGTCAAAGCAGACAGCAGGCACAATGACATGTTAAATTACCCACATGATGTATAGCTTAATGAACCCCCTTGTGTTGATCACGCTTGGCATTAATCAAGAGCCATGAACAGATTCCCTTATTTTCTCAATGCTGCTCTGATAAACTGCAATTTCATTTAACCTTGGACAGCAACTTTAATAGCTTCCATGGGACAACTGTCGATACCTTCCTGGGTATACAGTGATTAAAACACAACCCAAGATGCATGTCATGAATTTTCTTCATTTGAAATTAGAATTTTTATCCTTAACAACTATTTGCATAAAATATGCTGAAGACACTGAAATGTGTAAATATTTGCATTTATCTGGTCTAGATGTTATATTATAAAATATTAATTAATATCATATTCATAAGCATGCTTACTGGTGTGTTTGTTTTACTTCTTTCAAATAACACTTGCCCTTGTCAGAAGCAGAAGGGAAAAATCAAAGTTGAAATTAGCTTTGATGCAAATCCTCTCAACTATCTATCATATGTATCTAAAATACACCCTCCAGTTATTAGGGGGTCAGAGTAGATCCAACTGGGCAGTGGTGCTATCCTTTGATTAAAACAACACATGTAATGTCCACATAATATAATTAAACCTAAATGTGGATTATTAAATAAAACAAAACCATTCCATTTCCTTCCTTGATCTTAAATGTGGTTTTAGTTAAACATATCTGATAGCTGGTTGGCTTCCTAAATTTTGAAAACATCTGGATGAAAAATATAATTAGACCATTTTCTTTATACATGATGATTTATAAAACTAAAACACTTCTAACCTAACCAATTCTCTTGAAATTATATGATATGGAGTTTTCAAATATGGGACTTGACTTTAGAAGTTCATAATATCTCTGACATCAATAGAGGGTGGAATGAAGCATAAGAGGCCAAGATTCATCACAGGCCTGAATTTCTTTCCCTCTGAAAGGAAGATAAAATTAAAGAAGCACAGAATGAACAGGATGGGGGAGAGGGGTAGATGGCAGAGGAGAGATAAAGATAGAGTCACAGAAGATATGCAATCCTCCACTTTGTAAGAAAACACTCATGGCGATCAGTGTTTTCAAAATTTGGAAACTGGCACCAAGGGCTAGAAATTGCATTGCAGGTGTTCACAATTAGTTTTTTTTTTTTAATAAGTTCCCCAGGTTAGCTATAAACTTATGAATCATTTTAATTTAAAAAAATTAATTTTTTTTATTATTGATACAAGAAGTTGGTTATTTTATAGTTACTAAGGTTTGTGCAAAAGGTACTGATCATAACATTTGTTTCTAAACCTAGTTCACCTCTATCTAAGACCTAGGCACATCGATTTAATCTCTAGCCATAGATTAAAAAGTCACTTTACCTCTTTAGGATTCCTTATCTATAAAGCAAAGGGATTTGATTTTATTATAGTTGAGGTTTTTTTTTTTCTTCCTGATAGTCATAGTCTAAGATCTATGACTAAATTCTATGAAAGTGCTTGCTTGTGGTTTGGGTTTGGATTTATTTTAAAAGAGATGACTTCCTATAATAGAGCTCTTTGGGGCTATATGTGACCTCTACGCTTCAGCACTTGATTTCACACATATGCTCAGAACCTGTTTGAGGTTATGGCTTGTTATTTGACAATATTTAGAAGAATGAAAAGAACTGAATTTAATACAAATTTCCTCTGAAGCTCAGTTGCTGTCCTGAAGAGAGTTTTTTTTTTCCCCCTGCCATTCTTTAGGCAAAAAAGGGAGACTAAAAGTAGATCAATGGCATCTTCATAGTTCTTCACTAACTTTTCACTCTGTGCCTCAAATTCTTGTGCTGCTAAAGAGAAAATACAGCACTGCTAAAACCCAGGGAGTTTTCTTTAGGAAAAAGTCATTCACTGTAATGTGACTAGCACATACACCAATAATATTCAGCTCAGAATATTCCAAGAACAAAACTCCCTGTTATGGGTCTATACAAACTGTCCAAGAAAGGGCTGCATTCTTGAAAGATAATCAGGACTGCATATAAACAAAATCATGGCTTATTAGAGCACAAGCAAATAGTATATTGCGGACCAAGCAGGTTCATGAGTTGTCCTGTTCAAGGACATCCACATTCCTGACCTTCATCTATATCCTTGAATATGCCAAGCTTTTCCTGCCCTTGTGTCAATGCACATGCTATTCTTTCTGACTGAATTGTTCTTTTCCCCCTTTTGGACTAATTCTTTTGCAACTGTCAGGTATCAGTTTTAATGTCATGTCCCTAGAAAAAGGTCTTGTCCTGACAGTGTACTTCCTTCCCCTACCAATCAGATCTGAATTAAGCTACAAAACAAATACAATAATTTAAAAAAACAAACCAGTATAGTCTCCTCCTCCAGTCTATGTAGGTTCCAGAAGTATTCATAAAAAATGGCTTCCATCCAAAAAGTAATGACATTAAATCGACTTAACAAATAGTCACTGAGTTTGCAGTCAATGACAGTGGAAGGTGTAAATTAGTCCTGCCTTTAGGTTAATATATTATTGTAAGCAGAACATTAATATTTTGAGGGGTCCAGAGATATGCTCCAATCAAACAGAAAAAAAACCCACACCAATATGGGTATTCACCTATGACACATCAATCTTAGTCACTTAGACATGACTTTCAGTTGGACTCCAATATTTAAAATACTTAATAAAAGTTGCAGCCCATTTTCTTTGAATCATAATTTTGATTTTCAGTTGGGCCAATCAACTTATATAAAACTCTAAAATTTGGATGCTTCTACAAATACTCGACAGTTAAAATGTTAATTCTGCCACAATAACAAGAAAACAATATTTTTTCAACACAAAAGTTTAGACTCCTTAAATAGAATATTAGTAGCATAAGGTTTTGTTTTTGTTTCACAAAGATGAAACCTCACAAATGAGTAAGCATTTAAAGAAGAATTTTTATTTGAATCTAAAAATAATAAATACATGTTTAAATCAACTAAAGTGAGTATCAGTGAAAATTCATTTTAAAGGAGTAGTACTGTCACTTCTTTTTTTTTTAAATAATAAATTTTATTTTTATATTCCCCATACAATTGCAGCCCCCCCATTCTGGCCCCAATCCCTCCCCTCCCGCCCCCGTCCCCCAGTAGTACTGTCACTTCTTTATAGCATTCTGACTTTAGAATTAAAAATTAAGGGATGAAACTCATAATCCATCAATAAGAGGTGCTCCATCGGCCTCCCCTGGTGGCGCAGAGGTTAAGCGCTGGGCTGCAAAGCTGCCTGCAGCTTCTGCAACGCCGGTTCGATCCCCCGCCACCAGTGAGGGCGCAACAGACCTCTTCTGCCACGCCCACTGCTCCCCTTAGCAGGGTATTTCAGTCACTCTGCCTGTTCTGTTCCCCGTTCTGGTTCTGGTGAATTCTCTCACCCTCCCACACTTCTGACTGTACCCAGTGCTTGTATAAATATATAAATAAATAAATCTTTAAAAAAAAAAAAAAAAGAGATGCTCCACACTGGGCTAGCAAAGCTTAAATATCAACCACACCCAAAAAGATTCTGAAAGAAAATCTGCTTGAAAGGCTGCCTATTGGTACAATTAAATATCTTCAAGATATAGATTTTCTTCTACTATGATATTTACCCATGACTTATGTTTACATTATTAGATGTCTTAACTTTTATTCTGTTCTCTTTTTTACCGTTAATTGAGATTTTAGCATTACCTTAACTTTGTTAATAAAGGAAAATGATTCCACAAAATAATAATTATATTTTTATACAATTTTAAGAATCAACCTAATCGTTCATGCTTTATAATAATAATTTAAAATTACTTATCTTTTTCTATCTTCTCACTTAAAATCTCTATTAGTGATTTGAGCTCAAGAAAAGGAATCTTATACATAGACAAAGAGATATAATTCAGCACTAAAAATAAATGATCTATCAAATCATGAAAAGACATGGAGAAGCCTCAAGTGTATATTGCTAAGAGAGAGATGCAACCTGAAAGGGCTACATACTCTGTGATTCCAACTATATAATATTCTGGAAAACATAAAATCATGACAGTGATTGATCAGCAGTTGCCTGAGGTTGAGAGGAGCAAGGAATGAATAAAGGGAGCACAGGGGATTTAAGGATAGTAAAACAATTCAGTGTAATATAATGCTGCATATGTACCATTATACATTTTCCCAAACCCATGGAACATACAAAACAAAGAGTGAACCCTAGCGTAAACTATGGATTTTGGCTGCAAATGATGTGACAACGTAGGTTTATACATTGTAATAAATGTACTACTCTGGTGGGGGATGTTGACAACCAGGGAATCAATAGGGTGGAGGGTAGAAGGGATGTATGGGAAATCTTTACACATTCACCTCTCTTTTGCCGTCAACCCAAAACTGCTCTACAAAAAGTCTATTAAAACTTTTTAAAGGAGTCTAAAGAATGTTTTATGTTCCTTATTGTGAGGGTTTATCTTCTTTCACTTCTATAATTACTTTGTTAAAGTGAATAAAAATGCTTCTGGCCTGAAGGCATTTTCAACAAAAGTGAAAAGAAGTGGGATCGCTCTGATTCTTTATATATTTAGTGAAAAATAAATAAATGAAAAGGGGGAAAAAAAAGAAAACCTACTATCCATCAAAGTGAATGCATCACTCACCTTTTAAGGTGCAATAATTTGGCCTGGTCACTAGGGATCCACTTAGCATCCTAGAAGTAATTAAATTAATGGGCCCTTGTGGCCCAAAGAAGCTAGTAGAGCTGCCTTTTCAATAATAAAACATACTATTTCTTCCTGACAAGATAGCAGTTAATTTCTAATCTGAAAAATAGGAGCTGCCATACTTGGCTGTGTTGTTCCTTTCAGCTATGCTGTTGATGACTCAGAATTACAGTTTTTTTCGTGAACTTACCTACTTTCAATTTTAAACTCTTGACTGAGTTTAGATGAAATGGAAAATGTGAGGACACAAGAAATCTGTTTTTCTAAACTTCCAACTACCATCCCTTAATGCTCATTTTCTTCTGTGTGATGTCTAAGTATTCAATTGAATTTTTTAAGGCATAGTGGCCATCCTTGAGCCCTGGACTTGGCTAGTGCAACTTTGGGCAAGTAACTTGAACTTTTGAGGTCTGAAGTGGATTAGATTTAGTTATTTTCACTTTAAAATCATACAACTCATATTAAGCCCTCAGGATTGTTTCTGGAAAAGCATCCCATGCCTTTTTTACATGAATAATTTCTTCTGATTCTTCAGGTCTAGTTCATGCTCGGCAGAGAAGACGTCCCTGACTACTGAATCTATGGTATTACATAAATACACAAACACAGAGAGAAAATATACACAAATTTATGTACCCATAAAACATGGAAGTGCATACACACTTTATATGACCTATTATGAGCACTTTTCCTTCATGGCCCTCATATCTATTCATGTTGTTTACCTATTTCTTTTTTTGTCTCTCCCACAAACCTATAAGCTCTCTAAAGACTGAGAACTCCCCTATCTGATCCACAGATACATTTTTCGTTGTTTTTATTTTTATCTTTTTACAGTCCACAGGTCTTCCCCAAGTCCTCACCCCTCCCCCGCCACCCACCACACACACCTATCATACCAAGAATTCATAGGGAGTGGGTTCCAGCAGCTCAGGCACCTTTCCATTGGTCATAAAGTATACTTCTCTGAGTGGAACAGGCTGGTGCTTCAGCTCAAAGCAAATACCATTCTCTTCAGCTTCCTTTTTTTCCTAATCATTTTCTTTAATGCATTTAGGAAGCTATCTTGGCTCTTAGAGTTTCTTGATATGCTTGATATGAACATTAATTTTCTTGGCAAGAATCTTGCCCTTTACTTGTTTGCATACATTGCCAGCTGCATGCTGTGTAATATTATAGACTCTTCCAGTTTTGCCATGGTAACATTTGTGGGGCATTCCTTTTGTAATAATGCCCATCCCCTTGATGTTTACAATATCACCTTTCTTGTAGATTCACATGCATGTCGCCAAAGGAACAACTCACGTTTTCCAAAAGACCTAGATAACAAATAGCAGGTGTCTCTCCTCCTTCTCTTCGTGTTGGCCATTTGGCGACTTACTAGAAGATGGTAGTTACAGCCAAAATGTCACAAATGTACTGTAGGAGCCTTACACAATACTTGTCTAATGGAAGATCCTCAAATATTTATTAAATACATGAAGTAAACATAACCCATACTGTATATATTATAAAAACAAAATTAAAATCTCTTAATCTATGAGGAATCCATCTCAGCAACACATATGGATGGATGTGCATGAGATATTAAAAACATTATAATAACCATTTATTTATTTTTTTAAAGATTTACTTATGCATACAAGAGAAACAGGGGGTGAGAGGATTCACCAGAGACAGTTTGGGGAACAGAACAGGCAGACTGACTGAAATACACTGCTGAGGGGAGCAGCAGGCGAGTCAGGAGAGATCTGCTTCGCCATGTGGGTTGCTCCCTGGCCGGTCGGGGATCGAACTCGTGCTGCAGAGGCTGCAAATTGCTTCATAGTGCGGTCCTTAACCCCTTGTGCTGCCAGGGAGGCCCTTATAATGACTCTTTATTAAACACTTTCTATGCATCAGCACTAAATGAGTGTTCTGGATGAATGAGTGAATGAATGAATTTCACTGCACCACCAAAATCAAGTGAACCAAAACACAATTCCAAAGCTTAAGTGGTAATCAAGTCATGCCTTAATTTTTACTTCAGTTTCTTAACATAAGTCATCAATTATTATCTTTGTTTCCTTTCATATATGTTATGGTAAAAATAGGAACAAAAATTGCTAAGATAACCTAATTAGCTATCTTATATTGACTCTAGCATAACTGTATATTCTCTTTGGTTACATATTTTTAAAGCTACAAATTTCTACTCTGAAACATTTTAAATACACATTTTATTCAGCAAGTCATGAAAGATAACTTCATTGCAGGCTTGTCCTTTTTTAAATTCATTGGATGCAACTAAGTAACCTAAAGCTACAGGATATTAATAAAATTAGCCAGAAATAGAGAAAGGACAACTAGAAACATAGGAGTATAATTCATCAATTGCTTTAGAAATTTCACATAAACATTTTCTAATCTTAAATGCATTACTTGGTTCCCTTTTTTTCATATTTCTCTTCTATTATTCTTGGTGCCAAATTGCTTTTTTTTTTTTTTTTTTGGTACAATAGAAACATTTTCCTGATTACTACTGTGTCTGATTGTGTTTAAATGCAAAGCAGTTTAACATCACGAGGGTCGATGCATTACGCTTCCTGGACTTAACTTATTACCATCCTGTTACTTGAAAAATTCACAGTATTTGTTGCAATAACTTCATTCCTCAATGAGGTTTTTCTTTACTTTTGCCATTTGGGATTCATTTCCTGTAATAATAATGTGTCTTTCTAGCAGTCCACAAATATATTAATTCCCCAAGATCACCTGTTTTACACTCTTAAAAAAATCACTGGTAAAAATTTCTGCTTAAAATTAAAATTTTTTTAAATCAATATTTAGAAAGTAACATAGTAATAATTTATTTAGAGCAAAAATATCAGTAAATGTTTCATCTTCTTGGCAAAGTTAGTAGGGGAATAGGATCTAAGTATCGCTACTTGATTTACATGTTAAGTACTAAAGGGAATGACATCTGTAGAGAGTAATCCACACCTCAAGAAAATGGTAAAGTTAGCATCACCAATAATGGGATAAAATGACTTCATGTAACACTGAACGACAGACTAGAAAGACAACACAGCATATAAACAGTACTTCTGAGCCTCCCCTGGTGGCGCAGCGTTTGAGTGCTAGGCTGCGAAGCTGCGAAGCTGCCCGGCAGCCTCTGCAGCACCGGTTCAATCCCCGGCCCCTGGCAAGGGTTCCACGTGGCGTGCAGACCTCTCCTGCGGCCCCGCTGCTCCCCTCAGCAGTGTATTTCATCAGTCTGCCAGTTCTGTTCCCCACTCTGGTGAATTCTCTCACCCTCCCATGCTTCTGACTGTACCCAGTGCTTGTATAAATAAATAAATAACTGGTCTTTTTTTTCTTCAAAATGTCATGAAAAACAAGAATATCGAAAGACTGGTCCAGATTAAAGGAGACTAAAGAGATAATAATGAAGAACAGTGTGTAGTTCTGGATTGATGCCAGGAAAGGAAAAGGGATTCTTTTGTTTTTATTTTTATTTTCTCTAAAGACAATTGGCAAAAATCTGAATATGGATTTAATATTTGTGCTGCATTAATGTTAAATGCCCTGAACTTGGTAACTAAATTGTATTAAATTATTAACAAATTACAATCATAAAATGGCAAACTGTATTAAATTAATACATAATATTTGGTGAAGTCATGACTCCTGTCAGCTTATCTCAAATAATTTATCATGATAATAATTAGATGGATGGATAGGTAGAGGATAATATGTACATATTCATGGAAAAAGAAAACAAATGTGAGACAATATCATTAAATGGAGAATCTAGGTATACTAAAATTCTGTAAAGATCTCTATAAGTTTTCTGATGGTTTGAAATTTTTCAAAATTAAAAAATAAGATTAAACTTAGAAGAATTTCTGCAAATCATATCACAGTAAGATATTAACAATCTTGAAGAAAAGGAAAAATTAACATTAAAAAAATGAAGCCTTCTAGGCTGTGTGGAGGTTCCTTAAACTACTAAAAATGGAGCACCCATATGAACCAGCAATTACTCCCAGGAATCTACCCAAAGGAAACTAAATTATTAATTAAAAGGAATACTTGCACCCCTATGTTTATTGTAGCACTATTTACAAAAGGTAAGATATGGAAACAACCGAAATGCCCAAAAGTAGATGACTGGATCAAGAAGATGTGGTACATATACACAATGGAATATTACTCAGCAATCAAAAAAGATAAACCCATGCCATTCGCACCATAGATGGAGCTAGAAAGGATTATGTTCAGTGAAATAAGCCAGAAAGAAAAAGAAAAATATCAGATGGTTTCACTTATAGGAGGAGAGTAGGGGAAACAAATAAGGGATCGGGGGAAAATAATTTTAATAAATTAAAAAACAAAACTAACAGGCAACTATAAATCAAAGATATTCTGCAGGGGAGGGGGAGGGAGAGGGATGAAAACAGGGAGGGGAAGAGCACAAGGGACTAGGGTGATGGTGCACGGGTGAACTGGTGGTGGGAATTCTACAGCTATTACACCTGAGAAGAGAAAGCATACATTGTACAAAAAAGGAAGAATGATGTAAAAAATATATATAATCAAAAAATAATTTAAAAAGGAAGCCTTCTAAATTTGAGTGAATTTGTTACCATTCCTTCAGTTAATAAGGAATATTTTTAAATGTGATTATATTTCTGTAGTGTTTAAGAATTTTCCATTTGTTCAGTCTGATCTTAGGTACCTTCAGTCTAAGTTACCTTCCTAACTGCTAAAGTTCCTCATTTACTTTTGCCATAATTAACCATTTATAGATTGTAGTTTAAGGTCACAAACTTGAACATCTGAGACACTTCAATTTTTTTTTTTTCACTTTTAACTCAGTTTAGATTTTCGTTCTTAAAAAAAAAAAAAGCACCCTTTTTCTGTCACCGAGGAAAGTACTGCTTCCAAAATAATGAGTTTAATTATAAAAATAAAGTTTGATTATCAATTTTGTCTTTATAGAGTCTCCTTTCAGTTCACCCTTCCCTCTCTGAATCTCAATTCTCGGTATGTGTGTATTTCAAGAATTTTAACGTTATTATTGTGTAAGGGCAGGACTGGACCACTGAGCAGATTTTCTAATGATCCCATGCAGACGGGGTAAAGGAGAAGAGAGTCCTGGAGACGTCGGCAGGTTTTCAGGCTTTTATTGGGGTTCACCAGGCATATGGCAGGCAGGGGTGCTGGGAGGCCGGGAGGCTGGCAGTCCTCCCAGCCCCCAGGAAATCCTCACTTTATCTGGGCTCTCTGGCGTTCTCTCTGCTTCTCTGCAATTCTGTTAGTTCTGCTGCTTCTTGGCTTCTGCTGGCATACCCGTGACACCGCCCTTAAAAGCCCAGTCTTAGCCCAGGTGAATCCCATCTACCTATGCCCACACCCTACTCCAGGTGCCTGCCATCAGGCATGCATGCATTCAGGACTGCGAGGATCCATCATCTATCCTGATGGCGGGAGGGCAGAAAAGCCTGACATTTTTCCTTACCCTACATATTGTCTAACCACTTGGAAGAAAGCCATTGACAGTTTCCTAAACTTGCTTGATTCTTCCATCCTCAACCTTCATTTTGACCTAAGATTCCTAAGAAAACCACCTTTGCTAATTCCTGTTTTTCATTGTTTTCAAGGCTAACTACTGTCATTCCTTTGCTAACTTTGTAGTCAATCTTTATAAACTGCTTTATGTATGAGAATTTTTTTTTCTAGGAAAACCTTTTTAGTTTTCTTCTTTTGGATTTTGGGGTC
This sequence comes from Talpa europaea, assembly GCF_964194135.1. Taxonomy (NCBI): domain Eukaryota; kingdom Metazoa; phylum Chordata; class Mammalia; order Eulipotyphla; family Talpidae; genus Talpa; species Talpa europaea. The sequence continues at coordinate 95,355,850 of NC_140069.1, read as the reverse complement.
AATACAGAACAGATGGGAAACATACATAAGAAATCACCATATGCTCTGTCCAAGCGCCAACTATTACAGCTGATTTCACTTGGTGAAGGCAAGGGGAAAGGGCTTCAGTTTAAGGTGGCTTCATTGAAACAATGGAAACTACATTAAACAGTAAAATGCTTATGCCGTCAGGAAACTGGGCACCAAAGTAGCCTACACTTTTCATAAAGTCTAATAATCTCCATCTAGTAATGCTTGAGAAGAGATCACCCAATCTTTAGCAATGCTAAAATGTAGAAGTTTTCCTATTATACTACACAGAGAATGTTCCCTAGATCTCAAAAATAAAAGTGTTATTTTTAAGCTCACAATGCTAATTTTTCTGTTTTATAAAGTAATAATGCCATAACCCATGAAAGATACCACCACAGTGTCTGGCACATGAGCAAAACATGTAAATGTGAAATATTATTTATATTTTTTTCACTGTTTGCTTAGCCTCAACAATATTTTTCTTTCCATCTCATTTCATTTTTTGACAGCTCAACCTCCAAAAGCACCCTCAGAAATCTATGAAGTCCTGACATTCAGCAAGTTCCATTTACCAAATTTAGAGTCATAACTTAGATTTTTTGTGTGTTTTTATCAGCCAGCTGTGTAGCCAATCACTCAAAACTTGCAATTTGGGCAAACTTAGTGCCTTTTTTAGTAAGCTGGCAGCTCTTTTGCTAGAACAGCTCCTCTAGAAACTTGGCAGGCTTTTTATGTGTCAGATTATAGTCTACTCTATTTAGCATAGGACTGGTAGATTGTTGCAGTAATAGTCCCAAATTGGTTCATACCTTTCTGAATCCATCAACTCCCTCATTGTAAGCCCTTGCCAAATTCCTCCCCACATTCACTCTAATCTATACTTGGCCATGTGATTTGCTCTAACCAATGTTGCAAAAATAAAAGTGACATAAGCTAAAACTTGAAAAGTCCATTCACATTGGGACTTGCCCCTTTGCTTGATCGGGGAATCCTTGTCAAGACCAGCGTGTGAGCGTCCTAGCTAGTCAACTTGATAATGACAGACATATGGCTGAGACTCCTATTGGACCTCTCCATAGCCAACCAACACCTGAAGTGGGGGCTCTTCCCTAACTGTCAAAGACTATGAGTGAGTCCAGTCAACACCAGTGAAGTTCTGCCCTGTTGAGTCCACATGTGTCATGAAAACCAAATATTGTTTTAAGTCACTTCTAAGTTTGGGATGCTGACTTTGCAGCAATAGGTAAATGAAAAAGAAACGTGTTTCTGTAATAAAAACATGTAGCATTGGCTTTGGATTAGAAGCTGGTGGAGGGCAGTAAAGCTGCAATAATACTATGAAGACTGGAAAAACGGTAAGCACATTCTTAGCAAGTTATAAAATTGATAAGGAAACTGCTATAGCAGACTAGAAAAATAATGACCTAAGTTAGATAGTTATGGAACAATTAGTGACAAGGTTGCCTGCAGTAATTAATGAATTTCTGGATTTGCTAGGAGAATTGCCTCATACAAAATTAAATTTGTCAGTTGGTCTCTTTTAGTTGCCTATGATAAGGTACAGGAAAGATGAGCTCTAGAAAATTCTGTTTATAAGCAGAATTTAGCAAGAATATGGAGGGGTCAGGATACGCTGAGAAGAAAACAAACTTTCAGTAAAAATCTGTCAAATAAATGCTTCTGTGTCTTTAATTTAAAGACAAATTAAAGTGTGACTATAAGTACTTTTGTCAAGAATTTTAAAATTTGGGCCTCCCCTGGTGGCACAGGAGGTTGAGCACTGCGCTGTGAAGCTGACCTCTCCTGTTATACCCGCTGCTCCCCTCAGCAGTGTATTTTGTCAGTCTGTCTGTGCTGTTCCCCACTCTGTCTCTGGTGAATCCTTTCACCCTCCCACGCATCTGGCCTGTACCCCGGTTCTTGTATAAATAAATAAATAAATCTTTTAAAAAATTTTTTTTAATTAAAGAACATGCATAGTAGATATTCTTAGACTTTTTAATTCTTAGAGGTATTTTCCCCAGCAGCATGGCATACCAAAGTTAAAAGAAATTTGTCTCAATAACTTTGGGTTATTCAAAGTTGCTGGATTAGTCAAATTCAAATAACTTTTGACTATTAAAGCAACTGTGGAAGTGGCTTCTGCCGACAAATCATATTCATAGGAAATTCTCAAAATGCTGAAGTTAGCTACATAAAAATACAGCTGACTTGGACTGAAAGAGACCAGGTCATCTTAAACAAAAAGACACCTCTGGGTCCCCAATCCTTTATAGGAATGAAGAAGGCTGAGGAAGATATTCAGCTGCATACACAGGTCATTTGGATGACATCTCCAAGGGCAGCCTCAAGACCATAAAGAACAATGGATAGGGATACCACTCTCAGAGATTTGTAGAAAATAATCAACTAAAGAAATATTTCCATGAAGCACAGTCTCAGCCTAATCAAGGAAAATTTCCTGGTCCTGGTATACAGTGATCTGGGAGCATGTGCCATGCTGGTTATAGAATTTCTATGGCCCGATGAGTATTCCATGTCCCCATTCTTCCCCTTTCATATGTCACTCTCTATTGTGGTTATCAAATCACATCACTGTGTGCTATGACTTATCTTTTTAGCACAACTGGATCAAAAGGAGCTGCATCCAGAAATTCACACCCAGACAATATTATAGATCAAGAGATCCTGGACTTTGAGCTCGATGCTATGATTGAATGAAATTCAGGGGGACTTTGGAGTATGGGAATATATTTTGCATGTGGGAGGAATTTAAACATCAGGGTAGAGGGCTTCCATGGTAGACTATGGTAGTAACAGATTCTAATTGTGAACTAATTCAAGTGTGAACTTGACTTTATCCATACCTTTATTAGTCCATTCACACACTCTGGTCTTGTCCAATGTGACTTGTTTCAGTCAATAAGACAAGAGCAAAATTGAACAAGCAGATCCTAGAAAAATGTTTGCATATTGGTCTTGCCTATTTTGATTGCTCTTAGGACCAGACACAGGCTAGCCTGCTGGATTGTGAAAGATACATGGCCCAATCATCTCTATTGCCCTAGCCAGTAATCACTAGAAGCAGAGCCAACTAAATGACCAACAGCTGACCATAGAAACAAGTGAAACTAGTCAAGAACAAACCAGTTGATCCCATCCCAAATTGCCAACCAACAAATGGCAAGCTAAATAAAAGATTGTTGTTTTAAACCACTAAATTTGTTGTGCATAATAATGTAGCAAAGAATCATGTTCTGGTTCACATCCAGTAAATTATAGCCTGCAGGCCAAATCCAGCCCACCCCATGTTTTTATACAGTCTGTAAGCTAAGAACGGTTCTTACATTTGTAAGTGGCTTGAAAAAAAATCAAAAGAATATTTTTAACATGTGAAACTTACATGAAATTCAAAAATCAGCATCAATAAATAAACTGTATTGGAATACAACCACACACCCATTTATTTAACAAATAAATAAATAAACTGTATTGGAACACAACCACACACCCATTTATTTACATATTATCTATGACAGCTTTTGTGCTTCAAGGCCCACAATGAATAGTAACAGCAGAGACTACATTACCTGCAAAGCTTAAAATATTTATTATCTGTCCTTTATAGAAAAAGTTTGAAGATCCCTGTTCTAGCTAAAGTTCATAGTTATTTACTTGTGGTCAAAAATAAGATAGCTGAAGTTTGGCATTAAGAAGGAAATGGGTGTGCTATGTCTTGGCAGTCCAGGCACAAGCTATAGGCCGCTATGCACAAATACATGAGGCTGCCCATAAATACAGTTTTGTGAGATCTCAGAAGAGTAAAGGGGGCACTAAGAACAACCAGGCCTCTTCAGCAGAGAGTTTAAAAAAGGAAAGAGAGAAAGAAGCAAGACACAAGTAACCTAATAACCAAAGTAAGGAATCTTATGTTTGATGCCAGAAGCTCTTTTTACCTCCTTACAATATTGTAGCTGGAACAACAAAGATTCAGCAGAACTCCAGCTTCATCAATCCAATGTAGTTATCTACTGCAGTGAGGAAATCAAGCTTACATCAAAACAAGCAAGCAACTAAGATCTCTAATCTCATTATTAATATTCCACCAGTATAGACAGAGAGGAAAGGAGATTAGAAACAAATGACTAATATAGCTTTTAAAGTATTACTCTCATTATTTCCATAGTAATGTCTTTGCTTACTCATTTTTCCATATGTCTTCTCTTTCTTTGGACTCTTCTTTTTGATTACCCCAACAAAGCAAAACTGATAATTGGAATCCATTAAGCTTCAGTTTGCCCAGCAATGAAAAAAAAAGCGGAATTATATTTGCCACTGGGTGTTGTCACATATCCACACTGGTCTCTTGACAAATTTAGGTAGAGAAATGATAGCCAGCAAGAAAGGCTACATAGACAGAAAATGAAAGAAGCGGAGAACAATGAGAATAAAAAGGACAAAAACAAAAATACAAAAATCTACCCTGACCTCTTTACATATGATCAGAAAGTGTACAAAGTGCTCAAAAGAACAGGAGAACGGGAATATTCTCTATATTCCCCATTTCAGGAACAGCCTCTGATCCATAAGAGCAATAGAATAATAACTCACTACAATTAAAGTCACTGGGGACTTCAAAGTACATTGGCCAGTCAGGTACCTGTAATGACATCTTAGTTGATACAGAACATCTGAAAAAGGGAGTAAAAAGTTTCTCCTGAAATTTCTACATTTACCTTATCTTAAATTAGAGTGGTTTGCTTAGCTCTAATGACAAATCAAGGTAGGGGCATGGAGGAGCAGTCTGTCTGTGTCCCTATAATCAAGGAGCGTATTTATAGCAAATTTAAAAATACAATAGAAGTGAATAAAAACCAGCCTGCTTAATAGTACTATGTCCAGAAAATTCTAATTGATGTCCATGGTAAAATATTTCTTCTTACCAGGCCAAACCACCTGACAGTATCTGCCTCTTACTACACCACAGCTTATTTTAACTAAAACCTTACACGGTTCCTGTTCTTTTCATATCCATTGATGCTTTAATGCCAGCTTCCAAACATATATGGAGAATAAAAAGCAAATATTAGCATTCCGTGAGTACAGGTCAACAACTGAATTTTATTTGGTGCTGAGTCTGAGCAGAGAATTAATTTTGTAGATGACATAGATCTTTATAATCTTGCACATTCCCTGAAATCCTTCAGATTCTCTTCCCTCTTTCTGTCACCTGAATCTTCTTCCTTCTCCTTAAACTCTGATACCTCCATAGGGTCTGCCTCTTTCTTTTTTGAAGAAATTTCTCCAGCTTATATCTTTACACTTAAGCCCTTTCACCCAATGAATAATAAATGTGTTTCTTCTCAGTATGACCTGCCCTCCTTAGCCTAAAAAGGGCAGAGATAGGTGGAAAGTGTAAATAACTAATAAGTTAACACAGCCAAGTTGATAAAATGATAACAAAGTGGGTGGAGTACATTTTAAAATATATATAGACTGAACTACAACTCTTAATATATTATAGACAAAAACAAAAATCATAATGTGTGAATGAGAAGTATTTTCTAAGTTATTTCTTGTTATTTACATTACACCTTGTACTATGAAGATAACATACATTTCACTTATATTAGTTGAGCATTTGTATTTTTGAATCATAACATCTATGATATCAAGGGAAAATTACTGATAAATAAAAAAGGCTTGCATAGCAAGACTATATAGGTGATCTAAAGTGCTTACCACAGAGAGTGTTTTTCTATAGAATCCATCTTTATAAGGTTGCTTATAGTGAAATCCACCAATGGTGAAGTAGAATAAAAGGCCTAAATTGCTTCAGCACAATTCAGCAAGGTTTCATTCCACTTACTGAAGTATACTTTTACCTACAAGCATGTGCCTCTGTTAAGTGATGCACTTATCGCACACCGCATGGGTGAAAAGTGCTTATATTGAAATGTTCCCTCTTTGCTTTCCCAGAGCGCATGTATGAAAAACAAAAGTGAATTCTCTTCCTGAAGGCTAAAATAACCAAGAAACTCTGCTGGATAAAGTTTAGTTTCTCTCTGAAAATGCTTTCCCCAACAATCAGGCTAACGGAAAGAAAGTAAAATATAAAAGGGTCAATTTTGTCAGGTTTTCATTTTTCTTTGGTCTATTTTCAAGATAGACAGCTAAACATCAATTCTAGATGATAGAGGAAGTAGCTGACCTATTCAGAAATGTGTTATTCTTTGCTGCATATGCTAAAAAGAATCTTCATAAGTCATTCTATACGCATATATATATGTTATTTTGAATGGACTCTAAAAGTATCAGCTGCAAGTGATCTGCCAAAAAATAAATCTAAGCCAGGAAGGATTCCACTCTTATCTTGAAGGGATAAGAGTGTTCCTGCTGCTCCTGCTCTGTAGACTTATCATCAATGGACAATCAGAAATACATTATTTTCTATACAATAACAAACATGAGAAGATACTATAAGATACTAGAGAATAGCCTTAATATCCTAGAACATTCACCTTCAAACTTTTTGGATAACATCTATTTAATATTAAATGTTGGATTTGAATCAACACCTCTGTGGAAGAGGATAAAATGTCAACATTAGTAACAAACAGGTTGTTTTAGTTATTTATTGCTAAGTAACCAGCTATCCTATAACATAGTGGGTTAAAATGATTGATTTCTTTCTTACAATCCTGTGGATTGGCTAGGCTTGTGTTGCACATGATGTCAGTAGACACACACACTAGAATATTCTAGAAGGGTGATTTTTGTTTCTCTTAATGCAAAATAATATTGTAGTAACTCGTTCTGTAACCATTCTTTACTAAAACATTGATTTTATCCTTGCCAAAAAACAAATTGTAAATAAACAGACTATTTGGATTTTCAAACACTATATTAATGAGATACACTATTTTGATGCCATAGTTTTACCTTAACCAAATCAATCATATATATTGGCAAAGTTTGAAGTATCTACCCTCAATGCATAAATCCCTACGATTTATGGCCAAATAGGAGCAGAAATTCTACCATGAGAGGACTAATCCCTTGTTGTTTTCCAGAGGGAGGCCATGTGGACACTGGATGAGAACAAAAGGAGTCCAAAAGGATCCTCCAAATGAACAAGGGCTAATCTAGATACCAAATACAGCAGATATTTAGCCTCAAGAATTTCATTCAAGGTTTCCATTAGACATCTTGGGACCTACAGCCTTATAGGAATCTGTCATTTTCCCAAATCATGAATTTGAATCACATAGTTAACAATAGATAAAGGAGTGTTAAAGACTGAGTATAGTTGATTGTCTATCATCTGCTCTCAATTGGGTTTTGTTACTCTCTTCTTTTTATGAATGAACTTTAAAGAAGTAAATTTATATGCTTTACATCAAATGTCAAAAACTGATGACCCATAAGCCAGCTACAACAACAAATGTGTTTAGTGGCTTAAGCACTTTTTTTAAGCAGAATTGACTGCAACTTTTAAAATAACAACACAGTACTTCTCAAAGGCTTATTTTTTAAAGATTAAATGTTGTGACTATATCTTAACATTTTAGCACTGGTTCTACACAAATGTACTACAGAATTGCTCAAGGGAAAACATAACAACCAGGGGCCTCCCTGATGGAGCAAGGAATTAAGCACAGCACAATGAAGCTATCCGCAGCCTCTGCAGCACAAGTTCGATCCCTGGCCTGCCAGGGAGCAACCCACATGGTATCGCAGACCTCTCCTGTCTCACCCACTGCTCCCCTCAGCAGTGTATTTCACTCAGTCTGCCTGTTCTGTTCCCCACTCTGTCTCTGGTGAATCCTCTCACACACACCCCCTGCATCTCTGGCCTGTACCCCAGATCTTGTATGCATGAATAAATAAATCTTAAAAAAAAAAAAAAAGAAAGAATCCTCAAATAGTAGTAATCAGAAGACTTGGATTAAAATTCTAGCTCTAGGGCCTCCCTGGTGGCACAGGCAGTTGAGTGCCGCACTGTGAAGCTATCCCAGCCTCTGCAGCGCCTGTTGGATCCCAGCTGGCCAGTGAGAATCCCACATGCAGGGCAGACCTCTTCTGTCTCTCCGCTGTTCCCCTCACCAGTGTATTTCGTCAACCTGCCTGTTCTGTTCCCCGCTCTGTCTCTGGTGAATCCTCTCACCCTTTTGCGCATCTCGCCTGCACTCCGGTCCTTGTATATATAAATAAATCTTAAAAAAAAAAAAAAATTCCAGCTCTACCAGTTATTCTTTAAGACCTGGGACAAGTCAATTTATTTGCACATATCTACTTCTTTATTACTACAGGGCACAATTGGGACTCAATATTTAACATCCAATACTCATGTTTTAGATTTTATAATTTATTATTCTAATTGGAAAGTTTCTCGTAGTCTGATTTGTGAATCTCCAAAACGGTTTCACTAAATTTTGAGGAACAAATGCTATTTTTGATTTTAACTTCCTCAAAGACAGCTCTCTGTAAGTTAATGTTTGTATTAAAAAGGGGCATGATATTTCAAAGTATGTTACTGGGGAGCAGAGCACTGGCATTAGTATATAAGATAAAATTCAAAATCTAATATGAGATTTGAAAAACATAGTCTGGGTAGAGGATCCTGTGAACCTTAGCTTATATAACCAGGTTTCAGCATTATCAGCTTTGTACTGACTCAAGAGTCATTTGGCTACATGTGATTTTTACACATCTGTCAACTAAATCAGAGCTCCAAATGAAAAATCTGGCACACAGAAACATAATGGGGATTTGTGAGTCCCCCTGGAGAATTTTGGGTCCATAAACCATTGAATAGATTACTATGACACATAAATAGAGTATTTTCATCTATGACAGATATAATCTTCCTCTGGTTCTCTTTGTGTCGTGTTGTAGGAAACTACACTCACTATCTTCAAACCTGCTTTAGAAAATGTTAAAAGATGAGCAACAACATTATATATGAGACAAATCTACAGGGTAAAAAGAACCAAACCACTTTTGAGAAGACCTAAATCCAGAGTCTGTCATATCACTAACTTCAATCTTTGAGTTAGTCCTATAACTCCAGTCTTGATGTAAATAGTTTACATTTCAAATCATTTCAACAGGCAAGATTGCATTCATCCACCCAGAAAAACCTGTAAAATGGTAGACTTCACTAGTAAGGAAACTAAGACTCAATGAAAGTTTGTAGCTTACCTAAATTTGCACAGGTGTTAAAGATGCACCCCCGTCCATATCCAGATGTTCTTTCACTCTTATAAAATCTCTTTAATCCTTAAAATAAGAAAATAGCAACACTTTATTAAGTTTTGGATTTTGTTTACTAATTCAGAAAATGATTATTTATAATTTGTATGGATCAAAACAGGTACATTAAAAAGAAGAACGTATGTCAGACCAATGGAATCGAATAGAAAATCCAGAAATAAACCCACAGATTTATGGTCAACTAATCTTTGACAAAGGAGCAAAGAATATGCATTGGAGCAAAGAAAGTTTGTTCAATAAATGGTGCTGGGAAAACTGGGTCGCTACATGCAAAAGAATGAAGCTTGACCACTACCTCACACCATACACAAAAATCAACTCAAAATGGATTAAAGAACTAGACATAAGACCTGAAACCATAAAATATATAGAAGGAAATATAGGCAAAACACTACGTGATTTGCACATCAAAGACATCTTTACAGACACATCACCCAAAGCAGTGATAGTGAAGGCAAAGATAAACAGCTGGGACTACATCAAATTAAAGAGCTTTTGCACAGCAAAAGAGACAATAACAAAAACAAAGAGAAACCCCACCGACTGGGAGAACATTTTTGTACCCAACACTAATGATAAAGGACTGATCACAAAAATCTGCAAAGAGCTGATGAGACTCAACAACAACAAAGAAAATAATCCAGTCAAAAAATGGGCAGAAGAGCTAAAAAGAAACTTCTCTGAAGAGGAAATGCAAATGGCCAACAGGCATATGAAAAAATGTTCAACATCACTTGTCATCAGGGAAATGCAAATCAAAACTACCATGAGATACCATCTTACACCAGTGAGGATGGCACATATTAAAAAAACTAGCAACAACAAATGTTGGCGAGGGTGTGGAGAAAAAGGAACTCTCCTGCACTGTTGGTGGCAGTGCAAACTGGTCCAACCACTGTGGAAAGCTGTGTGGAGATTTCTGGACCTACTAAACATAGAGCTTCCATATGATCCAGCAATTCCACTCCTAGGTATTTACCCAAAGGACACAGAAACATCAATTCCAAAGAATACCTGCACCCCTATGTTTATAGCAGCACTGTTTACAATAGCTAAGATTTGGAAACAACCCAAATGCCTAAAAATAGATGACTGGATCAAGAAGATGTGGTACATATATACCATGGAATATTACTCAGCATTCAAAAAAGATAAACACATGCAATTTGCAGCAACATGGATGGCGCTGGAAGGGATCATGCTCAGCGAAATAAGCCAAAAAGAAAAAGAAAAATACCGGATGGTCTCACTCATAGCAGGAATCTAGAAAACTTAAATAAGGGACCAGGAAAATGAATAACTATAAGAAAGTGAAAATCAAAATCAACAAAAAACTATGAACCAGAGACACTTTTAGGGGGGCGGGGGCGGGAGGGGAGGGATTGGGGTCAGAATGGGGGGGCTGCGATTGTATGGGGAATATAACAATAAAATTTATAAAAAAAAAAAAGAAGAAGAAGAACGTATGTGCCACTAGAAAGCAAAGAAAATATTGTAAGAGAAATACCTAATGGTATTATCATAGTTGGAGATACCTTTATCAAAAATGGACAGATCCAGTGAATAGAAAATCAGTAAGGACACAATTTAACTCAATAACACCATCAATCAACTGGGTATTATTGACATCTATAGACTACTTTATCCAACAGCAGTAAGAATATACACTTTTTCAAGTTCACATAGAATATATACACCAAGATTAACCACATTCTCAAGGTTATAATAATGCTTTAGCAATTTTAAAAGACATGAAGATTAAACAACATACTTTTAAAGAACATGTGGGTCAAGGAAGAAATCTCAAGAGAAACTCAACAAATTTTTGAACTAAATGAAAATATAATAGAGCTTATTAAAATTAATGGAATGTAGCTAAAGTAATGCTTAGTGAGAAATATGTAGCATTGAAAGCATATATTCGAAAAGAAGAAAGATTTAAAATCAATAATTTAAATTTCTACATTAGAAAACTAGAAAAAGAACAAATCAAATAAAAAATACGCAGAAAAAGGAGCAAGAGACCTGAACAGTGCAGCTGCCAGCTGCCTGTGCTGGGACCTTGTTTGCTTCCAGTATCCATGTGCTACCCTTACCTGACTCAGAACAAGCAGGTAGACTGTATGTGGCTCCAGAGCATCTATAGTCTGAAGAAGTTCTACCGCAAGTTCACAGATGCCTCATGGAGTGTCCCAGATTAGCAAGCCAACAATGACATTCCTTTAAAATACTTGGTAATATCTTATAGTGGTTGTGGGGCTAGAAAATTAAAGTCAACTCTAAAGCTGAAGTCTGGTTCCATTTAGCCAACACCAGCTGGACTGTTGCTGGTCTTCAGAGGTAAGGATAAAACATGAATAGGGAAAAGCTGAGACAAAAGAGAATAAATGCTACCATTAAGTCAAATAGGAGATTGAGTAAACTGAACTCATCTTCTAAAGCAGGCAAAGAATCTCTTCAGGGAATCTGGGCAGCTGCACTGAGAAATTTAACACAGTCAGGAGACTTGTTTGTTTTGATTGCTATCTCTCTAACATTGGAGTCATCACCAGAATATGCATTTGGGATGTGGGTTACAGGTATTGGTTCTAAAGACTTCATAGGCAATTACTATTCTGTCAAACCTTAATTATCCATTTAATGTATTAATTGCAATAAAATTTTAAACTCAATAGACAAAAAAAAAAGTAAGCAGAAGAAAAATAATAGGAATTAGAATAGAGATCAATGAGATTGGAAAACAGGGAATCAATACAGAAAATCAAAGAAATCAAAAGCCGGTTTTCTGAAAAGATCAATAAAATTGATAAGCCTTCTAGCCAGGCTAAGAATAAAAGAGAAGACACAATTTACTAATACCAGAAATGGAAGAGGGGACATCACTACAGCTCTAATAGATATTACAGGTATAACAAAATAATACTATGAATGCTATGCCTACAACTTTGACAACTTCGTGAAATGGAACAATGTCTTAAAAGACACAATCTGCCAAAACTCACACAAAAAGAAACAGACAATCTGAAGAGGCCTGTATTTATTTAAAAACCTGAATCAATAATAACTTTCCAAAACAGAGGGCACAAGGGCCAAATAAGTTCACTGGTTAAAAAAAAAAAAAATCTTCCAAACATTTAAGGAAGAAATGATACCAATTCTCTACAATCTCTTTCAGAAGATAGAAACAGAGAAATACTTTCCAACTCATTCTATAAGGGCAGCATTACCCTAATACTAAAACCAACAAAAACATTACAAGAAAAGAAAATTACAAACTAGTATTGCTCATGAACATAGTTGCAAAATCCTCAACAAAATATTAGCCAATTAAACTCAACAATGCATAAAAAAATTATACACATAATGAAATGGGATTCATCTAAGGTATGCAATATTAGTTAAACAGTCTAAAATTAATTAGTGTAAATCATCACATCAACAATCTGAATAAGAAAGAGCACATGATCAAAACAATAGATGCAAAAAAAAAAAAAGCACTTGATAAATCCAATATCCATTCACAATAAAAATTCTAATCTGGGGCCTCCCTGGTGGTGCAGCGGTTGAGCGCTGGGTTGCGAAACTGCCTGCAGCTTCTGCAGTGCTGGTTCAATCCCTGATTGCTCCCCGGCCACCAGAGGAGGGTCCCACATGGCACGCAGACCTCTCCTGCCTCCCGCTGCTCCCCTCAGCAGTGTACTTCGTTCCTTCTGCCTGCTCTGCTCCCTGCTCTGGCTCTGGCGAATTCTCTCACCCTCCCGCGCTTCTGACTGTATCCAGTGCTTGTATAAATAAATAAATAAATCTTAAAAAAAAAATTCTAATCTAACAGTAGAGAAGAACTTCCTCAAATTGAAAATTATCTACAAAATACACACAGGTAGCTTCATCTTTAATTGTGAGAAACTCAAGACTTCCCATTAAAATCAAGCACAAGGCAAGAATATCCTCTCTTACCATTCCTTTTCAATAACTTAATGGAAGTCCCTGCAAATGTAATAGTGCAATAAAGAGAAAGAAAAACTATACAAGTTGGGAAGGAAAACATAAAATTGTTTTTATTCATATAATTATCTATGTAGAAAATCTGAAAGAACTGACCAAAAAAATAAACCCTCCTGGAACTAGTAAGTAGGTATAATAAAGTCTCAGGATAAAAAGATAATATGCAAAAGTCAACCAACTGAACAATGAGTAATGCACAAATGGACTTTCAAATTAAAAACACAATACTATTTATATTAGTAGTCCCCTCCAAAATGAAATACTATTTATGAACCTAACAAAATATGTACAAGTGCTATATGAGGAAAACTATGAAACTCAAAGAACTAAGCAAATGGGGAAATAGCCATCTTCATGAGTAAGAAAAATCAATATTGCCAAGATGGCAGTTCTTTCCAATTTGATCCATAGATTCAGTGCAATTTCAATTAAGATCCCAACAATTTATTTTATGGATATCAACAAACTAATTCTAAAGTTCATATGGAGAGAAAAAAGACCCAGAATGTCAATATAATATTAAAGAACAAAGTTGGAAGAATGACACTATCAAAACATACTATAAAATTACAGCATCAAGGGCCTCCCTGGTGGCCTAGGGGTTAAGACTTAGCCCTACCACCACAAAGGCCCACTGTTACAGCCTGAGTTCAATACCTGGCTAGGGAACTAACCCACCTAGGGCACAGCAGACCTCTCCTGTCTCACCTGCTGCTTCCTTGAGCAGTGTACTTCAGTGGATCTACCTGTTCTGTTCCCCACTCTGCCTCTGATGAATCCTCTCACCCCCCTTTACCTCTGACCTGCACCCCAGTTCTTCTATGCAAAAATAAATAAATATAATCTTCAAAAAAATTCACTTTTTTTTTAAAAGTTTACAATATCAAGACAATGTGGAATTGGTGAAATATAGATGAACATATCAATGGAAGAGAATAGAGAGCATAGAAATATATCCACATAAGTATAATCAACTACTCTGACAAAGGAGCAAAGGTAATACAAGGAAACAAAGATAGTGTCTTCAACAAATGGTGCTGGAACAATTGGACATCCACATGCAAAAATGATTAAAGACACACACAATTTCACAAAAATGAAATAAAAATGGATCATAGACCTAAAACTATATACATTGCTTTGCTCTTACATTATAGTCTAGACTATAGTCAAAACTATAAACAAATACGAAACTATAAAGCTCCTAGAAAAAAACCTAGATGACCTAGGATATGGTGATGGCTTTTTAGATATCAAAAATACCAATGACACAATCCATGAAAGAAATAACTGATAAACCAGACTTCATTAAAATTAAAAATTTCTCCTCTGTGGAAGTCAATATCAAGAGAATTAGAAGACAGTCACAGACAGAAAAGATGGATATAATAAAGGGTGGTTGTCATATATATATCATAGATAAACTTAAGAATAAGAAAATGAATAATCAATTAAAACATGAGCCAAAGAGCTTAATAGATACCACACCACAGATTGTAAATAAGTATATGAAAAAAATGCTCCATATTATAAGCCATCAGAGAAATGCAAATTAAACAATTAAAATTAAAACAACAATGAGATGCTATTACATTCCTATTAAAATGGTGAAATCCAGAAAATTGACAACACCAAATGCTGACAAGGATATAAAGTAACAGGAATTCTCATTCATTGCCTGTGGGAATGCAAAATGTAATAGCTACTTGGAAGATAGTTTAATGGTTGCTTACAAAACTAAACATACTCTTGGGCCTCCCTGGTGGCACAAGGGGTTAAGCACCTCACTATGAAGCAATCTGCAGCCTCTGCAGCATGAGTTCGATCCCTGGGCGGTCAGGGAGCAACCCACATGGCACAGCAGACCTCTCCTGACTCGTCCGCTGCTCCCCTCAGCAGTGTATTTCAGTCAGTCTGCCTGTTCTGTTCCCCTCTCTGTCTCTGGTGAATCCTCTCACCCCTCCACATCTCTGGCCTGTACCCCAGCTCTTGTATGCACAAATAATAAATCTTAAAAAAAAAAAAAAGCTAAACATACTCTTACTAGATGATTCAACCATTATGCTCTTTGATATTTACCCAAAGGAGTTGAAATTTTATATCTACACAAAAATCTACACATGAATGTTTATAAGCAGCTTTATTCATAATGGTAAAAACTTGAAAGCAACCAAAATGTCTTTCAGTCAATGAGTAGATAAGGTTTTTTGGGTTTTTTTTTTAAAGATTTTTTATTCATGCATACAAGAACCGGGGTACAGGCCAGATGTGCTGGAGACCAGAGACAGAGCAGGGAGCAGAACAGACACATTGAAATACACTGCTGAGGGGAGCAGGGGGCACAACAGGAGAGGTCTGCTGTGCCATGTGGGTATCTCCACAGCTGGCTGGGATCTAACCCGTGCTGCAGAGGCTGTGGACAGTTTCACAGCACTGTGCTCAACCGTTGCGCCACCAGGGAGTCCCAATAAGTAGATAAGTTTTGTTAAATCCAGACAATGGAATATTATTCATCACTAAAAAGATCTGAGCTATCAAGTCATGAAAACACATGAAGGACCTTAAATGCATTATTACTAGTGGAAAGAAGCCAGTCTGAAGAGGCTAAATACACTATATGATTCCAACTACATGACATCCTTGAAAAGCAAAACTATGGAAATAGTAAAAAGGTTAGTGATTTAGGGAGTGAGGGGAAGAGATGGATGAGTAACAGAACACAGAGGATTTTTAGGCAGTCAAAGTACTCCATATACCATAATGATGGACACATTCATTATACATCTGTCCAAATCCATACACTGTACAATACCAAGAGTGGATTGTATGGATGCTAGGTGATCATAAAGGGTTAATGTAGGTACACCAATTATAACAAATATACTTCTCTGGTTGGTACTGGGTAAGGCTATGCATCTATGGTAGCAGGGATACATGTCAATCGCTGTAGCTTCCTCTCAATTTTGCTATGGATGTAAAACTGGTCTAAAATAATAAGATGCTTTTAAAAATCTAGGAAAGATGATCAAGTCATATAGATATATGTGTCTGTTGGTGTTATGTTCCTAAAGTGATGTTTTTGTTGTGGATTCTTTTGGCTACTACTGAATTTCTCCCATCTATGCCCCAAAGCTCCACTGTTACTGAAGGACTGTGTCTAACAGTTTACCTCCTTGCTGCTATCTCAGTCCCCAAAAATGAATTTGTAGGACACTAAAATACCATAAGTATTTATGAATGGGCTTCCATTTGTCACTATGCTTAAATAAATTTTAAGCAGATTGCCCCTGTTGCTTCAGAATAGAGTTCTCACCTCTACAACCAGCAAATACATATAATACATAGTTAGAATTTAGAATATTTCTGCCAATCTGTCATATAAATTATAAGCATGACAAATAGGCTCCTAAGAAAATTATGTGATTAGTAATAAGTGTAGTAGTTTTTTGTTAATTCAAAACTACAGTATTTTCTAATACTGAATATTTGCAAAATGTTCGGGAAAAAAGACTATAAGTCTATAAATCTAGTATGATCAAAACACACTTCAAGGTAAAATTATTTAAATGATCCATGTTGCCTGACATTCCTTCAGAAAGTTCAAGGCTTTCTGTGGAAAAGCCCTTCTTAGAATGCCCTAAATTGAATAGCCACAGTTGAATAGCAATTTTCTACATTCCACTCCAAGTCATGTTGGCCTGCCTTTTTCTGATGTTATTAGCTTGTCTCTCTAGAACTCATGCATCTCCTGATTGCCCCTTCCTACCACATAAAAACTTCAAGGAAGCTTGCTTCTTTGGAGAGTCTGACCTGGTCCCTTCCCTCCTGACATACAGGACCAGTGCTTTTGGGGAAGAAAGATGGAAGAGGATATGAGGGGGTAAAAGAAATTCCCAGCCCAACAAGTACATGTGGAAGGGGAAAATTTTTCTTTTCTTAGCAATTCAGAGATCCTGACTGGCATCACCTCCCAGGACTCCAAATGCTTCCTTTCTTGTTATAATCCTCTTAAGTTCTTTTTCATCCCCCCCTTATTCCCCCTGTGATTCTGTCAGTGTTTCTCACTCATTCTTCTCCAGGCTTGGTGCCCCTCCTCCACCTCACAAGTCTTACACAGGGACAGGGAAAGAGGCCTACCAGGCTTTCAAGTTTATGGCCCATTATAGGTGAATTCTGGGAGGTGTTTAGCAGTACTGCGGAACTAATCAGTTATCTTAACACTACAGACAGGAGGGTGAGGGTTTATAGATAGCTAAATGTCACTGCTTATTTTAATTGTAAAGGAAAAAGAAAATCAATTTCATGAATTACTGATCAGCACTTTGAACACTCCCCCTCAAAACAATACAAAAAATTCACCTACCAGAGCAGACCAACTAAGAAAGTAAGTTTAAAAAACTTAAAAAGAAGTTATTTGTTTATGGACAAAACGAAAGGTAAATCATTGCTATTGCAGAATTTTTAAATAAAACAAAGAGAAGTGCTTTATGTTCAGATGTGGCTCATATGAAACTGACACTAAGATTCCATATTCAGAGCTAATCACAAAAGCATAGCCTGTGGATTAAGTTACTGTGAAAGGTAAAATACAAAGCTACAGGACAGAGAAATTTTAATCAGGAACAAAGATTACCATAATCCCCAAATGGGCTTACTTTTGAAAGAAGAGATATTTGTGAGGGACAAACATTCTTAAAACAATAGGAGTGGTGTATAAAATTAACCCAAGTAAGACTTGGGCTAATGTTTTGGTCAATCAGGATAGGCACTTTCAAAAGACAAAAATTTTTCCATGAGGCGCAAGACAAACTTTTTCTGTGCATCTATTCAGCATGGTCCAATTTATCTAAGGTTAGAATGTGAACTTTATAAAGACTAGGGTTTCTTCATTCTTCATGGCTTCGAATATGTGTGCATTACTTAATTAATAAAAAAAATTAAATAATTCACTCCCCTAGTGCTATCTTCTTTTCCTGGGCAGTCGTAAGGAAAAAAAATATTACTGTAAAGCTCCCTTTCCATTCATTTTTATTGGAGTTTAGGAGAAAATTTCACATGAAAGTATGCAAAAATGGAAATCGTAGGCAATTGTGAAAAATAGTAACTATTTGAAAATAATCACACCATTCAACAATAACAACAGAGCATATTACAAGAAAAAATAAATTGGTTACTTTAAAAATAAATGGATTTTATTTTTCTTTTCCAAAGAGGCACTCTTCCTTTCTCTCACCTACTAGAATAGGCACTCAGCCACAGTACAAACAACCCCCTTTTGTTGGGATACTAAGTAGAAATATTGTAGAAAAGTTAAGGGTTACATCTTAAAAGAAGATTCTAAACAATTCTGGGAATCTGAATGGAAAAGTCAGTATCACAACACACAAAGTTAAATTGTATTTATTTTTATTTTTTTAAAGATTTATTTATTTATGTATACGAGAGCTGGGGCACAGGCCAGAGGTGTGGGGAGTAAGAGGATTCACCTGAGACAAAGCAGGAAACAGAACAGGCAGATTGACCAAAGTACATTGCTGAGGGCAGCAACGGTGAGTCAGGAGCGGTCTGCTGCGCCACGCAGGTTGCTCTCTGGCCAGCTGGGGATGGAACTCGTGCTGCAGAGGCTATGTATGGACAGCTTCATAGGTTGCATCTTAACCCCTTGTGCCACCAGGGAGGCCCACAAAGATAAATTTTATTTATTTGTTTATTTTAAAGATTTTATTTATTTATACAAGAACTGGGGTACAGGCCAGATGTGCGGGAGGGTGAGAGGATTCATCAGAGACAGACTGGGGAACAGGCAGAATGACCGAAATACACTGCTGAGGGGAGCAGCAGGAGAGGCAGGAGAGGTCTGCTGAGCCATGTGGGTTGCTCCGCGGCCAGCGAGGATGGAACAGACAATGCAGAGGCTGTGGACAGCTTCACAGTGCTGCGCTCAACCACCTGTGCCAGGAGGGGGGCCCACAAAGATAAATTTTAATGAAGCTTTTTCTTAAAGAGTAAAAGCAAATTGTAAGAAATAAGCATAATTTGTAGAGAAGTAGTATGTTAATAATATAGGAAACCTTGTAAGTTCAGGACAAAAAGGGAAAATTAGATAAATATTTAGATTATGATAATGAAAACATAGGGTTTCACTATATTATTCATTTCTGTGACAAAGCCTGTTATATTTATCATCACATTTTAGTCACATTTGCTAATCACATAGAGCTTTCTAGGTAGGATATACTGTATAAGTGAAACAAAAAGGTAAAGAACAGAGAGCATTTTTTACAGACCCCAACCCTTGTTAAGCAAATAGACATGAAGCTCTATAAAAAAGAGGTTGCTAACACTTATGTAATAATACTACTAACATAATAATAATAATGCATTCATGCAGGGTTGTGTATTTTCCAAAGTGCTTTTATATTTATTATAGCTTCTTTGATATCTCCAAATAGTAAGTATTCATTTGGGGTCCCTGAGGAAAATATATTCTTCGTTCAAACGTTTCCTGGGCTATCTGGCTTTGTTTGAGAAAACTCAGCCCAACCCAGTGTATACTTTACTCCCAACCATGAGTTTTGCTCTCCAGACAGCATGATAAAATAGCAATCCATTGGAATATGAAAGCAGACTACACTGCTATAAATTAGTAAAGAAAACATTTTACTAAATTTCAAATTATTTATCTTGGAAATATAATTCTGCAAATCCACAAAACAGTATTTTTTGTGGAACTAATAGCAGCTGACAAAAATCCATATTCCTTTTTCTGGGCACATGACTACCAAGTTTGACCACATTCCCCAGTATCCCTGTGGTTAGGTACAGACATAGAATGTGAGAAGTAATAAATTCCACTACATGGTCTAAGATTTAGGATACTGAGCTTATTTTTCAATCTTCTTTTCCTTTTCCAGCTGAATAAAACTGGATAGAGGGCAATCCTACTTTGACTAAGTAGATAGCAATAATGTCTTAGGAGATGCTTATATAAGCTGAAAATGTACCTGGATCCTTGAATTATCTCACAAAGCCTAGCTGCCCGGAATAGTTCTGGCTATAAAAGAGAAAAATAAGCCTGTGTTTCTTAAGCCATTATATTTAGTATAAGCATATCTTTAACATTACATATTTTCTTTGAAGAGACAGATTTTTCTCATGATAATAAATGTTATATATTTGTCAGGATACAGTTAAGTGATATGCGATACAGGTCATAATTGTTAAATGGAGCAAAAATACATAATCCATACTGGTTTCCAATTATGATTCATGCTGATAAATTAAGCTTACCATCCATGTATGCTTATAAATTTAAATCATATTCATAAATAAAGTTTGGTAATCTTGAGCAGTTAGATAAACAGTTTTAAAAAAAAAAAGATTTATTTATTTATGTATATAAGCACTGGGTACAGTCAGAAGCACAGGAGGGCGAGAGAATTCACCAGAGCCAGAGCGGGGAGCAGAACAGGCAGACTGACGAAATACACTGCTGAGGGGAGCAGCTGGAGCGGCAGGAGAGGTCTGCGTGCCATGTGGGACCCTCGCCGGCACCCAGGGATCGAACCGGCACTGCAGAGGCTGCGGGCAGCTTTACAGCCCAGCACTCAACCGCTGCGCCACCGGAGAGGCCCTGTTGTATTTTGGTTTTCTTTTTTTTCTTTTTTTTTATTATTTATACAATAGCTAGGGTACAAGCCAGAGGTGCGGGAGGGTGAGAAGATTCACCAGAGACAGAGTGGGGAGCGGAACAGGAAGACAGACCAAAAGCACTGCTGAGCAGAGCAGCTGGCATGACAGGAGAGGTCCACCTTGCCATGTGGGGATCTCCCTGGCCAGCTGGGAATCCAACCCGCGCTGCAGAGGCTGCAGAGAGCTTCACAGTGCTGTGCTCAATCCGCTGTGCCTCTGGCCCTAGATGTACAGCTTTTTAAAGAAAATCAGGAAACACAGGAACCAAAATACCATCAGTGTTCACATATTGAAGAGATTTGGTCCGTCTCTAAAAATATCTAGCATCTGATAAATGTTTTGAGATTTAAATATTCAGTCTTAACATGAGGTACCAGAAACTATAAGGTGTAGTAAAAGTAATACTAAGAGGGACATTTTTTAGCAATGCAGGCCTACATCAAGAAAAAAGAGGGGCCTCCCCTGATGGCACAGAGATTTCCCACACGGCGCGGCAGACCTCTCTTGTCATGCCCGCTGCTCCCCTCAGCAGTGTATTTCAGTCAGTCTGCCTTTCTGTTTCCTGCTCTGTCTCTGGTGAGTCCTATCACCCTCCTGCGCATCTGGCCTGTACCCTGGTTCTTGCATGAATGAATAAATAAATCTTTAAAAAAAATAAACAAGAAAGATTTCAAATAAATCATCTAAGCTTATATCAGGAAACTAGAAAAAGAACAAAGAAAACCAAAAGTCAGTAAAAGGAAGGAAATAATAAAAACTAGAGGGGGAATAAATGAAAGAGAAATAAAAAAGACAATACCAAAAAAGTCAATGAAACCAAAGGCTGGTCCTTTAAAAAGATAAACAAAATAGGTAAACTTCTAGAGTGAAAACTCCAGTGGAATCAGAAAGGAAAGAGAGGTTACAGCAGACATCACAACAATACAGAGGATCATAAAAGATAAACTGTAAACATCTTTATGCCAGTAAGTTGAATAATCTATAAGAAAGTTTTAGAATCAACCTCAGGCCTCCCAGGTGGCGCAGCAGTTGAGGGCTGGGATGCGAAGCTGCCCACAGCCTCTGCAGTGCCAATTTGATCCCTGGCCAGCCGCCAGGCGAGGGTCCCACATGATGTGCAGATCTCTCCTGTCACCCGCTGCTCCCCTCAGCAGTGTATTGTCAGTCTGCCTGTTCTGTTTCCCGCTCTGGCTCTGGTGAATTCTCTCACACTCCATTGCTTCTGACTATACCCAGTGCTTGTATAAATAAATAAATAAATAAATCTTAAAAAAAAAAATAGAATCACAACCTCCCAAGATTGAATCAGGATGAACTAAAAAATTTGAGCAGATCAATTATCAGCAAAGAAAACGAACCGTATTTAAAAAAACATAAATACATTAATTTGAAATGATATATGTACTCCTCTGTTCATTGAAGCACTATTTACAATAGTGAAGCTATGGAAACAATCTAGGTGCCCAACAACATATGAGTGGATCAATGGTATAGCTACACAATGGAATAATACTCAGCTATATAAAAAGATGAAATCTTGCCATTTTTTGAAACTATGGATGCAACTGGAAGATATTATACTAAGTGAAATAAGTCAGAAAGAGAAAAACAAACACAGGACCATTTTATTCATATGTGGAATGTAAGGAAACTTTGATAGGGACAAAATAAAAACAAACCCTTGAAATCTGAATGCAGAAATGAGGAGGTGGGTGGGAGTGGGAACAGAGGTGGGGAGGGTGCCCAATGGATTATGATGAAGGACTATTGGGGTTTTTGTGGTGAGCATGGAGTGATAACATACATTTGTAGAGATGTGGGCCTATACCCCTAAATGCATATACAGAGTTGCAAACCAACATTACTTCAGTAAACATAATAAAATTATCTTCCAAAAATAATTCAGTCTTGAGATTTTTATAGTGATTTTCACATTTATCTAGAAAATAGCTTAGGAAGATATAAAGCATATTTTATGTCTCACATCTGACATCCATGCACTAATTAAGAGCAATTTTCAGTCTCACTCATTTATTGCTGACTCTGCAACAAATGGCAACCCTAATTAATTTTTGGACACAGCAGGGCTTTGAGGTCCTTCATCTACTGGAAATGCTTATACTTGTGAAATGTTTATTTACTTGTGAAATTTACTTATAATTAGTTAATCTGGGGAGAGGTAACATAACTGAAATTTTTAAGCAGAGAAGGGTTTTTGTGTAAAAATGAAGTTTAAAAGAGAAAGAATATGCTATGTAAATTTATCTCATAAATAATTATAACATTTACTGAGCACCTAGTATGTTTGAGGCACTATTCCAAATATTTTACACATACTCATTGTATCCTCACAGCAATCTTGCCAATAAGTGGCAGAGCTAAGATCCAATCCAGAAAGCCTGGCCCTCTGTCTCATAAGGACTAGAATAAAAACAATTATACACTATAGAATGTTTTCATGTTTGAACCTAGATCTTTCAATCCCAGTTCATCCTCTTTAGTTTCAATAAGTTAATGTGAATTTATCCATATTATAAATGGTCTGATAATTACTATCTGTTGTTATTTCTTGTTGCATTCCCAGCACTTAGAACAGTGCAAGGCACACAATGAGAAATGGTTAAATATTTATTGAGTAAATGCACAAATTGATGAAGTAGGTCTTGAAACTTGAGTAGAATTTTGGTTTTACCTGTCAGTCTTGAAGTCAGGAAATCAAGGAGGGAGATATTTCTTCATATTTATTGGTGGGCATTGGTCTATCTGTGTGAAGGTTGTTTGCTTACTGAGTATCCAGGGAAAAGGGCCTAAGTATACACATACACACAAAATGAAAACCTATGTCTTTATAAACACTCATACATGAATGTTCAAAGCAGTATTACTCACAATAGCCAAAAGGTAGAGACAACATAATATCAATTAATTGATGCATGGACAGGCAAAATATTATTCATTCAAAAATATAAGGAATGAAATACTGATATGTGCTACAACATGGGTAAACTTTGAAAACAGTACACTAAGAGGAAGAAGCCTGTCACAAAGATCATGAGGTATGCAATTCCATTAATATAAAGTATCCAGCATGGGCAAATCTATAGTGACAGAAGGATTAGTGACTGGCTAGGGTTGGGGGAAGAGGGGAACAGGGAGGTTTGGGAGGTGATAAAGGGTATGAGATGCCTTTTGAGGGATAAAAATGTGAAATACACTGATGGTTGCACAACCCTATGAATTATACTAAAAAAGAACACTTTAAATGACCGAACATTATGACATCTGAGCTATTATTTCATTTATTTGTTTGTTTTATGGGTGAGGTGGTATACTGTTTACTTCAGTAGAATTAAGAAGCAAATTCTCTGAAATGACTGGATTTATGTGCAATATGTCCAATGGAAATGAGGGCTTTTAATGCTTTCACAACCTTAGTCATTCATATTAATAAAGTAACAACCAGTCATATAAAACAAGAATCAAGAATTTTAAGAACAATTAAATACACGACTTGTTTTCCCAGGTAAAATGAAAGTATATTTTTTTATATTCCCCACCACACCTTTAAGATAACTTTCAGACTACCATAGAATAGGAAATAGCCTTGAGTTAAGACATAAATAAAACAGACCACAAACTTTATTAAAAGTAAATGTAATATAATTGTACAGATAGCAAGTAGTGGCAATCTTATTTGCAGATAGTATAGTACTTGAAGTCAAGTTCACAAGCTATACCTTCACCACAGTTTTGGCAAAATCTTTAATTATTGCAGAATTCAGCTGTGCTAATGTGCTGGTTTTGGCATGCTTAAATGTGGCATATTTGTTCTTGATAGTCACTTGTAAGTCCATGATTCACCATGACTATATTCAAAGCCAGGTGTTGCGTAAGAAGAAGGGATTCTTTAAGTGTATGACAGGTAATGCTGTAGAGTTAGTATCCATTCACCAATATCAAGAATTTGTACTGCTAAGCAAAAAGATCCTGATGTAATTTGAGACAGAGGAAAGTGCAATATATTGCAGTCCAACATATTTCCATCAGTTATTTGGCCAGAGTATGTTGCTCAACATCTACATTTCTTTTTTTTAAAAGATTTATGAATTTATGCATACAAGAGCTGGGGTGCAGGCCAGAGGTGCAGGGGTTGAGAGGATTCACCAGAGACAGAGTGGGCATCAGAACAGGCTGAATGACCAAAGTACACTTCGAGGGGAGCAGTGGGCGAGTCAGAAGAAGTCTGCTGCACCATGTAGGTTGCTCCCTGGCCGGCTGGGGATCAAACTTGTGCTGCAGAGGCTGCGGACAGCTTCATAGATCTTAACCCCTTGTGCCACCAGGGAGGCCCCAACATCTACATTTCTAATCTTGAATTAGGATGTAGAATTAGAATCTTGAATTAGAATCTAGTCTAGAATTAGAATTCCTCTAAAGGAAGTGCATAAACAGAGAGTAATGCATGCCAAAATTTAAAGTGCTCAAAATCTTCATTTCAATCTGATTTAGTGTTTGGTGTAAGTGTTAGTCACAAAGGCAAAGGTGATGAATTCTAAAGGGGACATTTCTTCATACACACTTGCAATAAACATGGCAATAACAGCAATAAGCTGCAGCATCTTCTTGGGCACACAATTATTCTGCATAAACTGATCAATAATGGAAACAGTCATGTACATGGTCTCCTGCAGCAATCTGAATTTCATTTGAACCTGCACCAGTCAATTAGAATGGCTTTCATGTTTCCAGTGACTTCCTGGTACAGTAGGTGTTTTGGTTTAACAGTTTACTCTCCCTCTAGTTGTCTCCTATATAAGCATATCTATCTTTCTCATATAAGTACTATAAAGCTTTGAATCAGTTCCATCTTCTGTGTCCACATTGTTCACTACAAGAAATCTATCAGAGGGGCCTCCCTGGCAAGACTATGAAGCTATCCGCAGACACTGCAGCACGAGTTCAATCTCTGGCCGGCCAGGGATCTACCCACATGGCATAGCAGACATCTCCTGACTCCCTCCGCTGCTCTCCTCAACAGTGTATTTCAGTACATCTGCCTGTTCTGCTCCCCACTCTGTCTCTGGTTAATCCTCTTATCCACAGCATCTCTGGCCTGTAGCCCAGCTCTTATATACATAAATAAATATATCTTTTAAAAGGAAAATTCTTCTGCAGCATATCCAGATGTTCCCACTGGGCTTGGAGAGGAACCTTTCAAAATATGTTCAAAGTTTTTCTTCTTTAATAGGTTCAGTTTGAGCTCAGGATGAGGTTCAGGTTCCCACTTTGGTTCTGGCTCTACCAGAGGTACAGGTGCCTTTTCCATAAGTTTTGGTAGTTTTTAGTAATAACTTTCCCAATAGATAAAGGTTTCATTTCCATTTTCAGAAGCTCTTTGGACTGTAGTTGTTCACTGGCTTTGTTACCCATGTCTCCAAGAGCTGTTTTTGGCCTCTGCCTGGGTTTGGAGGCTGCAGCAGAGGCCACAAGCACACACTTCACCCATGTTACAAGGATCTTTGCCTCATTTTGAGCAACAATTTTTGTACTGGCGATCCAGAGGGCCATGGCTTCCTCTTCACGAGGCAGTATTCAGTGGGAGAAGCAAAGGACGGAGTCCCACATGAGCCCAAGACCTGAACCCACTGCCTATTATTTTATTTTTAATGAGTTGATTAGGAAAGTCCTGGAAAGGGGTAGAAGTTGAAACAACCATTTTCTTCTTTCTTTTGGCTGCCCTTTAAGAGATTCCTTTTCTGAAGAAATGTCTTTATTTTCTAAACTCTTGTAAATCTGTTTTCCTCTGACCTCTCTGTCAGCTTCTAAATCCCAGGGAATTAGTTTCCTTGGTGGAATGATTTTTAATTGAATGATTTCTGTTGATAATCAGTGGGTTCTTAAGTAGTTGATAATGGAGTCTGATGGTTTTGGCATTGACCAATTCTTTCTCCCAGGCAATTAACCAAATAGGGCCTATTTATTTCCCAAAAGAATGTATTCATATTTACATGAAACTTTTAGAATGAAACCCTTACCGTAATCTAGTTCTTTCTGTGTTCTCTGGAGTCCTTTAAGCAGCTATTCTGAGCTATTAACTATAAGGACATTTCTCATGTGTATATAATATGTCACCCATATTATATGCATGAAGATTACAAAGACAAGAAAGACTTCTTCCTTAAGGTTATCTTAGTTTAGAAAAGAAAGTAATCATGATCTAACTCTACATGCCATAAGAGAAATCCAGTGAACAGAGAACAGAGTTAGCAGTCACCAGATAACGGAAGGGAAAAATGAGAGACTGGAGAAGCAAGTTGAGGAAGCTGTCAATAAGCAGGTCTTACCAGATTTATTGGATTTCACTAAACAACAGAAGTGAGGCATCCTAACACAAGACGAGAATAGGCCATGACTTGGGGTTGTTCACATATTCTGTTACCAGGCAACATAAGTTACCTGTGGTCTAATAACCTCAACCACCCTCCTCCATGGGTATCTATCCTGTCCATATTCTAGCCCTCTCGGTCTAATCAGACTACCAGGGCCTTGCCCTTCACCCCATATTAAACAACTTAAAAAGGGAACTCAGTAACTGGCTCCATGCGCTAACTCATATGCTCTTCATTTTCATGCACCCATAATTCTACGTGAGACAATTCCATTCCTGCCATCTTTCAACTACAGAGTAGAGAAATCAGAGTTGGCAACACTTAACCAGTGGTGATGCTTTGCCGTTTCACACATAAGCTCCATAAGGGTCCTATAAAAGCTAATTAGCAGGGGCCTCCCTGTGGTGCAAGGGGTTAAGTCGGAGCACTATGAAGCTATTCACAGCCACTGCAGAATAAGTTCAATTCCGGCCCAGGGAGCTAACCCATACATGGCGTGGCAGATGTCTCCTGTCTCGTCTGCTGCTCCCCTCAGCAGTGTATTTCAGCAGATCCGCCTGGACTGCTCCCCACTCTGTCTCTGGTAAATCCTCTCAATCCCCACACCTCTGGCCTGCACCCTAGCTCTTGTATGCATAACTAAATAAATCTTTAAAAAAAAAAAAAAAGAAAAAGCTTATTACCAGAGGCATTGGGTATGGAACATAGCTTAGTCTAGAAGAGTTGCTGGAAACTAGTAAAAGCAAATCTGAAAAGCAGCTGTCTTACTGGTTGAACCAATAAGACAGGCCCACAACCTCTGCATACACCCACTGTACTCTTCAGGTAGTGATAGCATATGCTGCCTTGGAATCTGCAGTGGCCACACTTTCCACAAACACTACTTCACAGAATCAGGGCAATGAAACTGGGTTACCAAAGGCACTGAGAATTCAATCTTTGGTTCTTCAGTAAACTTGTTGCCATTAATTCCAACTTTACTTAACATAAGATCCTCATTCTCTATTAAACAAACCATTTCCTTGTTCACTTTGATGAATTTGTGAATGCCTACTGCTTAGACTATCTGAGCACCTTCTTATCAGCTACACTATTGGAACTAATTATTAATCAATAATTAAACTCATATTTTAGTTTCTTAAAATGAAGCAATGGTTGAATATTAATACAAAATGAGTAATTATAATGTATCAATATTATAGTTGCTAAAATCTCAAATTCCATTTATTAATTTTCCTTATGCTCTTATATTTTTCTTGTACTGAACTTGATTCCAACAGCAACATAATGATTCTTCCAATCATACCTCAATCAGGTTACTTACCATCCCTACTACAAAAATCATGCAGTATAGGAGTCAAAGATTTACGGAATCACTTTTCAAAATAATTCATTGAATGCATTAGCTGAAATATTATAAACCTCACAGAAATCAGTTGTACTTATACTTCCTCTTGTCGTATGATTTGAAATGCTTTTTAGTTCTTTAACAATTTTTTAGGGAAAAAAAATTTTATAGAAGCATGTTTCATCAGTGGAAGATAAAAAGACAAAAATATAAGATGTAAAAATACATTTAAGAGGAGGAAAATGACTGATAGCATTATGGTAAATTGGGAATGAGATTCATATTTAAATTACATTCAAAGATAAAAATAGATTAACATATTACTTTAAATTTTAAAATGAACCATTGCAGAACAAATCATATTCAGTTTTTTTAAATATTCTGATTTTATTTTCAATATATTTCAAGTTCAATGATAAGGGCAGACACAAAGTACATAAGTCAGAGTCAACAGTCACTTAACTGTTCACATCAACTGGTTTCCTCCTGCTTTGAAAACATAAAAGGGTTAAAGTGGATTGTGATGAACTTGTACATTCCATTTGAAATGACAATTTTGTGGTTAATGTGAAACCACCACAATGTTCATTGACTCCTACAGGTCACTTTATAAATTCAAACTATGGTCTCTTAGCAAAAGATAGATGGTACAGGGAAAATAGATCAACACTCCCTGTATGTCACTGGATGAAACAGGAAGTTCCAATATACTCCCCCAAAGGTCTTATGAATTATTTGGCTGGGATTGCAAAATCATAGCCAGGGATCTGGCAGTAATTCAAAATAACTTTAAGAAAGATTATACATAGGGACCAGGCTGAATTTTTTGAAAGATTGTTTTTTGATTCTGAGATATGCTAAGTCACTTTAATCTAGTATCTATGTCATAGAATTTGATTGTTGTGGTTGTTGCCACTTAGTTATAAATGAGAAAGGTATTCACTCATGCTGAATGAGGATATTTATATGTAAATAGAAGATGTTTTGCTTTGGCAATACCACTATTCCTGGGATTGAAGTGTATATAATTTTACAAGGGCAACAGCAGCTACTAAAATAAAAAACAGAAATCACAATTTAAAAAGAACCAAGATTTGATGTATTTTGAATATTAACTTCTTATGTTATGTCTAATAATGCCCAGAAACAAAAGAATTA
Organism: Talpa europaea; assembly: GCF_964194135.1. Classification (NCBI taxonomy): domain Eukaryota; kingdom Metazoa; phylum Chordata; class Mammalia; order Eulipotyphla; family Talpidae; genus Talpa; species Talpa europaea. Next base: position 95,325,970 of record NC_140069.1, on the reverse strand, counting down.
GAAGTAATCTAACTTACATATATGATTCCATGTGTTCATATGATTCCATGTGTTCATAAACTCAAACCATTATTTCACAATGACTATTTAAAGAAAAATACCTTCATCAAAACATTTTACCAAGTATATCTTATCCACAATCCCAGGGTTTTATTTGGTTTTCTTCTGAACCAAGATAATAAACCCCTGCAGTTTCGCAACTTAATTCAAAGTCTTTCCTTCTAACAAGGTAACCAGAAGTGATAAAAGCTAGAAGTTATATTAATAAGATTTACTATATACAAATAAAAAATCAGAGTCCATCCCCAAAATTTCACATCTCAAGCTCATCATCCTTGATGTTCATTTAATTCATTTGCGCATTCATTTAGTATTTTTCTACTGCAAGATAATGTATGCTGGAAGGGAAATAAGGAGGTCAGAAGACTGTCATTTCTCTCAAATGAAGTGAAGGAGACAGATATATAGGTCCTAGGAGGTGAGTAATTTTAGCCTCTTAGTAATCCTGCAAACAACATCTTTGACTCATACACATCATTTAGAACTCAGGTTAATTCCAAATCTACTTACAAGGGGAACAAATATTTCACATTTCCATAAAATATTTTCTTTTAACAGTTGTCTTATGACAAGTTCTGTTTTTTAAAATACTTAGAGCACTGCAAAATGTTATCAAAATATAAGTAATCAAATGTTTATCATTTTGTAGCTAAAACCTTAGAGTTTAATTGTTGGGAGTCTATGATTAAGATATACTTTATGATTCAATAAGAATATTCCACATACTATATTCCTGTGGAAAAAAAAGTTGTTTTGTATTTTCAGTGTCACAATAATCCATTACTCGATATAATATAGAAAAAGCAGTATTTGTCACAGTCTTAATTTTTAGATGTTCCACACAATATAAAAATGACTTTTAAATACACACTTTTGGGAATGCTGTTACTAACCTATCTGCAATTTTTGAGATTTTTGTATAAATTTTTGCTTTGGTGCTACTATATATTTTTGGATATGAGTTGAAACAAAAATATTAAAGGGCTTCTGGGGTCTCTCTGGTGGCACAAGGGGTTTAGTCTCAGCACCATGAAGCTATCAGCAGGCTCTGGAGTTCAATCCCAGGCCAGGGAACTAGCCCACATGGCACAGCAGACCTCTCCGGTCTTGCCTGCTGCTCCCCCCAGCAGTGTATTTCAGTCAGTCTGCCTGTTCTGCTCCCTATGCTGTCTCTGGTGAATCCTCTCACCCCCGGCACCTTTGGCCTATACTCCCAGTTCTTGGATCCATAAATAAAATAAATCTTTAAAAAAAAAAGGGGGGAGGCCTCCCCTGGTGGCGCAGTGGTTGAGCCTTGGGCTGCAAGGCTGCCCACATCTGGTTCATTCCCCGGCGCCGGCGGCGAGGGTCCCAAAAAAAAAAAAAAAAAAAAGGGCTTTTGAAAGGTCACCCCCAGCCTAGTGAAATTCAATCAGTTCCCAAAGTCCCAATTATTATATTCCCCACACTTACTTACAAAATCTCACAGTGGCAGCAGTTTCGAGAATGGAAGGATGGTAGGGAAATGGCCATCTACAGATTCAGTATCTAAAAGGCAAATGCAAATACCAAAATGAGATATGCCAGAGAATGAGCACAATCCTTTATAAGAAACTACACTAGAGGGGGGGCGTCCCAGTTAAGTCTCAGCACTTTCACTCAACCGCTTGAGTTCCATTCTTGACCAGGGAGCTAATTGACCCACATATTGTGCAGCAGACCTCTCCGGTCTTGCCTGCTGCTCCCCTTGTAAGTGTATTTCAGTAAACCCGCCTGTTCTGCTCCCCACTCTGATTCTGGTGAATCCACTCACCCCCTGCACCTTTGACCTACACCCCAGTTCTTCTATGCAGAAGAAAAAAAGAAAAAAGAAACTATATTAGAGGGAAGATGTTGAAAAAGTCCTGGAAATGTCGGCCCGCTCTATTCTCTGCAAAAATTAATGCCCACTATGTACAGCACAAACAATGCCAAGCACTCTGCTTTAGGTATTTATTCCTCACCACTGTATGGAATGAATACTACTCTACTCTCCTTTTTACAGATAAGAAAACTGAGAATTAGAGTTATGTAATTTGTCCAAGATAACCATGAACATGAACCAATATTCAAATCTCTGTACTCCTAGTAAACTCTACTTTAACATTTCACATCAGGGATATGTCAGTCATTGCTATCATACTGAACCTTTCTATGGCATTCCAATATCAGGAATTCACAAGGATAGTGGACAAACTAGGGCAACTAATGAAATGTTATTAAGGGATCAATATGGAAATCCCATATTCCTCCTGTTTATAGAGTTACTGAAAATCTGGGATGAAAGATAGTATAGTAGCAATGGAGCATGGAATTTGTAGTCATGTTTCTCAAGTGTCTCCATGATCCAAGCCCTAGAAAACAAACCTGGTCTGCTACACACTTATAAATTGATATCCAAAACCAACAAACCAAGTGCCACAGAATCTAGAGAGCCCTTCATTAAAATTAAGATTGATATTAACATATTGTCCCATTTGACTGAAAAGTTTAGAAAAAGTGAGAGGTCACAAGAGGGCTATTGCCAGAAGAAAGCAGGAATGTCATTGTTATTTTCATGAGGCGAGTTTTTTAAGAGTAATGCCGATGCAGAGTGCCTGGGGTCACCTCTTAAAAAAAGGACAAATTCCATGTAAGAGGTCGTTTGCTCCTAGATAATCTGGGATGGACTGGCCTAAACCAGGCCTGACTTTCTCTGGATATTTAACATGCTTTTCCTTCTGAGAGCCCTGTTCACACACACATTACCCTTGGTAGCACTGTGTTATAAATGTGTACAGAGAAATCCCACCACTGAACTGCTTGAAGATAAAGACCATACCTTTCTTCTATGTATGCTCAGCACTAAGTAGAGTGCCTATTGTATGGTAAATGCACTATAGCTACTAAATGAATAAATGCACAAATAAACCAACTAAATCAATGGGGAAAGCTTTACAGATCCTGAAGCAGCCAAAGGTACCCCTATAGTTATTTAGGATTCAAAAATGCCATCCATTTGAATGCACTGACTGCACATTCAATTTTTTAAAAGTCTTAATGAACTAACATTGGATTAGGTGTATGGCACAAGTATACTACATATTTTTTTTGCCACAGTCTTTTTTTTAATTTCTTCTTTATTTTTGCATAGAACTGGGGTGTAGGCCAGAGGTTGGGGGGTGAGAGGATTCACCAGAGACAGAGTGGGGAGCAGAACAGGGAGATCTACTGAAACACACTGCTGAGGGGAGCAGCAGTTGAGACAGGAGAGGTCTGCTGTGTCATGTGGGTTAGCTCCTGCTCAGGGATTGAAATCATGCTGTGGTAGCTGGGGATAGCTTGATAGTGCTGAGACTTAACCCCTGCACCACCTGGGAGGCTCAATGTTGATTTATTGGCTGTGAGAAAACATTTTAATTTGACATGGACTCATCTTATTTTTGCCTTTGTTATGCTTCTCTTTGGAATGGAATCCCAAAATATCTCTAAGGTAGATGTCATGGAGCTTGTCTGCTTTCTTGCATTTATTTTGTGTTTTCTGGTTTTATACCTAAGTCTTTCAACCATTTTTAATTAATCTTTGTAAATGATGAGAGATAATGTATAGTTTCATCGTTTTGTATGTCCCTGTCCATTTTTCCTAACACCATTTATTGAATAGACTTTCCTTGGTGTAGTCTTAGCCCCTTTGTCATTGAATAGACTTTCCACTGTGTAGTCTTAGCCCCTTTGTCATATATTAGTTGTCCATATATGTGTGTTTTTATTTCTGGGCTCTCAATGCTTTTCTGCATTTATGTCTATTTTTATTCCAAAAACATGCTGTCTTGATTACTATTCCAGAAAGTGGATAACATGATATTTCCATTTTTATTTTTATTTTTTTGTTAAGATTTATTTATTTATTTATACAAGAACCAGAGTATGGGCCAGATGCGCAGGAGGGTGAGAGGCTTCACCTGACAGAGTGGGTAACAGAACAGGCAGACTGACGAAATACACTGCTGAGGGGAGCAGCAGGCACAATAGGAAAGGTCTGCCCCTTCATGTGGGACCCTCGCCGGCTGGCTGGCCAGGATTAAACCGGCGCTGCAGAGGCTGCGGACAGCTTCATAGCACTGCGCTCAACAGCCTGCACTACCAGGGGAGGCCCTCCATTTTTATTTTTCTTACTCGAAAGTATTTTTATTTTTAATTTTTAATGAAGCACCATTATTTTACATTCTTGTTAGTTTTTTGACAGTATAGGATTTCTCCCCTTAGATGTGGTCAGCGTAGCTCTCCTGCCATGAAAGGACCCATTATCCTCCACCATAGTTCATTGTACTCTCACACTCCACCTTTTTCATCACTTTCCTTCCTCTCCCTCTACATGCCCCAAATCTGTAGTCAGCTTCCAAGGGTTTGTTTTTAAAGTTTGTCTTTGTCTGACCTTTTGTTTGGTTTCTTACTATTCTACTTGTAAGTGAAACCATCTGGTATTTATCTTTCTCCTGGCTTTTTTTTTTTTTTTAAGATTTATTTATTTTTCTATACAAGCACTGGGTACAGTCAGACACGCGGGAGGGTAAGAGAATTCACCAGAGCCAGAGCGGGGAGCAGAGCAGGCAGAAGGACTGAAGTACACTGCTGAGGGGAGCAGCGGGTGGCAGGAGAGGTCTGCGTGCCACGTGGGACCCTCCTCTGGTGGCCGGGGAGCAGCCGGGGATCGAACCGGCGCTGCAGAGGCTGCGGGCAGCTTTGCAACCCAGCACTCAATCGCTGCGCCACCGGGGAGGCCCTCCTTCTGGCTTATTTTGCTTAGCATAATCCCTTCCAGCTTCATCCACGTTGCTGCGAATGGCATGAGAGTATCTTTTTTGATCACATGAGTAGTATTCCATTTTGTATGTAAACTACATCTTCTTGAGCCATTCATGTGCTCTGAAGCATGTAGGCTTTTTCCATATCTTGACTAGTATAAGTAGTGCCACTATAAACAGAGAAATGCAGGTTTCCCTTCAAATTAGTGTTTTTGTGTTCTCTGGGTAGATACATAGGAGTGGAATTGCTGGGTTGTGTGCCAGATCAATTTTTAGTCTTTTGAGAAACCTCCACACTGCTTTCCTTGGGTCCTGACCACTCTATGTTCCCACCAACAGTGTAAGAGTGTTCCCTTTTCTCCACACCCTTGCAAGCATTTGTTATTTCTGGTTGGTTTTTTTTTTTTTTTTTGGTTTGTTTTAATATGAACCATTCTAATTGGTGTGAGGTGGTATTTCATTGTTTTGATTTACATTTCTCTGATAATAAATGCTAATGAACATTTTTTCATATGCCTTTTCACTATCTGCATGTCTTCCTTGAAGAAGCGCCTATTTAGTTCTTCTGTCCATTTTCTGTTTGTTTCCTTTTTGTTGAGTTGTATGAGCGCTTTGTAGATCTTCCATCTCAGTCTCTTGTCAGATGTATGGTGTGCAGATATTTTCTCCCAGTCAGTAGGGTGTCTCTTTGCTTTGGTTACTGTCTCTTTTGTTATACAGAAGCTCTTTAGTTTGATGTAGTTCCAGTTGTATATATTCCCTTTTGTTTTCCTTGCTGCTGGGGACAAATCCACAAAGGTATTTCTGAAGTTCATGTCACAGAGTGTTTTACCTACGTTTTCTGCTATGTATTTTATGGTTTCAGGTCTTACATCCAAGTTTTATCCATTTTGACTTGATTTTTATATTTTTATACTTTCATGTCAGGAACACTTTGGCTATTTGGTGTTTTTGTAGCTCCAAATAAATTTTATTTTTTTTTTTTGTGAAGAAAATCATTGAGATCTTGATAGGGATTATGTTGAATCTGTACTGCTTTAGGTAATATGATTCTTTTAATGATGTTAATTCTTCCAATCCTTGAGCAAGGAATGTCTTTTTTTTTCTTTGTATCTTCTATTTCTTTCAACAATGTCTTACGAGTTTTCAGTTAAGGGCCTCCCCGGGTGGCGCAGCGGTTGAGCTCTGGGTTGCGAAGCTGCCTGCAGTCTCTGCAATGCCTGTTTGTTCCCCGGAGGCCAGGGGAGGGTCCCACTGTACCCAGTGCTTGTATAAATAAATTAATTAATTAAAAAAAGTTTTCCATTACATTTTAGTTTAATTTTGAAACAGTATTTTATTACTTATTCAGTAGCACTTTAGTAGTGCTAAAATGAGTTAAAAGAATTGAAGCACATAATGTATTACACTAGAACAGATGAAGAGTTTTAAAGACATAAACTATATATTCTATAACAAATTATACAACCTCATCAAACCTCAATTTTCTCACCTGCCAAATGGGGGTAATAAATTACCTACCTTCCTTAAATGTTTAATTGAGTGTGTGTGTGTGTGTAGCAATTTAAGATTGACAAATAAAAGTTCTATATAATTATAATTAATATTAAATTTACTCTCCAAACATCAGGAAATAGTTGTCTGTTCTTGCATAATATATAATTAAAACACTTATTATGAAATTAGTTCAGTAGTACACCATATAATGGCCCATAATTTATTTGTTTTCAGAAAGAAATGTAACTGGTGATACTATCTAATAAGGCAAGTTAGAAAGCATTTAGTTACCCAGTGCCGGCACTCACCAAATAGTTATCATTTTACATTTGATTTTAATTAAATAATTATGTAGGAATTTAGACATTAAATAGGACTGTAAAGAGGTCAAAATCTAAGAGCATCAAGATAAAGCAAAAGAAACACCAGCAGAAGAAAAGGCTTTTAGTTTAGTACAGGTTTGAGAGAGGATTGCTTTCCCTGTAACTACCAGTGCTAAGTAATTCAACTTATGCCCTTTCCCCCCCACTAATAATAGCACTAGATTATATCTACTGTACATGAATCATGAGAGTGAGTATGAAGAAAGGGTGCTATAGCAATTATTATTTAAATAAATCTACCAAGAACTTTAGTGCATGCTATATTACACAAGGAAATAACAGTGCCACATTAAAAGTTTAAAACCTAAGACAATTGTTACAACACCAATGGAGGCATTTAGTAAATATTGAAGTAATGTAGTCCTATAATACAGGGCTCTGAATCCTGTTTACTTTGGTAGTATTCTGAATTTATGTAATGTGCCCTACCTGCTACTTTCCAGTTATATATTTGAGATTCTTAACCTTTACTGAAAATTCAGGGAAAACGGGGAGAGGTGCCACTAAGTTTTAAGTTTTTTTTTTTTTTAAGGTTTATTTATTTATACAAGAACTGGGGTTTAAGGCAGAGGTGCAGGGGAGGCGGGGAGGTGAAAGGATTCACCAGAGACAGTGGGGAGCAGAACAAGCAGATCTACTGAAATACACAGCTGAGGGGAGCAGAGGGTGAGACAGGAGGGGTCTGCTGCGCCATGTGGGTTAGCTGCCTGGCCAGCGGGGATGGAACTTGTGCTGCTGTGGCTGGCAATAGCTTGATAGCACTCTTTTAACCCCTGTGCCACCTGGGAGGCCCCAGTTTTAAGTTCTTAAACATATTCTAAATAGTGCTTGTGTAGTCAATGTTTCTGTCTCAGCTGCAGGTTAGAATCATGTCCCAAAACTCTTGGGGGAGCATTCAAAACCCCAATGCCCAGGCCACATTCCAGACCATTTAATTCTATTTCTGAGGGTCATGACCAGACATTAGGATTTCTGAAACTTAAAAAGATCATGAAGCTACATTAAGGTCAAAACCACTGAGATTCAAGGGAGAAGCCAAAGGATGGATAATGCATCAGGATTATGCATTTAAATCCACAGCAACTGAGCAAGGACTACCAAGTAACACCTTAATAGATGTCTCATTACATTGTTTCATAGGTGTTTAGGTAGAACAGAAGGGAGTGATTAAGGCATTTTTCTGATTTTCTCTGCTGCTGAACACTTAACAGTTTGGAATAGGAACAAACCTTAAAGAAAAATAAGGGTGAAACCTAAGAGTTACTTGAAGCTGAAGTTCTGATGTCGATACTACTGGATTTACATTTAATACTTCCATCTTGATAAAATCAACAGTACAGTACTAAATAGCTAACAGACAAATCTCCCAAATAACAAAAGAACTTCTAATTTATTCCCAACAATTAACAGGAATAAAAACAGCTTTATATTTTTTCTTATTTATTGTTTCATGTAGTATTAATTCCAACTACACCAGTTCAAGCCCATGTGTGCATTAATACATATAGAAATCTTATACACTGTTATTTGTGTGGCTAAGTTTCCTAAGGCAAGTAGCTAGGCATGGTATCCTTTGGCAAAATACTACTAGGTATAGAAAATAAATTTGAGGGCCTCCACTGGTGACGCAGGCAGTAGAGCACCACGCTGTGAAGCTGTCAGCAGCCTGCAGCACCAGTTCGATCCGCCCAGCTGGTGAGGGTCCCACAAAGCCTGGCAGACCTCGCCTGTCTCGCCCGCTGCTCCCCTCAGCAGTGTATTTCATCAGTCTACCTGTTCTGTTCCCAGCTCTGTCTCTGGTGAATCCTCTCACCACCACCTCCCCCTGCACCTGTGGCCTGTACCCTGGTTCTTGTATAAAATAAATAAATAAATCTTAAAAGAAAAAAAAGAAAATAAACTTGAATTTCCAAATGGGAAATATTTTCAGAATTCATCACTATCTCCCATAATTTATGCTTAGAGTGTCTTTCTAGGAATTTATGTTGCTATTTATTGGCCCTCAAGTCTGCTTCCTTGGAACTGCCCCAACCCCACCTGTGAAATGATCTCAATTTACAGAGCAAGAAATTAGAATTAGGGCCTCCCCAGTGGCGCAGCGGTTGAGCGCTGGGTTGCGAAGCTGCCCGCAGCCTCTGCAAGCGCTGGTTTGATCCCCAGCGGCTCCCTGGCCACCAGAGGAGGGTCCCACATGGCGCGCAGACCTCTCCTGCCGCCCGCTGCTCCCCTCAGCAGTGTACTTCGGTCCTTCTGCCTGCTCTGCTCCCGGCTCTGGCTCTAGTGAATTCTCTCACCCTCCCGCACTTCTGACTGTACCCAGTGCTTGTATAAATAAATAAATAAATCCTCAAAATAAATAAATAAATATTCTTTAAAAAAAAAAAGAAATTAGAATTAGTAATTTCTCATCAGGATTACTGAGATGATTATATATGAATTCAAACATACACAAGCTAATTCACTCACTCTCTCTACACTCAGCCAGTGAAAAAGAAAGCTTGGATGAACTTTGACCTTGCCTTCTTCCACTAATTCCAGCTCAAAGCTACAGTTTGGCCAGAACCAGCCCATCACCAACCAATAAAAAAAACCATTTGATTGTATACTTTCAAGTTACTTTGACAGTTCCAAGCCATTGTGACTTCCAAACACAAAAGACTCTTTGCTTAGGTTCCCCATGTCTTATTTGAGAAGTCAACAGATTAGTCTGTATTTTGGAAGGAAACCTAACCAGAACCTTCCAACTGGATTCTCCTTTCCTCTTTCATTTACTAACTACTTCTGGCTATGCAAATGCATGCATGTGCATGGCAGAACATAAATCATGGCCAAGTTTGACACCATTGTTTTATTAACAAATACAACTCAAAGCAAAATAATTAAATGAGGACACATACTAAAATAAAGATTCCAATGACCTTTAGACTAAAAAGTTCTGCTCTGCAAATAAAGAGAATAATACAATTACAGGATAGTGCTTGTACAGACTTGCTGAATATGTGATGAAGCCTTGACTAGCCAGCCTGTTGTCTCATCTCTTCCATCCCAGAAAAGATTGAAAAGAACAAGACAGCTGTAGTGTCCCCACTTTGAGACTCACTGAAAAATGGGATAACAGATGTAGAGTCAATGACTCAAAGTAGGCAGGACTTTATCCCTGACCAACAAAAGAGGGTGACAGTCTTAGAGCCCCATTACTTTAAGAAAAAAATTTTTTGAAACCTTCTGTCTCTTTTATATGATACTAGTACAAGACAATATTTACTGATGAGATCTCAGAACAACATTTTACTTGATATCAAAGCAAAACACCAACTAGTTTTTTTACTAACTTATTACCTTTTAATTCTATCTATATTTTACAAAGACATATATTGTCTACTACTGTTCTATGTGTACCTTTATCACATGTCAAATAAAAAGGGCTATTCTAGATTCATCTTAAGTTTTACCCATCAAAAATCTGAAAAGCAAAAATTTTAATCTTCAAAATGTTCCACATTTGTTACATGTGTCCTCTTATAAATCTACCAAAGTTCTCTAGTTTTGTCTTCTTATAACTCTACTGATCCCAAATAATAATTTGAACAATTCATTAAATACATATTCTATTCTTTTACCATATGTTATATTAGTGACTTCCTGCTAAAGAGCTGTATATGCCCTCAAATCAGGGCATCTACTGCTTGCATTTGCCTAGAATAGGTGCTCAATAAATCAAATGATGCATATACCATATTTAATTGTATCCTCAAAGACTTGGGGAATTTGCATGGCAAATAATCTCCCTGTTATAAGTCAGACTGAGGCTCCAGCAGGTTAAGTGATTTGGCATCTAAGCTAACTCAGAGAATCAGTGAAATGCTCCATAACAGTCCTATTATAGCTTCTAATTCTATTTACACCTTCTCCAAGTGTATGGAAAAGTATGTCAACTGTACAAGTATTTTCATTCTTAATTTCTTTCTGTCAATCAGTTAAAAATTACAAAGGACAGAGACAATAACCATCAGTACTTGTCAAAACATGGATTATAATTTAGGTTTACATTCTGAAGCTTAGATTAAAATTATTCATACTGCAGTTCTTTGTTTAATAGAATTAACACAATTATCAACATTTTTGCTTCGCCTTGACAAGTAGTTTTAAAAGATACTTTACTGAAAGATATTGGAAAGAATCATGCTTCAAAACGTGAACTACATTAAAAAAACTATATTTATACACAATAAAGTGACAGTGACCCAAGGAGGTGTATGTATAAAATGTAATATTCCTGTTAATTTTTAAATAGAGTTGTATGAATTTCACACATAGAAACTGCAAAAATTCATTGACATTTATTTGTAAGATGGTTTCAAGATCCAGGAATTTTATAGAAGTTTTCCTTCTATAGAAGAGAGAATAATGCTAATGAGTGAATATTAAGTATAAGACACTAACACTACAGAGGTAAATAAGTAATTATATACATTTCCAAAAGTGGGATAAATCACACATTCAGTTATATAATAATTCAAGGACTTGTAAGAAGCAAGATGTACTTGAGTGTTCAGATAATTACTTTTAATTAACAAGTCTGTGTCATAAAAATCCCAGAATATTTTGTTAGAAATATAAAAATATTCAATAAAGGAAAAATATGGATCTTTAAAGATAGAAGGGGTCAACCACTGGAAAGAGGAAAGGTTTTACTTCTTTTGCCTACTCATAAAAGCTAAGTCTAGACATTCATAATTACACCAATTAATTGGCCATTTTGGCTAAATTATGTAAATTGTCTACATACTCTTCTCAAAGTACATAACTGCCAATGCTATTTTCACTTTGGTCAAGTCTACACTAGCTGGCAAAATGAAGTGGATAATTAACACAATTATTCTGATAATTTAGATCAAACATTAATTAAGGTAAAAGCAGATTTATGGGGGAGGGGCTGGAAACAGAATATAAATGTTCCTCTTGTGTTCTATAAGCATGTCGAAAAGATTTTCTATTTCTTGAATTGTTTTTGAAATCCGGTTTCAAAACACTTAGTGTGCATTGTTTCTATAGCAATTCCTTAGTCAGAATCTCAGGTTCTATAATTCCCAAGATGTCTAGGTAACAGAATGGTATTTTAGAATTGTTATAAAGAATCATTATAGCTCCATTCGCATAAATCTCATTTCCTAAGTTCACTGACAGCACTAGTAAAATTTACCCACATTCTCAACTCAAAATTAAGTCATTGAAATATTTTTAAACCAACACTAGGAATATTTTCTTTATAATGGCATTATAGTTATGCAAACGCCCTTTTCCCATAAGTGTGCTGAACCAATTACAAGAAATGCAATGATGTTCATAATTTACTTCAAATGGGTGGGGAGAGAAATAGATATATGTGCGTGAATTAACAATATATCTATCTAGATATATTGATAGTATGTTGGTATTTATCTATCATCTATCTACTTACCTAAAGAGAAAAACAGAAAGAGAAATTTTAAACAATTGTCTCAAATTATTAATGATGTTAACCTAAATGAAGGGAATGTGGATGTACTCTGAAATTAAGTGTTTTATTGTACTATTATTTCAACTTTTCTGTAGGCTTGAAATTTTCAAAATAAAAAGTTGGAAGAAATATACATTATAAGTTTCATATAAAATAACTCGTAACTATTCAGTAGTCATCAAACCCCCATGAATATGATACCCCTGAGATGGAAAATTCAGCAGTACCTCATTTCTTAAAACCATACTGTGAAATCTATAGTAAAGATTCTTTCCAAAAGGTCTTAAGTGAGCACTTTAAGATATTCCCAAGGTTTCCCATGCAGGGTATAGTTAAAGAGCATTCCACTTGAGATCCTTGCCTGAAAGGCCCTATAGAATTGCAAAGTATCATTATTAAGCAAATGTTCCTGGGCCCTTGGGTGGTTCACTTAAAACACATTTCACTGTATTGAATATTCAATGCCAAAAGCACACTGTTCAGTGTTAAGATTTGCAATTTAAACCCAGTTGGGAGAAGTAAAAGGTTCTTGTAATTTGCCTATATGGTATTGCATTGATGTAGTAGCTTTCATTGATAATTAAGTTCCAAAAATATGAGTTAGATTGTGTGAACAATGGAGGAAAGCTAACCTTTCTATTATAGCCTTAGCTCTTGACTTCTTGTATTTAAGATTACAGATGCTCCATTAAATCAATTTTGTGTTTAATCTCCTCTTGAAAAACAGTGAAAGTAAGTTCCCAACTTTCTTCCCTTTGAAAGAACCAAAGTATTTGACAATGAAAACTACAAGGCTCAAACCAACTGATTAATACCGCCCACTGGGGATAAGAAAAGTTTAATGTGTCCCTTTTGGGTAGTTTTCCTCAACTAACTCTCATTGGTTTGGAATGTCAAATTATATTCCACACTAGATTTTCAAATAATTTTTGGAGGAATCAGATTTTACAGGCCAGGGAGTATGTTTAAAGTAAGATTAATTGTGTTGGGTATACTTTTAACAAAATCAGAATTTCTCCATTGTAATGTGACGTAAAAGTCACCTAGTTCCCTTGCCCTGTTTTAAAAGTTTTTAGATCCTTCGGTAAAATATAAAGATTCAGAACAGAGAACAGAAATAAATACACACATGCATGCATGCATACCCAAAACTTACAAAGAAATCAGGGGATGGTCATTACATCAAATTGGAATTACTTGATTCCCTTTGGATTTGCTCTGGAGTGGTCAAACCCATCTCCCTGCTTTAGATTCTGGAGAAATGGCCAGCTGATCTATCTGTCCCCTCACCTTCCCCAGCATCAGTGGTGCTGGGAATACACCACAGCACGTGGTCACTGTCAACTTTAGAGCCATGGAGAAAATCCAGCTTATACTCAATATTGAGTTTACCTTGAAAGGCAGTAAAACTATCTTGGCAATGAGAGCATAAATGGTGCGTTTAGGGCCTCTCTGGTGGCGCAAGGGGTTAAGCACAGCACTATGAAGCTATCCGCAGCCTCTGTAGCAGGGGTTCGATACCCCACCAGGGAGATACCCACATGGCAAAGCAAGCCTCTCCTGTTTCGTTCGCCTGCTGCTCCCGTCAGCAGTGTGTTTCAGTCAGCCTGCCTGTTCTGTTCCCCACTCTGTCTCTGGTGAATCCTCTCACCCCCTGCACCTATGGCCTGTACCCCAGTTCTTGTATGCATAAACAAATCTTAAAAAAAAATAAACGGTGCATTGGGAGATTTGGGTGGGAGATCCTCCCCCCCCCCATTTTTACAGCAAAGGAGTGGTGAGGCAGGAATGGTACAGCAGTGATGCTCTAGTGTGGTACCCAGATTAGCAGCTTCAGCATCTTGTGGGAATTAGAAATACAAATAATCAGGCCCCACCGCAGGGCTACTTAAGCAATCGGTTTCGGTCCAGCAATCTGCATTTTACTTATCCCTTTGGGTAATTCTGATGTCTCCTCGCTAACAGAGAATAGAGAATATACATTTTCTAAAGTAGCTCTAAAGTCCAGTCTAGTCCAACCTAGAGGGGAAGGCCAGCGAGCAGGAGATTCAGCCACCGTGAGGCTAGGGTGGGTCCCAGGTCGTCTGACCTGTCCACGACCCCCTCCCCGCACACAAGCCCCCGCGGTCGCTGCCCGCCCCGCCCCGCCCCATCCCATCCCACCCCACCCCACCCCACCGCACCCCACCGCACCCCACCTCACCCCCAGCCTTTCCGCCCCCAGGCAGTGCCCGCCGCCCAGCGGGAATCTGGTCGGCAGCCCCAGGCGAGGCAACCCCTCCGGCGGCCGCGCGTGCCGGCCGCAGCCCCCTCCCGCCCGCCAGCCCCTTTGTCCGCCCCGAGGGCGGCACCTTCCCGCCCGCGGGGTGTGCGAGCCCTCGGGGGGTGGGAGAGGAGGAGGGACGGGGGAGGGAAGAAGGAGGAGCGGGGCGGGCGGCTGAGTGCAGGGGTGGGGAGCCGGCGCGGCACACTACACTCCCGTCCCGCCCGGCCTGTGGAAGGAGCTTTTGTAGCCGACTCGGGAGTCCGCGCGAAACCACCGCCCCGGGGCGGGGTGGCGCCTCCCCCTTAGCAGGAGCCGACGCGGCCTTCCCGGCCCCGGAGCCGCGGCGGCCTGCGCGTCCCGGCCCGGCCGAGCGCGGAGCAGCCGGCGGCGCTCGGCGGGAGAGCGCGGCTAAGCGGAGGGGAGGGCCGGAGGGTGGGGCGGGGCGGGGCTGGGCCGGGCCGCGGCGGAGCCGAGCGCCCGCTCCTCCGCCTCCCGCGCCCGCCGCAGCCTGGCCGCGCGGGCGTGCGGGCGGGCGGGGACGCGTGTGCCCCCCGGCGGGCGGCCTGCGCCCCGGGCCGGGACGTGCGAGGCGGCGCGGGCCCGAGTGCAGCCCCGGCCGCGGCAGGCCTGGGAGACCCGGACGGGCGGCGGCCGCGGGGGGGGGGGGTGCGGGGGGGCGGCGAGCAGGAGGCGGGGCGGGGCGGGAGGGGGCCGGCCGGGGAGGGAGGGGCGCCGGGCAGGGAGGGGAGCGCAAATATTGTGACTGCCGGGTACGGAAATCATCCGGGAAACTGCCGGAGCGCCCCGCACCCGACTGCTGGGACCCGACGGCCCCTCTTGGGAAGGTCTCCCCGACGGCGCCCATCCGGCCGTCGCTCGTCGTGCCCCGTCCGGCGGCGGCGGGGGAAAGTTGTCCACGACTCACCTTTTATTCTAGTTCCCCAAAGACAGGCTATTAATTAAGCTGACTTCTGGGGAAGCTGCAGTTCCGGAAAGCGCGGGGCGGTTGCCACCGTCTGAGGCGAGGTGAGGGGGCGCCTCTCCCATCAGTGCCTCCACCCCACCCCCGGCGTTTCTCGCTGCCGGCCTCTTAATCTGATCCCTTAGAGGGTCGTCGCACAGAAAGGGGACCCAAGGTGAATGTTAAACTCTGGAGGGCAAAACACCCCTGGCCTACGTGAAACTGAAAGCGGGAGCGCGCCCTAAAGTTGCCCGGACAGTTGCTCGCGGGACGCGCGGATCCTCGCGGCTTCCTGTGCGCGGGACGGCCTCGGCGGGCGGCCGCGGCGCCCCGCGTAGTGGGTCCTGCCGCGCGGAGGGACTGCGGGACTCTGGTTCCGCAAGGCCCTTCCGCCCCAACTGGAACTGGGACCTACAGGCCTTTTCAAAGCCAACACCCGGTTGTAATTTCCTCCCGCAGAGCATTTAACCCACAATTTTGCTATTTCTAACCGTCTGGGAATTTCATTTCTCAAATCTTACCCGAGGGGGGGAGAAATTCGAATCAACGGGAACTTAAGTGGTTTTGATTCAGTTAGTACATCAGCAGCAAGTCACCTAATAAAACTAGTCGTGAGTATCTAAAGCTTATTTTGAAACTTTAAATACCACGTTAACTGTTCCAGTTTCAGTTAAATACATGCTGAAGTCTATCAACACACTCAAATTGAACAGAAACACTCATTTTAATATCCCAATACCGATCAATCAGTAGTGCAGGTGTCTTTAACCACCACGCAAAAAATGTTTCTTTTGTTTCGAGTTTAGCTCATACTAGTTTGCTGCACACCTTTCTTCTTAGACTTCTACTTTGGTAAAGGTATACCGAGATTGTAGAGATTTTGTCTTCCTTTCATTTTCTAAGTTTAGCGGACTTACTGAACCAAGGCAGGAAAATATTTTAAGTGGATCCATGAGTCCTTCTTTATCCAGATAGTTTCAAATAAACTGACCTTGTACCATATTAGTCAAATCTTTTCAGTTTACAACTGTTTTTTCAAACTTCTTGAGAGGTGGGGGCGGGGAATGTTATGCCTCTGTTAGAATATGTAAAATCGAGAAAACTACTGAAGCACCATCTACAGAAAAACTTTGTTGTTAATAGCTTGCTCTTTTGAAGGTAATGGGCATTCCATCTCAGGGTTGTAAACGCCAAGTGTAGACACCAAAGTCGTGGGCTTTGGTTCTTCCAATGTTTGCTTTTTTCAATGCTGATCAAAGAGCAAGGTTTTTGCCCTATGCGGTCCCGTTGGAAAATGTTTTTAGAACAATTAGACATGATAATAATCAGTTGTTTTTTCCACTTTAAGAAATGTTGCAAAACTTTAAAGGAAATTAAATAAAGACTAAGGAAAAGAAGAAAGGTTGGCTAGCATCTTAAGGGCAAGGACTTTAAGAGGAAAAAGTTTGTCACTTTCCCACTCCTTAATACCTGCACCCCTGGTCCTTGTTTTGAATTAAAATGGGGCAGTCTTTTTTGGTGACCAGCAGGATCCTTGGTATTTAAGATGGAGAATCTTTGGGGCAATGTTGGGGGAGGGGTGATGCAAAGTGATAGGGAGAAACGCAGCTTAGAGACACAATTCAGCAATTTGGAATGTTCGGGTGAGGTGATTGTGGAAAACTGTTCTGTCTGAGCAAACTTCATTGCTTTTTCAGAATCCATAAGCAAGAACCAAGATTTCATTTCCTCTTAAAAAGGAACCTCTGCCAAGTACAGGAGTCGATATTTGTCAAGCCTTAAATTTAAAAAGCATCTCCATTTTTCGTCTAGATGAACGTTTCCGTCTGGATTTGGAAGCGAGGACTTCGCTCCAGATAAGGTAGATGCCCTTAGACCCAATGATTAGTACATTACGCCAGGAATTTCTAGAGCTGATGCAGATATTTGATGTCTAACTCCTAAAGTGTGGGTAGTATCTACTAAGTTGGCCCCCTTTCAGGTTTATACACTGCACCCTCACCCAGCAGCCCTGACCTCCAAGGAAAGACCTGAAGGTGGCCAGCGCCTCTGCTTAGAGAGGAGGACTGCATAGATTTGACGCCAGTTTGTAAACTGGTGGACAAAATTAATCACTGTTTCCACCTAGAAGTCCCCAGTCCCCACCAAAACCAACTGTCTTCTCAGGAGAAGTAAACTGAGTGTGTGCGGGTTTTCTGGCCAAGACCATTGCTAAGTCCTGCAAAACTCACTGAAATGAAGCGTGAACGATGTTTAAAAAGAAAGAAAGAAAGAAAGAAAAGAAAAGACAGACCTGGGTGGAAGACTTCGGTGTGTGGGGGAGCGTGATGTACGACCTGGGGGCTCTAACCCAAAATTACAAAGGCTGCGTGGGCGGGACTCACCCAGACAGTTGTACTGGACCAAGCAAATCCCGGATTCACACGACACCCTTTGCTGCGACCAATACGTGCTTCCAGTTCGATTACCACGGAAGCTCTTTGGGCTGATTCAACTTGACCTAAACGTGTGACCCATCTCGTTTACCAGAGGAAAAGGGGCCTGTGACTCCTTTCACTTTGGCAGCACCAGAAAAGTGGAACTGTGGGCTAAAGCGTGTGTCTGTGTGTGTGTGTGTGCGTGTGTGTGTGTGTAGTTTGGTAGGTGAAGACGCACATGTTCGACTTCCAAACATTTTTGTAAAGGTGTGTTCTCGTTTGTAATTTACAAACCAAGTAAATTTCAAGGAGTTTAATAGTGTTATCAAACACTTAAATGCAATCAGCTTTCCTCCAAAATTGCATTCTCTTTATTCTTAACATCCTTGGCTAAGAAATGTGGGATTTATTGGGAAACCTTCCATAGGAAATTCTTAGTCAAGTCAGATGTGTTAAATATATACGGACTGAGGTAACTTAAAAAAAGTTAAAGTGAAGCATACAAAAATATTCCAGTATACTTTGCAACCTTATTCAGAAAAGCACATCTTTCACGTCCCCACAATAATTCCTTGCCCTAGTATCAAAGTGGCTTCTGATAGTTCCACATCATGGGGGGGAGGGGAAGTTATCAAAAACCTGCACCCAAGTTTTGATTGGGATTCAATATTCTAAGCAAAATATGCTCAACAGATGATAGTAGAGATGAAGCCAGAAAACAACTCCAGCTATTTAAACTGCCAAATGAGACATAAAGCTGCATTGTAAAAATCATCTGGAAAACAGGTTTTCCCATTGAAGTCGCTATGTGTTAATTACTGTGAGCTGGAAGGCTGGAGATCGAATGCCTGGAAGCCGACTTTCACCCCGCATACGTAAACGGAAAAAGTGCTGAACCGCAGCCAGAGGGCTCCTGCTCGGACTCATTGCCATGCATGCCTAGACATTAATATGTGTTCATGGAGGGCTCGTACAGTACGAGGTGTTATTTCCTTATAAAGAAACACCAGGTCTCGCTTTCCATTCTTCTTACAAAATTATTCGCATTATTTATGCTACATTGAGCGATCTAATTTCTTCGTGATAGTCAGCTAATTGCTCTGGCAGGTAATTAGAAGCGGTTTAAAACGCAAAGGGCTTTTGCATTGCCCCTCGGATTATTAAGTTGCGCTGTAAATTATACCATATTTGCTAGGGGAAAAATTCTTTTGAGCAAGTTCTCTTCCTGCGATCCGAGATGAAATCGGCTCCCCCCCCCACCCATGCACACACCCCTCCCTAACCACCCCCACTGCCACCACACCCCCTGCTTTTCCTGGACTCAGAGTCGAATGATTCTAAAGCACGCGATTTTGTTCGTGTTCACTGGGCCGAAATAACGTGGCCATTATGGCCTGAAATGGGCCAGGTTTGAAGCGAGCTTCCTGCGCGCCTGCAATATCCAGCAGGCATGTGGGAAAAGAACGGCTTAAATGGGGACATCTGTTCAGTGCTGCTCATCTTACTCTTACAGCCAGGTCAGGTTAAGAGAATAACCTGTTCGCCACCTTTTTTCTTGTTAATAAGACTATTAGAAAAAAAAAAAAGCGAGCACACACACACACAAACAACTCTAATTGAGCTGCCATATAAGCAAAGAATCAGACATACAAAGGTAGTAGCTGAGTTACAAGAGGAACTGTGAAAAAAATAACCATTGGGCTATTTCAGAGAAAATTTACAGCACTTCCGTCAGGAAAAAAATATAAACTGAAGAGTATGCGAACCTAAAAATGCACCCTGCAAAAGTGGATTTGCATAAGGAATTTTTTAAAATCAGTAAAGAATGGCTTATTTTCAGGTTTTCATTTAAATAAAATTGACCTAAAGTCAGTCGATATTTTTTCTTCTTAAGCTTTCCAGTAATCTGAGGCCCCACACTTTGTTGTTGTTGTTGATATATTCATCTGTGTTATTTCCGAAGGTCTGAGGAAAAACCCCAAGTAGGAGCATCCTAGATTGTCCCCTGGTTTTAGAAAAGTGAATTGTATTCCCTTTCACAAATACCACCCATCTATAACCCTTGTACAATGATTTGAACACATGTGTGGTTAAACCCAGAAACCCGGTGCAGCTCCTAGATTATTTGTAATTAAACACAATTCCCAAAGTAACATTTATCTTCCCGAAACTGCGATTGCAATTGTCAACCGTCTGGAGGAGAAGGCAGGGTAATCTGGGAGCATTACCTCTTCTAGTAACAGAACAGAATGAAAAGAAATCAATAGTGTTGAGGATAAGAATTTAGTAGTTTTTAACTCTGCATGTTAGCTCTGAGAAAGTGATATATAATACCAAATGAGAAAACAACTGAAACAAATCCATTCTAGGAAAAAATCAGAGATGAACTTGCTTGAATGTCGTATCCTTTCTTTCTCTTGCCTTGCACTAGACTATATACACACACCATTCAACACACCATTCACCCCCCTCCTCCAAATGAGCAAACTCTCTTTTCCCTACATGTGATTTCTTCATTTGTATGATGAAGGAGGAATAGGAAGTGCTATAGAATTAATTATCAATTTCATCTATGGGCTGGCAGAAAGATGAATTTGAAATATACCATTCAGTACAGTCCTGCCTGAAGAACTAGCATGCAGGGTCATATTAACCTACCAAGAGGATATGAACATTATGCATGTAGATGGCAAATAAGCAAATGTGATTTCCCCCTATAATATTGGAAGAAATTCCTATTTTGGTAAATACTTCATATTTTTCTACCTGGAAACTTACCTATGTAGTCAATGATTGCTTGGTTGAAAAGCCCCTCTTTTTTGTCTTAAGAATAGTCTCAATTTCAATGCCTTAACTAAAGTGGATCCAAGCAGGTAATAGCCTAAGTGTGTATGTGTCTCATTTAATTAAGCCGTCCCTAACTTTTTAATGTTTTGAAGTGGCAAAGAAGCAAAAAAAAAAAAAAAATTGAATTTTAAGCATTGTGATGTGGGAAGAAAAACATCAAGTCAATTAAGAAAAAAATATGAAATGCTCTCTATGGTGGTCCTACTCATTGGGGGAAAAAAAAAAAAAGTCACCAGAGCAATGCTTTGCATCCACCGGGAGATCCCATGCAAGCAGTTCAAGCGTCACTCTAGCTTCACTGTGGTCAACAAATGCATCCAATTAAGCAGTACCAGGAAAGTAAGGATTCAGCTGTAAATGTGGCCGGAGTTTTAAACCGAACAACCTCACTAATAGGAGCTATTGTTCAACGTGGAAGTTCCCATTTTCCAATCAGGAAAATACAGCCCTCTGCGGGCTCTGGCCGACTGATCCCTTCCCACCTATGGCTCAACAATCTGCCACCAGCGAGGGGCTTTTATTACCTCCCTTCCCAGGAAATGTTAGGCAACTTCCTAGTAAAGCCGCCCGAAAGCAGGAGTGGACGACAAAAGGACACCCCTCAGGAATCCCACAGGTCCATGCCTGGCCAGGTTTTCTTTTCAGCAGGAAAGAAACTTTGACCAGAGAGCTCCAGACGAGAAGACACCCCCCAACCTGGCCCAGCCCGCTCCAGCCCGCAGTCGCGGGCAGTCTGGACTCGCTCCCCACCCCTCTTCAAGCTTTATTTAGTAGCCAGCGCGTTCGCGCGCTAGGTCCCCGCAATAGCCAGGGACTGGGGGCCGTTGTGGTTTTTTTTTTTTTTTTTTTTTTTTTTTTTGAGGAGGCGTCCACCGGGGACGCTCTGGCGGCGACGCCTTCACTCAGTTGACAGCGGGCCCTGCTGATCAGCTTCCAGAGCTTGCGCGTCTCTGCCCACGCTCCGAAAACCGAGATGCGAAGAGCCGGGTTTAAGCGTACCTACCAGAGGTACGCGCCTCTAGTTCATGTGCATCCACTCCCGCACCCACCCAGGTTTTTCCAGGGCTATGTATATACCGGACCACATTTAGCACAGTATTTGGGGGTAGATGTGTTGCCAGACACTTGAAAGTCCGGATAACTTTGATGTTTTCGACTGTAAATCCCTAATTGTACTTAATGGTTACAAATGGCTTTATTTACTTGTCGCTGAATTTACACATTTTATAATCTTTTTAACCAAACAGCAGGGGAATATTTCACTCTCCACTTCCCGAAAAAAGAAAAGCAGGGATCGAGGCCTCTAACATGCCTTTGGAACCTTCTATTTCTTTGGTCGTGAAAGCCTAAGAGCTCCAGATTCAAGCATTGATTAGTCTTCAAATCCGCCTGCAAAAAGCTCCCCTTCTCTGCTCCATCTATGGAGATGTTGATATATAATATAGCTGCAAGGTGTTAGATATACTTGAGCAAGTTGTTCCCAGGATGTAAATTAGGTCCCAAAAGCTGTTGTCCAAATCGAAGAAACAGAGAAATTAATCTGGGAGACTATCCATCATCACCGGTAATAAAGAGAGCGACATGGATGAGACAGATGATATGATTAAGGGGCTGTGGTCGTTTTAATTAACTTTTTGCTGTCCTGTAATGATCAAACTGGTCACCAGACCCGGTCAATAAGCATGTTAATATCAAACAAATAAAACCAGGGATGATTAAAAACCTCCTGGTTTATTAAATTTGAAATTCAAATGAAATTTATGCTGCAGATGCATACAGAATGCTAATAGATTTTAGCTTTATTGAAAGTGAATCCCACAGGTTTTCAAGAAACAGCAGAATATCTGTCTACCCCTCTCCCTGACAGCAGGTTAAACTTCATATGGGGTGGGGGAAACTTTTAATTAATGTCAGAAATCCTACACTTCCTACATTTATTTCCCCTTCCCTTCCAAACCTCTATATTATCAAGGTATAATAATCAAGAGTAAAGATCAGTATCACAAGAGATAAACTGAACTGAATGTGCCATGAAATGCTTTGGGGACAGGTTGATCTACAACAGATTACAGATGTTCCTCCTGTAGGAGATTAAAAAATGACCAAGTTCCTTTTCCAAAGTGGAGAAAGAGTTGCCATAAGACCAGTTTCACTGAAACCAGAAGCAAGATTATTATTACTATTTTAAATTTTGGTCCAAAATTTTGGTCAATTCTCTTTGTCTTTCCTTTTAACTCTATCTTATTCTTATGACGAATACTAACCACTTCTTTGTGGGGGGGGGGCGGGGGGAGGGAGAGTAGTAGATGAAAACGATGTCTTTTGACCAATATTACTCTGAAACAAACACCTAACCTTAAAAAATGGAAGAAAAGAGAATACATGTTTCTTCTAATCAAGGGCTGCATATACAAATTTTTGTGAAAATCCCCTAATGCTTCAAGCTAACCTTAACAAATGCCAGTATATTCTTTAAATCCACATGAATGTTGTGACCCATTGTTATAAGAAGAATGACATGATTCTAAAGTTAATTTGTACAAATAAAAAAATCTTAGACATAAGTAACTCCAAGTGTAATAACATGATACTGAGTTTTTCTAATTTCCAGCATTTTGTTTTTTGAGGAAACAGTAGTTAACACTCTCTGTTTACGCTCAGAATCAGCATTTAACTTTTTAATAGTCCTGCCTCGCTTCCTTCCAATAGATAGGAGGATAAAAAGATAAAATAAATAACTATACATAGAAGAGTCTTCCCTCAAAGCTTTATTCATCCACCTTTGAGGGTGACATATTGATTAGAATTAAACCCCAGATTTGAACAACTGTGTATTAGGTCCTTAAAATGAATATCATTATAGAAGGAGACCAAAGCAATGAAGTTAATTCTCTTTTATTTGTTAAACGAAGTTCCCTCCTTCCCCCACCCCTTCCTCCTTCTGGGCTGGCCTGTCACGCCTTCTCAACACGCTAAAATCATTCAGAGTGGCTTGCAGGGAGAAACACGACATTTATGGTAAGCGTCAGCCTTCAGAGAAAGAAAGCAGTTCATTAATTTACTTCACACTTACTTCAAAGTATGAGTGTATCTTACCCCCTAATCAATAGATATGATGTACAGTCAATACTCCAACACTGTTAAAAAGGGCTCAGAAACACACAACCTCACACCACAAACAGCCTCCACTCTGCTCAATGAAATTTACACAATCGGTGCAACCTGACTTTGGAGTTCAGTAAACCTCAGGAGGATTTTTTTTTCCCCACAACTCCAGAAGCTGTGATGCACTTGAAGAAGATTCAAAAACAATAATAAAATAAAAATGTTTCACCAGTCAAAACAAAACAACCCTCCAAACTAGTAGTATTTTAATCCATTTTGCCTTAAAATTAGATATCCAGGAGCATTTGTAACTGCTTAAACTATGAATTTTTTAAAACGCTGTGGACTTTCTTGCTACTGTGGTGCTTTCTGTGGTTTAAAAATGTTCCCAATGAAACAGCAATAAAAATTTTGATGGCAACTAATAATATAAATGACAAGCAAGTGAATAAAACCTGCTGAATTTGAACTATTTATCAACATGCACTCACACTCATAGACATCTGGCCCAAATGCCATTGGACTCTGACACCTCTGTGGTCCAAGGTTGGTTAGTTTTTCTCTTAGAGAAAAACAATAGAATATTCTTTTCTCTGATAAATTAAGCCCCCAGATTTCAATTAAAATCCTGATTTTTTTTTCCTCAGAAAGAGGCAGCGGTGTTAAATGTGAAAAATTCTAAAATTTCATAAAACACTCCTCAGTTTCTCACGCATTAAAAAAAAAAAAACAAGTCTGTCTCCCTTCTCTAGTTCTTTTGTATTGAAATGTACCCTTGGCCACGGGACAAGCACACTCCCCTCTTCTAGAATGAGATTTGTGCTTCCAAAGTGAATCCCACTTCAGGGAGAGAAAAAAAGCCACCACATCAAAGTTAACTACTCGTGAACGCAGGCGCGCGCGCACACACCCTAATTCACCTCACCCTTAAAAATTCTGGCTTTTTGCGGCTAGAGCTGGACAGGGCAAGATAGATATTGATACGATTTTCTTTTAAAAGGTAGTGACAATGGCCAAAATGTTAAGAAAAAAATCAGCCAAGATGTGAGGTATAAGGAGTCAAGAGGAAGTTAGCGCCAGTGATATCGTTTGCGAATATTTATTCAGCCTCACTTAACTTCGCAGTTTCACTCTTCAAATCGCCAACCGCCCATGTACTGCATTTTATCGCACTGTTCCTATTCCCCACCCCCAGCTTTGTGGCACACGCACACACACACACACACACACTCCTCTCTCAAACACATTCACACAACCTGCCTCTTCCCCACATCAAGTGCACAGCAGCACACACTCATGCGCCCTCCCCGCTCGCCTCTTTCACACCCACAAACACACACTCACGTCTGCCTCTCCCCTCGTAGCCACTGCACTCACCCCCTTCCACTGTACTGCGGTCCCTTTCCTCCCTACGCCTGTGAGACTCACTTACACACCATTGTACACTCATACCCTGCCCCTCAACATTTTACTGATTCGCTCCCCCCCCCTTTTTTAATGACAAACGCAGTTGTACTGTGTCACCTACGCCACCCTTGCCCTCCTCCGTATTGTCCCTCCCCTCGGCTCGGGGCCCCCCTCACCACCCCGTCACACTCACATCCCCCCCTGCACTGTCTTCTCCTTTTTGTTCACACGCGCGCACAGCTATACTGTTACACACTCACACCCGCTGTGGAGCTCACAGCCGCCGCGCCCCTCCCGCCACGGCTGCCCTCCCCCCCCCCCCCCGCGCGGCGGCCGGCGGCGGCGCCGATGACCTCACGGCGCGCGCGCGGCGCGGCCCGGCGAGGCCGCAGATTGGCTGGCGGCGCCTCCGCGGCACTTCAAAGCCGGAGAGGGAGCTACAATTGTGGTGGAATGGGCGGAACTGATCATTGTATTGCACACCTCTAAAAAAAACACTGCCTCTGATTTATCAATATAAAAAAGATCCTCTGAGAGGAGGAGGGCACTTTTGTGTGATGGCAACTTCACTTCTAGGGGTGAGTCTCAGGATTTTCTCTTGCTGGTTTAATTAGTTTCCTTTTATTGCCGATCGGAGGGGGTTAAAGTCGCCCCGGCCAGGCCACGGGCTATCAGTCTCTATTGAGAACTTTTTTTTTTTTTTCCTTTAAATACAAGTGAGTTTGGAGAAAAGAAAGAGGGGGAGAGGGGGGCAGAGTCACTTTTTTCAGCGCAGGAAAAGGTTCGAAGGGCATTTAGACAAGCCACCTCGAAGCGCCCGGCCGCTCCCTGCCCGGGGGACGAGCGCGCCCAGCCCATTGTACATGCGACGATTTCGGGGGTAAAGAGAGCAAGTTTTTCCTCCTGGGCAAACTGCATTTTCCCTCTTCCCCTTAAAACATTCCGCAGCCCGCCTTGTCTGGAAGGTACGTTGAACCCATCTTATTATTTTTTTTTTTTTAGAAAAAACTATTGTAGCTATGTGTATGCTTTAAGGAGAAAAACAAACAAACAAACAAGCAAACAGGAAGAGCGAGCGAGCCTTCTAGTTTGACCTCCTACGGCTTAGGACAAACAGCCCAGGATGGGTTTCTGGGGATCGGAGCAGGATTTTCAAAGCTCTCTCCGGATGACGGGGGAAGCGCTCTTAAAAGCAATCCACTGGTTTTTCCCCAGGCTTCTCGGCAAAGGAAACTTCCTCCCTCCCCAATCTGGACTTTTTGCTTGCATGTTTGTTTCGAAGCGCCTGGGGCCTTGTGTGCACGGGAGTGTTGTTGTAGGTGAGAATACTTGTCAAACTCTTCTTTAGCTTGGCGCTCTGCTCCGGATTCAGCCGCCGGCAGCCCGACTGGTCCCCCCCCGTAGAGTAGGCAGCAGCCGGGCGCCGGGGCAGTTGGGGGAACCCGGAGAGCCGGTGGAGGCGCGCCGCCCCGAGTTGGGGGGCACCGGGGCGCCGGGCAGGCGGCCGGAGGACTGATCCGCTTCTCTCCCCTCCCTCCCCCACCGGCCCCGGCCCCCTCCCCTCCCCCCCGCTGTCGCCCTCCTTCTCGCAGGAAGAACCGAGGTTGGGATCCACTCCGCTGGCCATGCTCGCGGCTACCTGTAACAAGATCGGCAGCCCCAGCCCGTCTCCCTCCTCCCTCTCGGACAGCTCCTCTTCCTTCGGCAAAGGCTTCCACCCCTGGAAACGCGCTTCGGCCGCGGCCTCCGGCAGCTGCAACGTCGTGGGCTCCGGCCTCTCGGGCTTCGGCGTGTCGGGCGCGCCCCGGAACGGCGGCTCCTCCTCCGCGGCGGCGGCAGCAGCGGCGGCGGCGGCGGCGGCGGCCGCCCTGGTGTCCGACTCGTTCAGCTGCGGCGGCTCGCCGGGCTCCAGCGCCTTCTCCCTGACCTCCAGCAGCGCCGCCGCGGCCGCCGCGGCCGCCGCGGCCGCCGCGTCCAGCTCGCCCTTCGCCAACGACTACTCGGTGTTCCCCGCGCCCGGCGTGTCGGGGGGCAGCGGCGGCGGCGGCGGCGGCGGGGGCGGCGGGGCCTCGGCGCACTCGCAGGACGGCGCGCACCAGCCGGTGTTCCTCTCCAAGGTGCACACGTCGGTGGACGGGCTGCAGGGCATCTACCCGCGCGTGGGCATGGCGCACCCCTACGAGTCGTGGTTCAAGCCCTCGCACCCCGGCCTGGGCGCCGCGGGCGACGTGGGCTCGGCCGGCGCCTCCAGCTGGTGGGACGTGGGCGCGGGCTGGATCGACGTGCAGAACCCCAACGGCGCGGCGGCGCTGCCCGGCTCGCTGCACCCCGCCGCCGGGGGGCTCCAGACCTCGCTGCACTCGCCGCTCGGAGGCTACAACTCGGATTACTCTGGCCTGGGCCACTCCGCCTTCAGCAGCGGCGCCTCCTCGCACCTGCTCAGCCCCGCCGGGCAGCACCTCATGGACGGCTTCAAGCCGGTGCTGCCCGGCTCCTACCCCGACTCGGCCCCGTCGCCGCTGGCCGGCGCCGGGGGCTCCATGCTGAGCGCGGGGCCGTCGGCGCCGCTGGGGGGCTCCCCGCGCTCCTCCGCCCGCCGCTACTCGGGCCGCGCCACCTGCGACTGCCCCAACTGCCAGGAGGCCGAGCGGCTGGGCCCGGCCGGGGCGAGCCTGCGGCGCAAGGGCCTGCACAGCTGCCACATCCCGGGCTGCGGCAAGGTGTACGGCAAGACCTCGCACCTCAAGGCGCACCTGCGCTGGCACACGGGCGAGCGGCCCTTCGTGTGCAACTGGCTCTTCTGCGGCAAGCGCTTCACGCGCTCGGACGAGCTGCAGCGGCACCTGCGGACCCACACGGGCGAGAAGCGCTTCGCCTGCCCCGTCTGCAACAAGCGCTTCATGCGCAGCGACCACCTCAGCAAGCACGTGAAGACGCACAGCGGCGGCGGCGGCGCGGGCTCGGCGGGCTCGGGCAGCGGCGGCAAAAAGGGGAGCGACACCGACAGCGAGCACAGCGCGGCAGGCAGCCCGCCCTGCCACTCGCCCGAGCTGCTGCAGCCCCCCGAGCCCGGCCACCGCAATGGCCTGGAGTGACGCGCCCCGCTCCCGCCCCCACCCCCCACCCCGGCGGACCCCCCCACACACACACACCCTGTCCTGGGGCGCAACTCCACTCCCTCTCGGCTGCACCCTGCTCGCTCTCTGTCTCTCTCTCTCTGTCTCTCTCTGTCTGCCCCGCTGTCTTTTAACTCCCTCTGTGACTTAACTTTATAAAGGGGACATGGACATGTAAGTAACACGCGTTGCCATCGTGGGCCCCGGCTTCCTCTCCCCCACGGTGACACAGTCCGAGTTCTGCACGACTGCACCCCGCGCCTGGCCTGGCCGGGCCTGCCTTTCGTTCTCGTCCTCTCCTCCTGCCCCTTCCCCACCTTCCCCAGGCTGTGATGGCAGATCTTTGGGGGCCAGGGGCCGCTAGAGGTAGAGGTGGATGAATCCAGTGCCTGCGAGGCCCGCGGCCTCCCCGCCCGCAGGAAACAAGTTGGCTGAGCGAGGTTGAATGGCGCCGTGAGGAGGGCGAGGCAGGAGGCCCCGGCAGGGCGCCTTAGCGGGGGCAGCCTCCGACTTGGTTCCAGAACCCCGATTCGGGGCGCCTAGGTTTCCGAGCGCCCAGTCCCGCCGTCACGCGCCGCTGCCAGCTCTGCGCAGAGCCGTCGGAGCTCCGGGAGGTTGCCCACGCAGGGCACTGAGGTCCGGATTTTACAGTTTAGCTCCCCTAACGTCAGGTCTGCCTCTTTTTCTTTGTTTCTGAGGTGGAACCCATGCAAGTTTCAGCTAAAGGCCATCTTGGTGAATCGCTGCAGCAGGCTTTTTCTTCTTTATAACATTAAAAAAAAACTAAAACACTAAAGGAAAAAAAATCCACCCACTTGGTTTCCCTTCTAGATAGTTGTTTTCCCTCTAGCAGTGAGCAAGTCTTTCTCAGAACTGCTAATATTGATCCCAAAGTTATTTTGATCGCATTAACTTAACTTATGGGGTGGGGGTGGGGGGTGTAAGAGTAGGTGTCTTTTTCTTATGCAAAAATACCCCTTTCCGGTGAGACCAGATTAACTATCTCCGTGTTTGTCCTTTTCTACCTCGTTTTTCACCACTCCCGAGCATAATCTTTCTTTTTTTTTTTTTTTTTGGGGGGGGGCGCTTATCCAGCCGTCAATTTGTATAGTATCCATTTATGTAAATTCTTGCAGTTCATTGAAGTATCTTAGGGTTAAACTTTTTTTGTGTGATTTAAACTTATAAACAAGTGAAGAAGCTTTCGTTTATTTCAGACGAAGCTGTAGTTTAAATGCCAAAAGAGGGAAAGTAGGAAAATAAAAAAAAAAATAACCTTTGTAAAATATATCTGAACCTAATGGTTTGTACAACTGGAGAATCGTTCTAGATTAGTTACCAATTAACTATAACTCCACCAGTGTATGGGTGTGAGGTGCAGTTGTCCAGGAGACGATTTTGTATAGTATTTTTCTTGTACATTACTTCCAGTAAATATTTGAAAATATATTGAAGTAAACTTGATTTTTTTTGTCACAAGAAAATATTAAGAGTTATTGTTGCAGTGATGATGAGCTGCAGGTTTTATGAACTCACTTCTGGAGGTGCAGAGCCACAAACGCACTTTCAGGGCCTAGTTTTGCTCGAATATGAATTTAGATAGGTATCAAACTGTAACTAAGACAATATTTGATAAATGTGGGATGACATTTAATTTAATGGAGCATGTACTTATTTGCATTTGCTGGCAGTTCAGGCATAGTTAAAGTGAGAGTTCTCCTATATTTCATAATAACTGGGTCTGCCAAAACCCATGTATTAAATAAATTGTCCAAGTGAAACTCAACTAACTTTGGCCTTTGTGTATTTCCTGAAGGTAATATTGTTAACTGTTAATAAACACTCCTGACACTACATTTAAATGTTTGCAGTTTCTGCAAACTAATTGCTCATTGTAATGTTGAAATAATTTGGATATTTCACATTGAAATGAAAAGCCTTTCTCTGGAACATTTTAGACTTGCATTTTAAATGCATGAAATGTAATTGATTTATTTGTAATATTTTAAATGGTATTAATAAACTCAGATAAAAGACTAGGCCAGTTAATTTGTTTTTTTTTTTTCTTTTAAAACTATGGACATTTGCATTTTATCTTTAGTTAAATGTCTAATTTAAACAAATATAACCCTGTTTTGTGGTAATATTTAAGTAATTGCCTTTAAGATATAACTTAGATGGAATGATCTATTTGGCAAAGCTGTTTTTTCTCTATTTACCAAGATAAAGATTATAGTGTCTAAGAAATGTAATTAATTATTTACCAGTAGATTTAGCTCAAAGCATCAGGATTTACTGACCTCTTAAAAATTCGTACTAAGTCACCAAACAATTCAAAGAAATTTCCTCATTCTGCTTCCTTCTCACTCCAGAAGGAGTCAGGTTGTTAGCCATTGATTGCGTTTGGTATTTAAAGGGCCAAGCCTTACATTGGAAGATCAATACATCTAAAATAAAAACATGGGTTTGGGGATAACTTTTGTTGTTAGGGGGTGGAGGAGGTCAAGCTAACAAAAGCTTGTTTTTGGCATTCCATGTCTTAGCTAAAGATTATGTAGAGGTAAATATCAGTAGTAGATTCCTGTTGAAATGAGTTATCTGTTCTTTTAAAGTCTCTAAACAGCCACCAAAGAAAAGGAAGGTTAAACCTTAATCTATTTACTAGGCTATTGTTCATAGGTGTCAATGATGCCAATAAAAAAATATTGTCTTGTTATGTCTAAGTGCATTTAAGCAATGGGTGTTCCTTGAGCCATACTTTGAAACATAAACTACTTTAAATGTTGATTGCTGTTATATTAAACTATTCACTATTAGAATAATATTATTTTGAATCAAACTGAATAAAAAGTTAGTGTGTTCAGATTCTTATAAGTTTAGCTTCTTTCTTTCTGTTTGCATTCTCCTTGTCCCAAGTTCAGTCTTGGTGTACATCTTGACCTGAAAATTTTCCATTGAAATTTATATAAATGTATTATCCGTAGAAACAATGAAAATACAGAGTCCCGTGAATATTGTAAATTTGGAAGAAAAAAGCCACTAGGTATATAACATGTTTTAGAATAATGCACTTTGTGTCTTAAGTAGCAGACTGCTTTCATCCTACAGTATGCAGATATTTGAGGTCAAACCCTGTGATTTTAGGCAAGCCCATTAGCTCTGATTCGATATACTATTACTCTAAATAATGGTGTTAAAAAAAGTAAAATACTTTTTTTTTCTGTCACTTTCTTCCTAGGAATAACAGGAGAACACAATTTAAGTGTTGTTTCTTTTTTATTGAAAGTTGCAGTACTGAGGGATTCCGGAAAAAAAAAAAAACGGTTCTGAAGGAGTTAAATGTAGTGGCAGGTAAGAGGAAAGCTGCTGGGTACATTTATAATATCAGTTGCAATACATACTAAATCACATTGATTTAAGAGGTGGGTGATGACAAGGAGAGATATTGTCTGGAAGAAAATTTCTTTGGGGTGGTTGAAGGGGGACAGATTTTTCTATAGTATAGATGTGCAAACTTTCACTTTCTTCCTTCAGCTCCTCCCCCTTCTAGCTTCAGTTTATTTTGTTTTGATGGTTATTGAGCAGTATTTCTAAATTCATTTTCTGCAGAGTGTGCAGGGATTCCTTTTGGGGATGAACATCTTTTCAGAGAACAGAGGATGAAGTGCAAAATTGTGATTTCTCCTGCTTTGTCTGTGATAAAATACCTCTTAACAGTGCCTGGAGGCTCACTCAAATGAAGCCAAAGCCTGGGGTCTCACTTGAGCCAAGGGACAAGGTTCCAGTCTTGCAGATCAAGGTAGAGTTAAACTGGCTGTTGACCTGGAGGTCAGGCCAGCATATATATCAGTCCACTCTCCAGAGACTGGAATAGAGCTGTGGCTCAATCCAGCTCTTCTGTTGACCAGCCTCTTCTCTTCCAGTCTTGAGTGTTTCTTTTCCATCCTACTTTCTCCTTTTCTGACTTAACTTTTCTCCTTTGGGGTGATCGCTTTTGCTTAGGGATGTGACTATGAGTTGTTGAGGTTGGACTTGCAACTGAAATGTTTTACAATAGAAACTTAATTTAAGCAAATGTGATGAGTATCAGCTGACTGATATTGGAAAAAATTCCTGGATGGGTTTGCCTTCCTTCCACTCTCCTGTTACCCCAACCTTGGTCTAAATTCTCATCTGGGCTTCCCTTGGGGATAGAATGTTGAAATTAAAAGTTAAAGACAAGTAGGTGATGAAACTAGATTCCTGAATGGACAGATCGATAATCCTGACATCAGTATTTTCATCTCCTCATGGCTATTTTGGTGAGATTCTTGAACAGAATGTTACACAATTCTTGTGGAGGATTTTCTTTAAAGTAAATATTTTAGAGGATTTGTTCAAAGTTCAGATGATATTTTAGGATGGTAAGCTTAAATTTAGCTGGAACTTTAGAGGGAGAAAGTGTGGATGTGCTTGTTCTCTGGTTGTCTATAGTGGCAGGAATAAATATGACGAAAGAAGTTCTATATTTTGCTCAACTTTTTAACGCAAATAGTGTCAAATTTGATGCAGGTACTTTGAATAAACAGATTTTATTTCCCTACTGATTTTTGCTGCTTCTATATAGACAGCATTAAAACTTCTCCTTGCACTCCTAAGCAGAAATCAGGAATGATCAAATCTCGCTCTCAAAAATTATGGTTTCTACAGATGTCAGCTTTCTTTCTTTAAAAATAGCCTAACAGGTTGGTTCTACCCACTGTATTTAAACAACAACAACAACAACAAAAAAATCGTGTTAATCAAGGAATCAAATGGAGTGAAGTGTAGAGTAATGCTGTGCTCATTTTTAAGTTAAGATTGTCATTCTGGGTGGCATCTTTTGAAGACTTTGCTCCATATACAATTGTTGTTGTTGTTAAAGATTCCGAATTTGCTTGCGCCCTATTTATTCCCTGCTTCCGGATTAAAGGAAAGCCGGTAATTCCTTGCTATCCTGGGCTCCAGCCGCCGCGGTTTAAGGAGATGCGCGTCAATGGCCATCCTTTGGGTTCGCCGCACTCCCCTCAGCGCAGAAGTGTTGATTTGCTATAGCTGGGGGGAGGGGAGATCTATTTTCTTTGGTCTCTGGACACATGTTTAATTTAATTTAATTTTCTTCGGAGTCTCCTGGCGGCGAGGAAGCAGCCGTATGCATTTTGCTTTGGTTCCTAACGACAGTCGGGGCTCCCTGAGCTCTGGGGACAGCGAGGAGAGCTTTGGGGAAAACAGAATCAGGACTAAAGCGCCGTCTCAAAGCTGCGCTTTTCAGCGTTGTTCCAACGGCCATTCCTTCAAATCCATCCACTGGAGCTTCTTTCAGCTCACTCTCAACTTTGCTGCTCAAGCAAGCTTTTCTTGCTGCGCGCGAAGGGACGGAAGGTCTCGTTTTTGCTTCCTTGCAGGGTTCTTAGCTGAGCTCTGGGCAATCCAAAGTTTCCCCATTCTCTTTCAGTGAATGTTGGGGAAAGTTCTGAGTTTTTCCTAGTCCAGCTCCTCGACGTGCTGGCTGCTTTCAGAAAGATTCCACGGAGAAACTCTGGAAAGGGTTCCCGGAGAGCTAGCCGCACGGTCCTGCGACCGGTCGTAGGGAAGGGTGGTTGTTGGTGTTGGGGGATCAAGGATCCGGCCCGCATCCACATTTTCCTTCGGCCAGCGGCCGCCAGCAGCCCCGCACCGCGCCCTGCACACAAAGGCGCCAAGGCCGCCTCCGCCGGCTGCGTGGACAGCGAGCGCCACCCTGTGCCCCACGCCCGCTCTGCAGCGCGTCCGGTGCGGGCGATGCCAGCCCCGCCGGCTCTAGCCCTGGGCAATGCACCGTGGGAACCGCCGCGGTGCGCCCCGCGCGCTCGCCTCCCGGATCTCAAAAGACGCTCCTGCCAGACGGGGTTGGGGTATTCCTCTCTCTCCGCCACATCCCGAGCGTCCTCCCTCTGCCCTTGGTCATCCGAACTTCTGGACCTCCTGGGGCCTTTCCGGTGTCACACCGGCCGGTGGAGGCTTGGACAGGCCAAGGGCGTTCTCCCCGAACTTGTTTGGAATTTTCTCTTGGTCTTATCGACTACTTGCCTGGCTGCGATTGTCTCCATGTTCTTTTCTTGGCCAAACTGCCGTGTTCACTCGCACCTGCCTCCTCCCCACCGCGGTGATGGCCAAAGTGCAGCTTCCTCCATCAGTGGGAAATTTTATTCTTGTCATTTTATTGTGGGTTCGTTAGACGACAGTGAAGGAACTTGCGTGCCTTTTCCCACATTATTACCATAAAGAAAGCACAATGAAGTCTCACTGGCTGTGAAAACTGCCCGTTTTGATTTCAGCAATTAAACAACAGGTTAGTTATCACTGACTACCTTGCACAATATTTTATGTGTAGATAGATTAAATAGATCTGGATCGATCAATAGAATTACTATACCAGTTGAACAGAACACAACTTTTCCTTACCGCGCTGTATCTTTAAAATCCAACCTCGTGTAATTTCTCCCCATCCCTTTTTTGCCTCGAGGCTCTTTGGACGGCTGGATATATGCTTCATTTTCCAGGCCCCGTATATTGGTGTCACCTGAAAGCATGTAACTATGGATCAAGCCCTCGGAACAGTGCACTATGCTCTCCTTAAAAGTCTTTCCTTGGAGAATGTACCTGCCACTCTCTGGGTTGCCGGAGGCAAGGAGCCAGCTCCTGGTAAACCTCCCCTCCACGCCTCTCTGTGGCGCCTCTAGCACTTAGGGCCCCTCTCATCACTCCTGCTTGGATCAGTGGGTTCCAATTTATATTCTCGAGGTATGCCAAAGATTAAACTTGGCGCGTACTGATGGTTCTGCACGCACCATCTACATGAGTTTAAGGTACCCGGTGCTGAGGTTGCAGCACAAACATCTTCCTCAACTCTTATATCCAGGTAGTTAGTTCCAGAGCTGCACATCTGCGCTTGATTTAGCTTCAGGCACCTCCCGCCTGCGGTTAAATCCTAGAGTGCCGCTGACCACTACCTTGGTAGGGACGGTAGAAGGGAGGCCTGTCTGCAGTGATGGCTTCCAACCCCAAGGCCCAGCCGCTGCCCTTAGAAGCAGTCTGGCCGCCGGGAGCTCCAGGATCTATTTGACACATCCACCTCCGGTGCCTCCCCCACCGCCTTCCCTGAAACCAACCGGTGACGCGAACCCCCGCCCCCACCCCCTCTCCGGGGTCCGGAAAGCCGGGAAGTGCCGGAATGCCTGGTTCTCTCACCCTATTGTGCCTAGGTGTTGCAAACCACTGGAGGACAGAGCTTCGCGCTTTGATCTCATGTCCCAGTCATTCTTTAGCACAGAGGGGTGAGTTTAAATTAAATTTCTTTCTCTGCTGATAAGTTCTAATGGGCCTCTGAAGGTGCATAATTATGCAGTAACATTTCATGGGTTGTTGGAGTGGGAATTCCCACTGCGCTGTCACCAGGAACAGAATTTCCCCCGTACGCTCAATGCTAAATGAAGCTTCGCGAGTAAGCTACAAGTGTCTTTCAAATCTCAGAGCAGGCGTTATAGTCCTTCCTCGCTCTCAGTTTTCTTGCCCCTGCAAAACAGTCTGTTGTTCATTTTTTTCATTTAAGTTTGATTTGTAGCTTAAAAAATGTTACCACAATTAAAAAAATAAAAAAACTTTTTTATTTAAAATCTCTTATTTTCGAGGGTTAAAATTTACTTTGATGATTAAGGATGCATTCCTATCAAGACAAAGTACACATTGACTCAAGTGGGTGCGGGGGGAGGGGGCTGCAATTTCCTGGAAAAGGGCAGATGAGCTACCTGGGATCTGCCTGTGAATATCTTAACTCAGTCTTGCTATCCCTCTCTTGACTTATTTTATGGAATTAGTACTTTTTAGCTTAATTTCTGAAAAGGGGTCAAGATCTGAAACGGCTACAGTGTTCTGAAACTACCTGTTTTGCAGTTCTGAAATGAATTTTCTACGGTGGGGGGGGAGCTTACAAGTGAAAATGCCTCTGCTGCTTATTCAAAATAGTCATCTACCTTCTAGAAAATGTGAACTTAATTCTTTAAGATTTTGATTTATATTTAATTTCCCCCAACATAGATAAGAAATGGCATCAAACTGTGAATGTTTAAATGGGTCAGGACATTTTAATACTCAAAAAGAAATCAGACTCTTAGCCAAAATCAAAGAACTCTAAATTTGTAATTTAAAAGCACAATGGAACTCTTTATTGTTTTGTTTTTTTAAAGAAAATCCTTTATACCCCATTCATCAGTGTTTCATTGCACAGCATTTTCCTTGTTTACTTTTAGTCCCTTTAAATTTCTTCCTTCAAATGAATTGAGCTCCCACAAGCTTTAAGATTTCTAAATCAACACATAGAAACTGGAGCCAGCTTATCAAGTTTTCACTCCTCTCTTGGCAACTAATTTGAAAGGACTCAAACAATGAGTTGATTTACATTATGCTCATTTCACCCTGTACTTTATGGGAATGTTGAAAAAACCTTAATAATTCACCAAGGGTTATCTTTACATCTTTGGGGGAACTGATCCTTCCAGCTTTAAGTTTTTTAGTCACTCTATTTTAAGCACTGAAATAGAAGAAAGTAGATGTCCCCCCTGAGTTCAGGTGATTGTCTATCAGTTCAACTGAAAATAAAGGATTTGTACTGCCCAATTTTGCACCCAATTTAATGCCCCTAATTATGAGGGCACCCTGTCATCAGGTTTCCTTCCCATCATTTCAGGAAGTTTTGTGCTCATTCTTCTACACTGATCAACGTTTTATTTGTCTCTTACATACCTATCCCTTATTTTTGCTTTTTTTTTTTTCCCCATAAGCAGTTTCTTTTCCTTTTCAATTGAACAAACAATGGCCTTTGTAAGGGAGGAGGAATCTAGTAGCAGGTGGAAATGCATTTGAAAGATACTCGTATTGATGCTTTGAAAATACTAAATTGTACACATTCTTTAATACATTGAAGTTTCTAGGGGAAATTATCTTTTTTTAATAATATTTATATTTCTCCCAAAACTTCAAGAAAATAAGCTTCTGGTATATGAGAATGCAAAAGCCTTTATACTCTGAGACAAATTAAGATATGCCCTTTCTCCCAATAAATACCTGACTTAAAATTGCAGTGGTTAAGCTTGAGTAAGATGCACATGTTATATTTACTATACCGTCAACTGTGACATATTTTAGCTTATTACCACAATTGAATGTTACAGAAGTAATAAACAGAGAGAAACAACCTTGTAAACATTTTGGCAACAGAACATTGTATGTTCTTCAGTTGCATACACTTTGTAAAAAGCATATGATATGATACACTTATTTAGTGTATATTGTAATTATTAAATCTATACACTTTTCCGAGTGACGTGTTTACTTGAGTGTTTTAATATGTATATTCAGGAAAATCAGAACCAGTGAAATGTTCCATTCTTAAAATCCCACCTGTTGTTTTGCAGAGAAAATTTTAGTTTCAAAAGAGGCATAATAGAGATTCTATTGTAGAGAAGTAATACCACAACTCTATGTCTGTGAAGTGGCTTTGGAGCTGTTTTTATTATTTTGTACTCCAAAAGTAAATGTTTAATTTTGGAATAACTTGGATTTATCGAAAAGCTGCAAAAATGATACAAAGAATTCCAGAAGTTTTCCCTGTTGTTATCATCTGAAATTACTATAGTATATTTGTCAAACTCAAGAAACCAATATTGGTATAGCTTTTTAAAATAAAGAAATAGAGGCAATAAATACTGCACTGGGTATCAGTCAGTGGTAGATTGTAGCTAGGAAAATGCTGACCTCTATTTGGTCAGCTTCTATGGAAAACTTGCCTGTGTCAACGGTGCACTAAATTAGTTATGTAGAAAGCTATTCCTCAGGAATATTGTCACTAAAATACAGTTTCTTGGATGAAAAATTTTTGTTTCTTTCATATTTAGTTAAGAAAACACGTAGCTCAGTTTTGCATTTTATTTCATGTTTAGATGACATCAAATAAAAATTTGAATGATTGATAGTTTCACTTCAAATTGTCAAAAATTTATGCTTAGCAATATTCTGTTTGTAGCCTAGACCAATTTTTTATTCTATAATTTAAGATCACTTATTTATTCATTATTACCATCCTTAATGTAGTAACTACAAAATGTACATGATTTACTTATTTCCTCCACATTTTTCAAGTAAATTTTAGGGTCGTTTTTGCTAAGGAATTGAGTTTGTCTGAGTATAGAGAATTTAAACTTAATAGTTAAATAATTTTTATTTTTCACATGGATAAATGTATTGTGGTGCAATACATTTTCATGTATTTTTATCTTGTTTGAGTACAAGGAATTTCATTAAATAGGAAAATAGTACCTATTTAGACTATATCTTCATTCTGCCTAGAGTTGCTAAGTGAAATGCAGCTACAAGATTAAATTTGAATTTTAGGTAAACAACAAGTTTTTTTTTTTAGCATAGGTATGCTCTATGCAAAATTTGAGACATACTTATACTAAACATGATTTGGTATTTATTTGATATTCAGATTTAATAGGACTGTCCTGATTTTTCATTTTAATTGCTTTCAAACAAAATTCATGTAGATATAGGGACAAAGCTTACAAAATAAGGCATCTATTAACAAACACACTCATGCCTATTCACGAAAATGCTAAAGGGTTGCATCATGTACTATTTAAAAAAAAAAGATACAGGGGCCTCCCTGGTGGTGCAAGGGGTTAAGCCACAACCTATGAAGCTACCCACAGCCACTGCAGCATGTGTATGATCCCTGGCCAGGGAGCTACCCATACGGCGCAGCAGACCTCTCCTGACTTGCCCGCTGCTCCCCTCAGCAGTGTATTTCAGTCAACCTGCCTGTTCTGTTCCCCACTCTGTCTCTGGTGGAATCCTTACCCCCCCACACCTCTGGCCTGTACCCTAGTTCTTGTATGCATAAATAAATAAATCTTTAAAAAATATATGGGACATAATGAACTTAGGATTCAATTGTTACCTACAGGGTGAAAATATGAAATTGTTTTTCTATTATTCTTTTGCATTACTTTTTTATTCAGCTTTTTAAATTTTAGTTTGGGCTGTTATTACACATTTAGAAAACTAGTACTACCTAGCTCTATTAATAAACTACATTTACCTAGCTTCCAAGATAATAATGTTATGCTGATAATTGCTGATATCGCCACACTTCTTTCTATATTAGAGCTGTAAAAAAAACAGAAGATATCTTAAAAATTCAAACTTATACTTTAGAATATTCATGTAATTGAGGCCCTACACTGAAATTTTACTCCTGTAGATGCTCTTGTATACCCCTATAAATTGCTCCATGTAATTTACTATCTGTTTTTATTTTTTTTTTAAAGGAGAACTCTTTTGGTTTTTTTGTTTGTTTGTTTATTTATTTATTTATTTATTTATTTATACAAGCACTAGGTACAGTCAGAAGTGCGGGAGGGTGAGAGAATTCACCAGAGCCAGAGCAGGGAGCAGAACAGGCAGAAAGACCGAAGTACACTGCTGAGGGGAGCAGCGGGCGGCAGGTGAGGTCTGTGCACCATGGGGGACCCTCCTCCGGTGGTGGCCGGGGAGCAGCCGGGGATCGAACGGGCACTACAGAGGCTGCGGGCAGCTTTGCGCAACCCAGCGCTCAACCGCTGCGCCACCGGGGAGGTCCTACAATCTGTTTTAATTGCTCTTGCTTAAACTGCATAAAAGTGGACTTCTGTATTTTAAGAAGCCATATATAAGTAAATTGTAGTAGCAGCATCACACATGAAATTCATTTGCCAGGTGTTCCACAAAATTTAATTAAATGATCAAAAGTTAAAAAGTTCTCTATGTCAGGAAAGTTTCATCTTCCCTTGGAAAGTACTACTTTGGAGTTACTACTATTGGAAACAGAGGTAATATCCATTCATCCATGACATTTTCTCAATAACCAATCCATTGTATTTTTGAAAACTTTTCTTTTTTGAGGTTCAGTTATGCTATTAATTTTATTTCCTCTCTCTTGATAATTATTGTTTGTGATCATCTCCCACAATAAAGAGTAAAATTCTCTGCAGCCTTTATATACATATATCACAGGTTAATAAGGGTTAAGGGGAGAATGAGCCTGGCATCTGTTTATCCATCTTGCCTTCACACAGGTCAAACAGTAAGTAAAAATATTAACAAGGCCATAGATGCCAATCAGGTGATTCCTTAAGAACAATACAGGCAGTCTTTTTACCTATAAAATGAAATTTATCGAGGACCCAGACATAAAAGGCAGCCATGCCTTAGATTCTGCTTTTTCCAGACAATGTAGCTATTATTATGAGGGTTCAGAATAAAGTGGGAAGTTTAGGAAAACTTTTTTTTGGGAAGCTGGCAAGAGGGTAGCAATCTTTTTTTCAAATATATTTTTAAAGATTTTTCTTTATTTATGCAAGAACTGGGGTATAGACCAGATGTGTGGGAGGGTGAGAGGACTCACCAGAGACAAAGTGGGGAGCAGAACAGGCAGACTGACTGAAATACACTGCTGAGGAGAGTAGCCTGTGAGACAGGAGAGGTCTGCTATGCCATGTGGTTTAGCTTCCTGGTGGGGGATCAAACTGGTGCTGCAGTGGCTGCCAATAGCTTCATTTTGTTGAGCCTTAACTCCCTGCACTACCAGGGAAGCCCAAGAGGGTAGCACTCTTTGAGAAATTAATTGTAAGCAGCCACCCACAAAATACCATATCTTTTTTCACTTGACTTTATTTAATAAAACCCATTATAGATAAATATTTGGTTAATAAATATTTTAAAATATATAATTACCTCTATGAATTTTTAGCTATTCACATACAAGTACAAAGGTGTATAATTATATTACCTCCAGCCTAATCCAAAGACTTTCCATTTCAAAAGAAATTTTAAACTTTAGTTTTTGCAGATGATTGATTAGATGATCACTGAAGATATTCTGAAAGTACAAAAAATTGTAAGAAAGTAGGGAAAATAAAGTACCTCAATCCCACTTTTGAGATAGAACAATTTTGCTTTTACTTACAACTTTTGTGACTTTACGTGTGATTTTTTTCTTAAATATATGTAGAGTAAACCATACTTTTCTCCCATGAATATTAAAATACATTCCTGCTACTATTAAAAATTATCTGTAAACACATTTTAAATGGTTTTAAAATACTGTATGAAACTCATATATATATATATATTTTTTTTTTTGGTGGGACCCTGGCCTGTGGCCGGGGACCGAACTGGCACTGCAGAGGCTGCACTGGCACTGCAGAGGCTGCAGGCAGCCTCGCAACCCAGCGCTCAACCTCTGCGCCACCAGGGGAGGCCCGGAACTCATATTTTATAAACTAAAATTTTACCCACTTTCCCTACTTACTTGTATCCAAATGATTAGTATTACACACAGTGCTGTACTGAACATCCTTATGCATTACTTTTTGTTCTAATTTTTAATTATTTTCTTAATAATTAGATGAGGCAAAATCTTGAGGGATAAAAGCATTTTAAAGACTCTAGACAGAGACTATCAGAGTTCTCTCTGGGAGGTATGTAGCAGTTTATACTCTAGGAAACAATGATTAATGGAATGAGCCTTATATCTGACTAGCACTGGATTTTTAATCTTTGTTCATTTTATTTAATAAGGAAGAAATGAATCTCATTGTTGCCTTAAGTTACAAATTTTAGATTCCTAAACTTTTCTGTATCTTTATTTGCCATTTTAATTCCCTCTATCTTTCCATGATTGTCTTGAGAATGAGAGTTTAGCTGACTGCGGAATCAGGCAGAGGCTTTGGGCTAATGGAAAAACATACGGGAAAGGGAGTGCTGGCTCTGGAAACAGAAACTAGCTTCAAACCTATAAGTAACACAGTTCCCTTAAACTGGAACTCAAAAGTCGGTTTCCTTTTATATTAGTACTAGCTTAACTATGGTAGGTAGGCAGAGTGGAATTTTATTTATACTACTTTTTTTTTTTAAAAAAAGATTTTTTTTTTAATAGAGGCATGTTTATTTATTTATTTATTTGTTTGTTTGTTCTGTTTATACATGCACTGGGTACAGTCAGAAGCGCGGGAGGGTGAGAGAATTCACCAGAGCCAGAGCAGGGAGCAGAGCAGGCAGAAGGACCGAAGTACACTGCTGAGGGGAGCAGCGGGCGGCAGGAGAGGTCTGCGTGCCGGGGATCGAACCGGCGCTGCAGAGGCTGCGGGCAGCTTCGCAACCCAGTGCTCAACCGCTGCGCCACCGGGGAGGCCCTACTTTTTTTTTTTTTAATATTCATTCATATAGGCATACAAGAGCTAGGGTACAGGCCAGTGGCATGGGGGGAGCGGGGAGGGTCTCTGGATTCACCAGAGACAGGAGGGGGAACAGAATAGGCAGACTGACCAAACAAAGTACACCGCTGAAAGGAGCAGCAGGCAAGCCAGGAGAGGTCTGCTGCGCCATGTGGGTTTCTCCCTGCCTGGCCGGGAATCGAACTCTGCTGCAGTGGCTGTGGACAGCCCCATAGGTTGCATCTCAACCCTTGCACCACGAGGTATAAATAGGCCCCTATTTATACTACTGCTTTACAAAATAATTTTGGGAAAAAGTCACTTGTATTTCCCAACTAAAGTAGATGTT
Source organism: Talpa europaea (assembly GCF_964194135.1). Taxonomy (NCBI): domain Eukaryota; kingdom Metazoa; phylum Chordata; class Mammalia; order Eulipotyphla; family Talpidae; genus Talpa; species Talpa europaea. The sequence goes on along the minus strand of NC_140069.1, from coordinate 95,282,951 downwards.
GTTTTGCACTATTACATGCTGTCAAGATAAGTCAACTGAACATATTTCTGAGTCTTAAACTTCCTTTTTTCTGTCATTTCCAGTGGTAGCATTAATAAAAGATATAACTGGTTGAAAAGGAAAAATACATTCAATCTGTTTATAAAATAGAAAAAATGCTTTAGGATTTTTATATTATACTTTATTGAATGAATTAGCCAGATATTTTGGTCTCTGACTTCATAAAGTCACAGAATTGACCTTTAAACAAAGTCGAGCATTCATGGCTACCATAGACGAGTCTAATTTGAGTAAGCTGTTATAGCTGGCCACAATAATATTGTCCAAGAGTAAGATTAGATTTACTTAATTACTAATTCTAAATCTTTTAAGATTCCTACTTAATTCTATATAATTAAGAATTTTTCTTTAGCAAACTTGAAGTTTTTGTTTTATTTATTTATGCATACAAGAGCTGGGGTATAAGCTGAGGTGCAGGGGGTGAGAGAATTCACCAGAGACAGAGTGGGGTGCAGAACAGGCAGATCTACTGAAATACACTGCTGAGAGGAGCAGAGGGTGAGGCAGCAGAGGTCTGCTGTGCTATGTGCGCGCAGGATCAGTAGCTGAGAATTGCTTCCTAGTGCTGACGCTCAACCCCTTGCGCCACCAGGGAGGCCAAGCTTAAAGTTTTATAATAGGTGGTGTATGCATTATCACATGAAGGAAATCCTCCAATACAACCACTAAAGAATTTTAAACTCTTGAGTTGCTGGGAGGAGGGAAAAAAAGATGGTGAGTAGATGGGACATGCACATTATCTCTAATATAGCCTCAGCTTGCAGTAGACATAATAGTTTATAGTGATATCTTAAATAATGTTTGCTTTTGTTAAAAATTTTTTAAAAAATCAACAAACACAGAATGCCCACTTTGGTACTTTAAGTTAAACATAGGCTTTGAGCATGACCATGAATCACAGTTATAATTTGAGAACTTGTTTTTTTTTTTTTAAAGATTTATTTATATATGTGGCCTCCTTGGTGGCACAGGGGTTAAAGACAGCACTATCAAGCTATCACCAGCCACTGCAGCATAAATATGATCCCTCAGCTGGCCAGGGAGCTAACCCACCTGGTGCAGCAGACCTCTCCTACCTTGTCTGCTATACCCTCAGCAATGTGTTTCAGTGGATCCTCTCATTCTGCTCCCCCACTCTGTCTCTGGTGAATCCTCTCTCACACACACACACACCCTGCTCCTCTGGCCTACACCCCTGTACCTCTGGCCTACGCCCTAGCTCTTGTATGTATTAATAAATAGATCTTTTTTAAAAAAACCTTTTATTCATAAATTCGGTATATGGAATGACTGGTTTTAGAAACAGGTTTTTAATTTTATCTAGAACAATGCTTCTCAAACTTGTTTTTTTTTTTTAGATTGTTTTGGTTAGCAAACCCTTTTGAGACTGAATTAGGCTGTCACTCTTATCTTTAAAATGTCCTCTTTGTACTTTTTTGATGACTATAAATACACCCTAGATTTAGAGCTAGAGGTGAGCTAATGAGTCCCTCGTTTCCGCTACTAGAAGCTTTTAGAAATGCTTCTAAATGTTAAGCTTTTTGGAATAATTTTACTTGAGTAAATCAAAGAAAGTGTACTTTATCTTTAGCTCTAAGTCTACTTTGATAAAAACTAACATGGAGAAAGGAGAAGGGTTAATTTTCATCTGACGGACTGTAGTATTTATGTGCAGATTCCAGTTTTTTTCCTGAAGGAACAACCTGGAACATATAAGAGAAAAACTATCAGGATGTTGTTCCTTGCACTTCAGAAGTGTATGAGCAAGGTTTGTGATGTTTGCAATTTTGCTTGATCTGTGTATGCTGGTCTTGTGATATAATTTACTAGTTGTCCCTCAGATGTATTAATTTTGTTTAGGCTAATGGTGTAAGGACTTTTTCCAATATATATAGAAACAGAATTTTATACTTCATCATTAAAACTTTTTCCAATATATATAGAAACAGAATTTTATACTTCATCATTAAAACATCCTAATTTTAAAACAATTTCATTATATTCATTATTTGTATTTATTTTATAATATTTGGAAAATGATTCATATGAAAAAGAACCTCTGTAGATAGAATTAAGGAAACCCAAGCCACTTTTGATTATTTCATCTTAGCCAATGCAAGAAACAGTGCCTATGTTGTTACTTTTATTCAGTTACTTACATTTTAAAATCTGTCTTGGTTTTTGCATGATACAGCTATCAAGATCTTCTTTATCTTAATCAAAGAGACTATGCATCAGCAAGTGGGTTGCAAATAAAACAAAAGGGTTATGATAAACATCCTGAAAATAAAGACAGGAGGGATGAATCAACAGTGAGAGACAATCTGTACAGATGCCAGAGTCTGATCTTCCCCGCACAAACTGTGTCTTAGGAAGACTTAAGAGTTGTAGAAAAATGTGCAATGCTACAGCAGCTGTATTTCTAGCCTTTCCAAGTGTAAATGGGTTGTGCATAATAATTTTTTTCAGGGTGTGGGTGAGGAGAAAAAATCCAGCTTCACACTAGAATATTAACCAGAGAGGAACCTGAGCCTTTGTATTTCTGCAGTGTAAGAAGAAGGCATCTGTTTTCTATGTGAACAATTAAAAAATACCTTACAATTTCCAGTTCCATCTTAGATGGAAAATGGAGTAGATGAGTGACTATAGATCCAGATTTTTTTGGGTGGAATCCTCATTCTGTCACTTCCTTGGTATTTGACTTTGAGAAGTTTCCTTAGTTACTCTGTACCTCAATTTCCCCATTTGGTAACATTTGAATAATAGAATGTTTCCTATTGTAAGTATGCCAATGCTTATAAGGCTCAATCACGGTGCCTAACAGATGAATGCTCAGTGAATATGGACTCATTTTTAACAGTTCTAGTTTATACTGTTGATCTTGTTATTACTGCTAATGACAGGAATTTTGCATTTTACACTAGAAGGAATTTACCTTCTCCTTGATACTTTGGATGTTTCTCCTTTCTCCATTCTTTTTTTTTTTTTAAAGATTTATTGATCGATTGATTGATTGATTTGTACATACATACATATAAGCACTGGGTACAGTCAGAAGCGCGGGAGGGTGAGAGAATTCACCAGAGCCAGAGCGGGGAGCAGAGCAGGCAGAAGGACCGAAGTACACTAATGAGGGGAGCAGCGGGCGGCAGGAGAGGTCTGCTCGCCATATGGGACCCTCCTCCGGTGGCCGGGGAGCAGCCGGGGATCGAACCGGCGCCGCAGAGGCTGCGGGCAGCTTCGCAACCCAGCGCTCAAACGTTGTGGCGCTGGGGAGGTCCACATTCTTTATTTTTTGAGTGTTTTCATATAATTTTTTCTTTCTTTTGTCTCCACTCCTTGCTTCCCTCCCTCTCTCTCCTTCACAACTATCCAGAATGCTCTGATAATATAACAACTTTTTTCCTAGAGTCTCTTCTAATCTTGACCTTCAATTAGGTAGAGAATATTTTAGCTGTGTATTATATTGCTGTGATGTAGTAAAGTTGATGGTCAGGGCCTCCCCGGTGGCGCAGCGGTTGAGCGCTGGGTTGCGAAGCTGCCCGCAGCCTCTGCAGCGCCGGTTCCATCCCTGGCTGCTCCCCGGCCACCTGAGGAGGGTCCCACGTGGCGCGCAGACCTCTCCTGCCACCCGCTGCTTCCCTCAGCAGTGTGCTTCGGTCCTTCTGCCTGCTCTGCTCCCGCCGGCTCTGGCTCTGGTGAATTCTCTCACCCTCCCATGCTTCTGACTGTACCCAGTGCTTGTATAAATAAATAAATAAATCTTAAAAAAAAATTGATGGTCAAACAAATTACCTCCATTCAATAGAAACATTTACTTATAAAGAATAGTATGCCATCATTTACATCTACAAAATCACAAGTCAGTTTTCTAGACCACTCTCTCTGTTTAATAATGCAAGTGATTGCATTATTTATAGTTTTTTTTTCTGCACATAATTTTGCTTTTCTGAAATTTTTTTAAAGATTTATTTATTTATGCATACAAGAACTGGGGTATAGGCCAGAGGTGTGGGGGATGAGAGGATTCACCAGAGACAGAGTGGGGAATAGAACAGGCAGACTGACTGAAGTACACTGCTGAGGGGAGCAGCAGGCAAGTCAGGAGAGATCTGCAGCGCCATGTGGGTTAGCTCCCTGGCTGGCCGGGGGATGGAACTTGTGCTGCAGTGGCTGCGGACAGTTTCATAGGTTGCTCCTTAACCCTTTGCACCACCAAGGAGGCCCCAAGTTACTTTTCTTAAGCTTTATTTTCCTCCTTTTTAAAGAGAAGTAATAATAGGTGCCAATATAGAGTTGGGAGGACCAAATGAGATAACATATAAAGTATATATCCCATACCTATATGAAAAATTTCACGATGTTAGCTATTATTAGAAGCAGTACAGAGACAGAGTGGGAGCAGATCAGGCCGATCTACTGAAATACACTGCTGAGGGGAGCAGCAGGCGAGACAGGAGAGGTCTGCTGTGCCATATGGGTCATCTCCCTGACTGGGGATCAAGCTGGTGCTGCAGTAGTTGTGGATAGCTTCATAGTGCTGGAGCTTAACCCCTTGTGCCATGAGGGAGGCTCCAAGGTAGATAAATTCTAACTGGAAATATTTTCAAGCAATAGTGACATACAACATACCTTTATGCATACTATGAAACTGGCACATTGAACAGATGGGTCCTGATCTCTCTGGCCAGTTGCCTTCACCGCATTTAGGATTTTCTTGACCAGGTATTTGCAGGAACACCCCTTCCCCCCTTTTAAACCGGTGCTTCTTTCTTGCTTCTTTTTAACTATATCTAAGCTTAAAGGTTAGGGCAAGGATCCCTTAACAAGTTTAGATTGAGGCCACTCTGAATAAGAACTAGGCTGTGAATCAGGACTGGCATAAATCAGTGTTTTCCTGAGACCTGGAATTCCTGAAGATTAGAGAATGTGTTGTAATACAGAAGAAGCCTTGTGGGGTAATTACGCCCACAATGATCTAATAGGAATTTGGCAGTGTACACTCAAGCACCAAATTATATCAAAATTAAATAAATTAAACCAACTCATTCAGTATGACAAAAGACTAAAATTAATTAAAGATTAATTATAATTAAAATTGCATTGTAAATGGAAAGAAATTTTATGACTTAAGCTAGACTAGAATAGAAGTAAACTATCCAAAGCTTTACCAGTGATAATACCTATGAAAATGGGAGAGTGGTATTTGATTGTTGAAGCATAAAATACATCTCCCCAGATCACTTTTTTTGAAATGTGTGTGCCTAATTTTAGTGTCAGTAATATATACCTACTATGATAGTCGTTTCAAACAGAATCACCTATAATTTATGAACTTTTACTATATCCAAGGCACAGTAAGAAGAGTGTGTATCTTAAATTTACTGATTTGGTGTCCTGAACATTCATTACTTTAAGCCCCGAAGTAAGTATCAACATATTAACCTAAACATATTAATAATGAATATATGAGCTTTAATGAGTAATTTAACATTTAAAACCTGAATTTAAATCTTTTTTTAAGAATAAAAATATCTGAATTACTAATTTAGCTCTTTTTCAGTTATAGAGTACCCTGCTTTAAGAAAAAATATAGGAATCAAGAAATTAGACATATAGAACTGAAAAGGTATATATAAATTATTGTCTATCTTGAGAAAAAAATATACTGTAAGTATTCCTAAAGTCCTTAGTTCAAAGTAATTCTAGAACTGACTGGAATAATTTTGAAGTTAAGATACTTTGATTCCATTGCAACCAGTGTTTTAATTTAAACAATATACATTAAATCCATTTTAAGAACAGTACATCATTTTTACCTCTAATCTGTGGCAGTCCTTTAAAGCAGCTGATTTCTATTTCTTTCTGCCTTCATCAGCTGTTAACCTCACAGATCCTTGTAAAATGATTTTCAGCATGGTTCTTGTTCCAATGAAGGTAATAACTTTAAGAGAATGCTGCCTGTGGACCAGCTTTTAAAATCTTTTGAAATAAAATGCAAATAAAATCTGGAGAGGGCCTCCCTGGTGGCACAAGGGGTTAGGCACCGCACTATGAAGCAATTCGCAGCCTCTGCAGCACGAGTTCACTCCCCCGCTGGCCAGGGAGCAACCCACATGGCGCAGCAGACCTCTCCTGACTCGCCCGCTGCTCCCCTCAGCAGTATACTTCGGTCAATCTGCTTGTTCTGTTCCCCACTCTGTCTCTGGTGAATCCTCTCACTCCTGCATCTCTGGCCTGTACCCCAGCTCTTGTATGCATAAATAAATAAATCTTTAAAAAAATAAATAAAATTTAGAGAGGCTATTAATTAGAAAGGGAAATGTTTTACTGACATCTGTAGGTGTGACCATGGGGTTGTACTGGTAGAGCCAAGGGAAGAGTAGTTATCGCAGGTATTTGATAATTTAGGACGGATTATAGAATAGGAACCTGTGGTTCTCCTGCTTTAAGCATACATGCCATGCTGCCCTTTACCTCCTGCCTACCCTGCTCTTGATGGGAAGAGAAACCATCAAAAGCTACATATTCATGCATATATATTGATGCAAAGTGGCCACAGGGCTTGCAGTTCTAATGTTTCTAAATAATATATTTGGTCCTTATTCCCCCAATCCTATCTGCATTTTGTATTTAAAAAAGTGCTATAGTACTTTTTTTAGTGGTTTTCATTTTTTTCATAAGATTTCAGATTATTGGCAGAGTGCACGTTAGAAAAGCTGGCTGGGTCACTGTGAATGGAAGAAAATGCAATTAATAGAGACAGTCACTACATAAAGACACATATTTAAGTAATGGAAAACATAACTCAGTTTACCAGCATTGGTTATTTACAGAGAAGTTTAAAATCATACACTTGTTACATAAAATAAGGTACATATAAAATTTAAACAAATTACTTGATTATATAACAATAGAGAAAGGCATTTCTAATTTTTCATCTATAAGAAAAGTAATTAATTTTAAGCAAGTAAGTATTCAACCCAAGTAGGTCTGTGATTTGTTCTGCTAAACCCAAAGCTTGGAATAATGATATCATTAGAATGGATCAAGTGAGGCATTCCATTTACTGGTAAAGTGAAGATAACTACCTAATTCTGCCAGAAGTTTTACATTTTAATCCTCCCTATCTCCTTAACAAGGAAAGATAATAGAATTTTTGAAACAGTAGTTATTGAAAATAATACAGAGAGAGAGAGCGAGCACTAGATTCTGAAAGTTCTGTGATCTAGAGAAAAGGACGAGTTCAAAGTACTGTAATATGTGCTATAAGATGCTGGAAGTTCAAAATTAAAATCATTCTCCTACAAAGTCACAGGTTCAACTACATCTTTCTCATTGTTAAAAATCTTTCAATTTAGTTATCTGGATATTCCCTGCCAGCCCCCCAAAATATTCTCAATTTTATGAGATTGATGTGCTGCCGACTGTGCTAAGGAGGCAAGGCTCATATTCCCAATTTTATAGCAGAAGTTGATGAGAAAATAGGTTTGTTTTACAGAAAGATGCTATATAAGTAGTTTGTGCTTTGGGACAACATGCAAATGTGCTTAGGATATTTTTATGAAGTGAGGGCTACTTTTCGCTCACATGCATTTAGCAACTTTGTTTCCTTTTTAAAATCTGAAGGGAAGACGGTATGTAAACAGAACATGTCTGCACTAGAGTAGCATCATTCTAGATATTGATACATGCAATAAAAAGACATCAGAGCAAGCCAAATTTTTAAGTACTCTTTCTTTGCATTACACAAAGATTAGCTAACTCTAACGGCATCATTGCAGTGACTGTGCATTTACTAATTTAAAATATATGCCTCGATTTCTTAGGAGCTCTTGATGAGTTCCCTGTTCCTTTATTTTTCCATTGTGCAGAACCACTATCAAATCTGCATTCTGTATTGTGGAGAGTCTGTGCGCGACCACTAGGCACGTCCTCCCTTTACTGGCCTTATTAAGGGCTTGCTGAACCACCTGGAAGAAAGAAGGACCTGTAATTGCTAGCTCAGGTTAGGTGCTAATAAATTTGCTGATGTCAAAATCAATAATGGTATTCAAATAACATTCTTTAGCTGCTTATCCCCAAGGAAACTGTTCTACTTTGTAAATAGGTACTATTTCTATATTTAGAATTGTCTGATTTACTTACTCCATTTCTTCTCACAGTTTTCTTTTTCTTTTTTGGTAAAATTTTGCTGTAATACTGTCCTGGTTAAAACAGCGTCTATGCTAACTAACCCTGAGGTTACAATGCTGTATACAGAAAATGAAAGTGGAGGGTGACTTTCTCAGTGATGACTTTCTCATTAAAATCTTTGCAATAATCCTATAATCATTTTTCTGATGCGTGAATCAAGATTCAAAAACTCAGGTGACTTTGACCAAGGTCATGCTGCTAGTAACGGATGAATCCACGATTATTGCCCAGATGTGTCTGATTCTAAAAGTCATTTCTTTTTTTCTTTTCATAACACACGGTCTCTTCTTGGAAATCAAGAATGATAATCATGTACTAATAGTAATCCTGTGAGATTAACCTCAGGGGCTTGTAGATGAAACACCTCTATTAGAGCTTAGGGAAGTTAATTAGCTTTTCTAAACCTTAGTGTGCTAATCTGTAAAATGAACATGCTAATACAGTAAGCTAAAGCATCAAGTTTTGGTGAGAATTGAGATACCAGCATATTATCAACATTTGAGCATCAATGATTATCACTCCTCTAACAAATGTTCTTTAACAAGTAAGTGCCTACTACATGCAAGAAACTATTAGGGGATTGGGATGTAACTACAAAATTAAACATCTAAAGGAGCTTGTCATATAGGTTTGTTGTCAGATGTCTGCTTCCTTCTCAAACTGAGCTGACTCATAGTCTGCAGAAGGTGGAGTGACTAGGAGACTGACACTGTAGTGCGGATGACTCCTTTACATAGGCAGATTGCCTTATTACTTTGTTTGGCAACACTGGAATAATAACAACATAGCAAAGTTATTTTTCTTGGACTTTTTTTCCTTGAGTGAGGAAACATTTAAGTATTCAATCCCTTTGACAGTAATGCCAGTCCAAGAGAGAAAACCTTTCTAGGGCATAAGATACCCTCTATCCAAACTCTAACCAAACTTTCATTAGAACTGGTAATCCTATGGTTACAATTCCCTACAGGCCTTTCTCTCCCTAAGCTGACCTTGATTTCTTCTATGACTCGCCACTCTCATATTTGATATTCTATTCTGAGATAAGAGAAGAGAAGAGTATATTACCTTTTCACTCTCATTGTCAAGGGCTGAAGTGGCCTCATCCAACAATATAATTTTTGGTTTTCGGAGAAGAGCCCTTGCAATAGCTAGTCTTTGTTTCTGGCCGCCAGAAAGTTGTGTTCCTTTCAGTCCAACTTGTGTATTATATTTCTATTACAGGAACATGAAATTAAGAAAGCAAGGCTAGGTTATTTAAATTAGCATGGCAACTGTAGGTGAGAGCCATCTAAATATTTCAAATTTTGCTACTTTTGAATATTTTGTGTCCCAACAAACACTGAAATCTATCCTTGGGCTTTTGTGCAAAAACAGACTAAACCAGAAGTAAACAAAACCATCACATGTATGTATTTAATGGGATCACAAATTGCAGATCTCTATCATTTTGCTTCTACAAAGGAACTGTTGAATTAAAGTATAACAACAACAAAAAAACCCTGGCAAAATGCAAGTTCCCAGTAAACAGAATTTTTTCTATGAAGTTACATTACTTTTTTAAAAGATTTATTTATTTATGCATACAAGAGCTGGGGTACAGGCCAGAGTTGCCGGGGGTGAGAGGATTCACCAGAGAGAGAGCGGGGAACAGAACAGACGGACTGAAATACACTGCTGATGGGAGCAGTGGGCGAGACAGGAGACAGGTCTGCTGCACCATGTGGGTAGCTCCCTGGCCTGCTGCGTCCCATCCTGCAGAGGCTGCAGGCAGCTTCACAGTGCTGTGCTCAACCCGCTGTGCCACCAGGGAGGCCCTATATTACTTTTTATTTATAGATCAAGATGATTTAAAGTATCTAACCACAAGGAAATCACTGGGTTCCTACGCTTTGTCTCTCAATAAACCTCTAAGGACACATTGCTCCAAACACCAGTATACTTTCTTAAGAGGTACAGGTAGCTTTCCTGATAATGTTTGGCAGGCATTGTGAGGCAGTTTATTTCTCTTTCCAGGATATAATGGTGACATTTAGCATGTCATAAAGTTTCTACAGGTCTCCTGCCTACTAGTGACCCATTCTCAAGTGTTTGCCTGCAATGAAGTATAAAGGAAATTTCACATATCCTGAAACCTTCATAGTCTGCTATCACAATTGTCTGTTCAGTTAGTCAAAGCAGATTCCTGTTTGCTTTCTAGATTGTTCCACTGACTGTTTTCTTTCCAAAGTTTCACATTGCTTTCTAGCAGCCCTTTCCAATTCTCTTAACAAATACATACCACTGATACCCAGAAAAGAATGTGTACATGGGTCAGCTCTACTGGGAGCAAGTCTAAGCAGTTGTCTCAGCAGACCTCTCCTGACTCGCCCTCTGCTCCCCTCAGCAATGTACTTCAGTCTGTCTGTTCTGTTCCCCACTCTATCTGGTGAATTCTCTGGTGAATTCTCTCTGGTGAATTCTCTCACCCCCCCACCTCTGGCCTGTACCCCAGCTTTTGTATGTATAAATAAATAAATCTTTAAAAAAATTTTCCACAAAGTTCCCATCCAAATTAGAGAATCCATTCTTAAGCTAAAAATTGGTGGGGACAGGGAGGTATAAGAAAGGAATGAAAATAGGCTTGTAGTTCTCCTGCCAGTTTAGCTTTAATTGTATATGGATTATTCTTGCTGAAGAAGATATAACATTAACTTAGAAATCACTTTGCATTTCTTGGCCTTCTCAGGATTGAAGAAAGAAGTTTAAAAAATGAATTGGATAAAATTATATTCAATTTTTGACTGTTGTTAAGAAGAACAGATTATAAATGTAGAAATATGCATTGTTTCGATCATGATCTAAAAACATTTTTAGATAAACAAAGTTTTATTTTTTTAAGATTTATTTATTTATGCATGTAAGAACTAGGGTATAGGCCAGAGGTAAGGGGGTGAAAGGATTCACCAGAGACAGAATGAGGAGTAGAACAGGCCGAACTACTGAAATACACTGCTGAGGGGAGCAGCGAGCAAGACAGGAGAGGTCTGTGGCACCATGTGGGTCAGCTCCCTGGCTGGGGATCAACCAACTCATGCTACAGTGGCTGGCTATAGCTTGATAGCACTGTATCTTTAACTCCTGTGTCACCAGGGAGGCCCCTGAAAGTTTTATTTTATTTATTTATTTATTTTAAGATTTATTTATTTATGCATACAAGAACTGGGGTACAGGCCGGAGGTGTGGGGGACGAGAGGTTCACCAGAGACAGAGTGGGAACAGAACAGGCGGGTTGACTGAAGTACACTGCTGAGGGGAGCAATGGGTGAGCCAGGAGAGGTCTGCTGCACCATGTGGTTTGTTCCCTGGCTGGCCAGAAGATTGAACTTGGGAGATCGAACTCCTGCTGCAGTGGCTGCGGACAGCTTCATAGGTTGTGTCTTAACCCCTTCCACCACCGGGAAGGCCTTTATTTATTTATTTATTTATTATTTTTAAAATTTTATACCTTTTTTACATCATGTATGCATTTTCATCTTGGTCATCGTCCCCATACAATTCCCACCCATCCTTGTTTTGATCCTGCTCCTTCCCCCCACCCTCATAGTGTGTAGTGTGTCTCTGGTTTATAGTTGCTTGTTGATTTTGATTTTTACTTTATTATAATTAGTCTTTTTCCTTGTCCCTTATTTAGGTTTTCTAAAGTCCTGCTATGAGTGAGACCATCTGGTAGTTTTCTTTTTCTTTCTGGCTTATTTCGCTGAGCATGATCCCTTCCAGCTCCATCCATGTTGCTGCAAATTGCATGAGTTTATCTTTTAATGAAGAGCCATAGAATTCCATTCTTCTCAGTTTAAACTGAATGTCTAAATCAATTTTCTTTTTTTTTAAGATTTATTTATTTATGCAAGAACTGGGGTACAGTTGGAGGCATGGGAGGGTGAGAGGATTCACCAGAGACAGAGTGGGGAACAGAACAGGCAGACAGACCGAAAGCACTGCTGAGGGGAGCAGCGGGTGAGACAGGAGAGGTATGCCACGCCACGTGGGAATCTCCCTGGCCGGCAGGGAATCAAACCCATACTGCCGAGGCTGTGGACAGCTTCACAGCACTGTGCTCAATCCGTTGTGCCACTGGGGAGGCCCCTAAATCAATTTTCTGGCAAACATGGGGATGGTGAACACCCTGAAAATACCTCTTTAATGAAATGCTCAAGGGCCAATGGTTTCTTGATATGTAACTGGGGCAAAAAGCCAACTCGGTCCTGGAGGGCACACTAGAAAGAGTCTAATCCTAAATGAATTTCATTCTGGAGAATCCCTGTGGTCCCTAGCAAGGAGTTAGAAGGTTAATTCTAGTGTGCAATGTCCTACTCAAGGAGCCACGAAAACACTTGGCTGAGAGCTGCCACTGTAGATATTGTAGGGACTACATTACAGCTGGTGTGTTTCTCTTTACATTACATATAAAGGCACTGTATATCAACATTTTTTCCATGTCACACACTCATATTTTCAAATGCTGCTGGTCATCTCCATGGCATATACAGATGATATAACTTTAGCACATACCAAATTGATTCTTTGGTATTTGTACTCCTGGTTTGAGCTTTCAGACAGGTCCACTGTCCCTTACCTGAAACTCTTACAGTTACTTGAGTTTAAGAAACCTACTATTGGCCTCCCTGGTTACACAAGGGGTTAAGCACAGCACGGTGAAGCTATCGGATCCCTGGCCAGGGAGCAACCACATGGCGCAGCAGACCTCTCCTGTCTGGCCTGCTGCTCCCCTTAGCAGTGTAGTTCAGTAAGTCTGCCTGTTCTGTTCCCCACTCTGGTGAATCCTCTTATCCCAGGCACCTCTGGCCTGTATCCCAGTTCTTGTATGCATAAATAAATCTTAAAAAAAAAAACCTATTTATCTAATCTATCCATCCATCTATCCTTTAGAAGAAAATGTACTATATATTATATATATTATATGTGTATTTAATATATAACATATTTATTTATATGTATACATATATATGTGTTTTTATATATTATATATGTTTTTACATATATTATATATGTATTTAATACAGAATATATATTATTTAACATTCCCAGAAAGGGCAGCAGCTGATAAACAGACATGACTATTTATGCAGAAATACTGATTATTCATTCTAAGAAGGATTAATAAAGACTACATATAACCTCACATTTTAGCTAACATACAAAATTTGAGTGTTGGGAAGTGGGAAAGGAAGGCATTTAAGACATGGATTGTATTTTTTCTCTCATCTAAACTGCTGTAAGCACCAGGACTTGCCACCCTAATGCCAGTCTTTGCCACTGACATGGAGGGCACAGAAACTCTTGGATGAGCAAACAAAAAGGCTGAGCTTCAGCAGTTAGTTTTGGTTTAAATATAAAAACTTGATAGTATAATTCTTTACTGAAAAATATCAGCAGTTTCCTAATTTCAAGAAGATAGAGTCTAAAATTCTTAGCCCAGCATCTTCACATTTAGTCTGTTCATATTTGGCTTCTTCTCAATTTCTCAATTTATGCCTTTTATGAAATAGCATATTCGTTCTCAAAGTTTATTGTGAATAATTAGCACAATGAATCTTAGTAGTGTGCAGTTATGCATAAATTTGAGAAATTGTGCAGTAAGAATAAAAGATAATAAAATGAGGTAAGGATCAGGTGATGGACTATCTGATGGTGGTGTCCAAATATTACCTCAATTAAAAATAAGTAAATGAATTAAAAAAAGTCAAATGGCACAAATAAACATTTTGTAATCATGTCAACTAACATTATTATATTACTAATTATAAAATGAAATAAAACAAGGAAAAGGATTTAACAGAGACTGTAAAAGTAGAATTTTACCACATATGAATTAAGGAAAAAAATGATCAGGATCATGTGGTTAACAATGTGACCATGAATTAACAATGTAGTGAGTGCTTTCATTGAAAGGAATTACCATTGGGTCTCCCTGGTGGCACAAGGGGTTAAGATACAACCTATGAAGCTGTCCACAGCCTCTGCAGCGTGATTTTGATTCCATGGCCGGCCAGGGAGCAACCCACATGGTGCAGCAGTCAATCTGCCTGTTCTGTTCCCCACTCTGTCTCTGGTGAAGCCTCTCACCCCCCATGCCTCTGGCCTGTACCCCAGCTCTTGTATGCATAAATAAATAAATCTTTGAAAAAAAAGAAAGAAATTACCATTGAAAGATACAGAGTCACAATATTCATTAAAAGTGTCAATCCTTCCTTTATAGTTAGTACTACAGAACTTTGCTGTAGTAAGAGAAGTTGTACTAGTAGCCTATTTCTAGTTCTAGGTACCATTTAGTGTGGATACTACTTAGTGAGGGAAGATCTAATAGAATAAAAGAGAATGGTGGCCATTATCTTCTCTTAAAGAGCAAGGCACTAGATTAGTTGTTTGGTAAAATGGCTATTAAATGTTGGTATTTGACTATAAAGTGAGCTAGAAAATCACAATATAAAATTTTGTTTCTAATTAAATATAGGTTAAGGGCCTCCCTGGTGGCACAAGCGGTTGAGCGCAGCACTGTGAAGCTGTCCACAGCCTCTGCAGCGTGGGTTCGATCCCGGCTGGCTGGGGAGAATCCCACATGGTGAAGCAGACCTCTCCTGTCTCACCTGCTGCTCCCCTCAGCAGTGTATTTCATCACTCTGCCTGTTCTGCTCCCCGCTCTGTCTCTGGTGACTCCTCTCACCCTCCTGCACATCTGGCCTGTACCCCGGTTCTTGTATAAATAAATAAATCTTAAAAAAAAAGGTTAAAACTAAATTAAAATAGAGATACCTATTTTAATTAGAAACAAAATTTTATATTGTGATTTTCTTTCTTTATGTGTGTATGCAGATGTGAATGCTCAAATACTTATGCACTTTACCGTTAGCTGTTTCTTTGCTGTGCTAAATTCATCTCTACAGTAAGTCAAGATTTGGGGCTTTTTTGAGATTTTGCATCAACTGTCACAGCCAATACAGAGATCAAGGTGATAAAAATGACAGGCATTTCTTATCTTAGGGAGGGGAAACATTAAATAAGTCAGTAAGCACTCAGGATAATTTCAGACTGTGATAAGCACCCTGAAGACTGTGATGTGATGTGGGGTAGGTGATAGGAATTGTGGGGACTTTTAAAAATAAGATGGCCAGGGAAGGTCTCTGCATTTGAAAGAGGTTCAAAGTTGAGGCGTTGTCGCTGCAAGAGTCAGAGGAAGAAACACTAAGTGTAAATGTCTTATTAAGGAAGAACTTGACAGGCTTATGTGACAGAAAAGAGGCCAGCTCAGCTGGATCAGAATAAACATATGGTAATGATGGAGCTACTGAGGCAGGGGGGACCAGATCATAGGCCTTTTCAATCATATAAGGAGTCTAGACTGTATTGTAAGTAAAAAGGGATGCCATTAGGAAGTCTTAAACAGAAAGGAATATGATCTAATCTGTATTTTTAAATGATTTCTCTGGTTGATGTGAAAAAGGAGAATTATAATGGGGTAAGACTGGAAGCAGAAAGCTCCCTGGAGTGGTCCAGAGAGGGGCAATGGTGGTATAGATAGGAGTAGAGTATAGAACTATAGATAGGGAGGAATTCAAATATTAAAGTTAATTCATTGAATGTTAATGTATTTTGGTCTTGGGAAAATTAGTTACACAAAAATCTCAAATGGGGCCTCCCCAGTGGTACAGCAGGTTAAGTGCAGCGCTGTGAAGCTGTCTGTAGCCTCTGCAGTGCCGGTTCAATTCCTGGCCAGTTCAATTCCACATGGCTCAGCAGACCTCTCCTGTCTCGCCCGCTGCCCCCCTCAGCAGTATATTTCAGTCCTTCTGCCTGTTCTGCAACCTGCTCTGTCTCTGGTGAATTCTCTTACCCTCCCACGCCTCTGGCTTGTACCCCAGTGCTTGTATGGATAGATTAAAAAAACAAAACAAAACAAAACTCAAATGTTGCTTTTTAAATCTAACTTTATATTAGTTATAGGCAATAAATAATTGTATAATCCAAGGGGCACATAAAAGAAACTCTTAGGCCCAGTAAACTACTTGTCAACTTTGTAGTCAATATTTTTTCTTACCTCAGGGAGACTCTCAATGAAAGAATGGATATTTGCTGCGTTTGCTACTTCTTTGATCTCATCTAATGGCACAACACGTCTGTTATCACCATAGGCAATGTTCTCAGCAATGCTACAGTTGAAAAGTACAGGCTCTTGAGAAACGATTGCTATTTGGGAACGGAGCCACTGTATGTTCAATTCTTTTGCATCCACACCATCGAACAGCTGCCAAATGGAGAATGATATGTGAAGATCTAACAACTGTGTCATGTTATGGTTCACTGTATTTAAACATATACAAATCATAACAAGAAGGTAAGGAATTTAAGCTATTTTGTAGTATAATGTTACCCAAGGAAGGCTCATAAATTACATTGTATAGAAGTAGACAGCATGAAACTGACTAAAATATGAACTCAAACTTAACCTGACATTTCTACGAATGGCCACATATTCTAGAAACCTCCCCAGAGTCTAGAATATTCTGTACTGCAGTCAGGTGGAAAACAACCAACCTGTACTGTAAAACAGGACTCCTCTTTTTTATAGCCCAGTGTTAGAGTTGGTGTAGATTTATACAAAAGCTCAGATGTAGAAACATGTCATCTTGCACATAACCATACTTATTCACATGGCCATATAACAACAGCCAGCTGACATTTGATGAGCATACCTACAACATGATGGGGACCCTTCAGGTACTAGGGAAATAGTGGTAAATAAGACAAAACTTGTTCCTTACTGCAGATTTTATCCTAGCAGAGAGGGCGAGGAAATAAACACACTAACAAGTAATAAACTCAGAAAAAGAGAGTGCTATGAAAACGGGGTAATGGTACAGAGAGTGGTTGAGGGGGTGGGAAAGGGGTGGGGTGCATTGTTTTCTCTAAAGTAATCTAAGA
The DNA here is from genome assembly GCF_964194135.1 of Talpa europaea. NCBI lineage: Eukaryota > Metazoa > Chordata > Mammalia > Eulipotyphla > Talpidae > Talpa > Talpa europaea. Next base: position 95,265,719 of record NC_140069.1, on the reverse strand, counting down.
AATCCTGCCTCAGCAAGTGGCACCTAGTATGTGACATGAATGATGACAAGGAGCCAGCGAAGAAGTTAGAGTAAGGATATTCTAAGCTGGGAATAGCAAAAACAAAGGCCTGTAAGTATGTTAAAAGAATTAAAGAAGCCAGTAAGGCTGACATTGTGCACAACTAGGAGAGGAGTGACAGGAAAGGAACTTGGAAAGGGAGGCAGAGGCTAAATTATGAAGTACTTTGACGGTATGGACTCTGACTTATTCAAACTGCCTTGGGAAACCATTGGAGAGTTTAAAGGAGGGAGTGTGTTATGTTATAGACAAATGGATTAGTGTTACCTAGTTCAAGGGAGCCATTTTGGGTTATTCCTTTTGCAAATAGTGATAATCTATGGTGGGGAAAGGCTATAAATTGTAGGGGGATGAATACTAATGACAGTCTTTAATTTTTAGGGACTAATAGTTTTTTTATAAGGAGGAAGAAAGGGTTGGAAGGGGTGTGTGTGTGAGAGAGAGAGACAGAGACAGAGACAGAGACAGAGACAGAGACAGAGACAGAGAGAGGGAGAGAAAGAGAGAGAGGGAGAGAAAGAGAAAGATGTGGTGGCTGGGGAGAAAGGATAATTGAAAACCTGAATACATGGAATATATGGTACAGTAAGAAAAAAATAGTACTTGAAGTTCAAAGGAGGATGAGGGTTTTTGTTGTTGTTGGTTTTTTTTTTTTTTTTGAGATTAGAAGTCAGAGTTTAATGTAGCTGAGTCAAAAAAGTCTTAATCATGCATATGGCTTTTACAGCTGGAGGGAATGAGGTGACCAAAGGGAACACCAGGAAGGCTGAGCAAGGGAGGAAAAGGAAATTATTATGGTCTTAAACCAGAATAGAATAAGGAGCGAGCCAAGATGTGGACATAGATCTGTCCTCCAACACTTGTATTCTGAAAGAGGTCCATGGCTTATAAGATCAAAATTTTTGGTACTATAATGGCTGGAGAATCTTTGGGTCTTTGAACTTAGCCTAGAGTCCTATTCATCATTTTTGTTATTGGTTTGCCTGTTTTCTTAGTTAAGAAATAGAGATTAAAAAAAAAAACCAAAGTACTAAACTCCTGGACTCTTAACTATTCAAACCAGTGAGGATGCTTAAGCCCAAGAGAATGTTTAAGAATAGCATCACTAACCGCCAGATAAGTTGTATTTATTTAATTTAATTTATTTTTTAAAAGATTTATTTATCTATCTATCTATCTATCTATCTATCTATCTATCTATTTATTTATTTATTTATACAAGCACTGGGTACAGTCAGCAGCATAGGAGGGTGAGAGAATTCACAAGAGTCAGAGCGGGGAACAGAATAGGCAGATGACTGACAAAGTACACTGCTGAGGGGAGCAGCGGGTGCAGCAGGAGAGGTCTGCACGCCATGTGGGACCCTTGCCAGCAGCCGGGGATCGAACCGGCACTGCAGAGGCTGCGGGCAGCTTTGCAGTCCAGCCCTGAACCGCTGCGCCACTGGGGAGGCCTGATAAGTTGTATTTAAATTCACTCTTACCACTTGACCTTGTACAGGGTCATAAAATCTTTGCAGAAGTTGGATAGAAGTGCTTTTCCCACAGCCACTGCTGCCAACAAATGCTACTGTTTTCCCTTTCTCAATACAGAGGGATAAGTCACGAAGTATGAAAACATTTGGGCGACATGGATAGAAGAAAGAGATCTCTCGAAACTCTATATTCCCTTCACATGTGTTCTGTGAAAGAAAGTTGACAGCATTTAGAAGGATGCTTAGGAAAGTTGTAATACATTATAGTACACTAGCTGACCATAAAATGCCACAGCCATTTTAATTTTAAACATTGTATACCTCACTCTAAAGTTTTTGACTGCACATTGGTTTCTGTCACTTTTGTTTAGATTTTTATATGTTGCTGTTATTAATACTGGACTTCACCAAGTTCCTAAAAATCATTCATTTCCTTCAGCTTCACTACCCAGACATAGTTTGATATGCAGGTTAGAGGTCTGACCGCTGCTATGAGTAAATACATATTAAAAAAAAAAAGATTTAGTTTGTGCTTTGTACACCTTTGTCACTTAAGAATAGAAGAGTCTGTAAAAGCTAACTGTATAAATGTATATTTGTAAGTTGGGCCATGTTTTACAGATAATATGCATTATATCTTGAATTCAGAATTATTATCAGTATTTATTTATTTATTTATTTATTTATTTATTTATTTATTTATTTATTGTGGGACCCTAGCCGGTGGCCGAGGAACGAGCCGGTGCTGCAAAGACTGCATCCTATCATCTTTTATTGATCACTATTTGGTAGTGATACTTACCTAAAAATTTATTTTTCTCTCTATGCTTCAATCTCTTTAGTAGTTGATAATTTGCAAACCAATACTTCTGTATACCAAAAATGCTAAAAAAGACTTTCCAGAACTATCACTAAATGATAAGCTATAACTTTCCTTTATATATTTGGTTTATAGGATTTTAGGTTCTTTTGAATTTTGTGTTTGCCCTCAATTAATTGCATTTTAAGTATTCTGATTTAATCATCATGTCCAGCACATTCTTAGGCCAGCATATTGATAAGAAACATTGGTAGGTGGAGGGTAGGAAAATCACAAAATATCTGATGATGAAGGTTTTGTGCTCAAAGAAATGAAATGTAAGAGTTAACATGTGATTAAAAAAACTAGCAACAACAAATGTTGGCGAGGGTGTGGAGAAAAAGGAACTCTTCTGCACTGTTGGTGGGAGTGCAAACTGGTCCAACCACTATGGAGAGCTGTGTGGAGATTTCTGGACCTACTAAACATAGAGCTTCCATATGATCCAGCAATTCCACTCCTAGGTATTTACCCAAAGGACACAGAAACATCAATTCCAAAGAACACCTGCACCCCTATGTTTATAGCAGCACTGTTTACAATAGCTAAGCTTTGGAAACAACCCAAATGCCTAAAAATAGATGACTGGATCAAGAAGATGTGGTACATATATACCATGGAATATTACTCAGCATTCAAAAAAGATAAACACATGCAATTTGCAGCAACATGGATGGCGCTGGAAGGGATCATGCTCAGCGAAATAAGCCAAAAAGAAAAAGAAAAATACCGATGGTCTCACTCATAGCAGGAATCTAGAAAACTTAAATAAGGGACCAGGAAAATGAATATAAGAAAGTGAAAATCAAAATCAACAAAAAACTATGAACCAGAGACACTTTTTGGGGGGTGGGGGGCGGGAGGGGAAGGATTGGGGTCAGAATGGGGCATTTGCAATTGTATGGGGGAATATAAAAATAAAATTTATTATTTAAAAAAAATAAAAAAAAAGAGTTAACATGTGGTTAAGAGTACCAATTGTTGTCCCCATTACTGAATGTCCCTATTATTTCCCTTTTAACATTCATTGTCTTTTAGTGTCTGTAGCAGGATATATATGTGTTTGTATAAATTTAGTAAATATAGTTCCACTTTTCCCCTTTTCAGTTTGCAGGCAAATTTCCCATGAAAAAAGGTATCTGTAATAACGGGCCATTTTTTATTTTGCATATATTATCAGAGGAAAAAAAATAATAAATTATAATGCGAGTCTTCACTCAAGATTAAAACTTTATCTGTGTACATAAAATTAAATATAAGAATCAAGCCTTTGTTCAAGAATATGGTATCAGGCAAAAAGAGTATATGTTTTTAATATAAAAATGTATTTTTTGGTAGAGATGAAAATGTGATTAAGATAAGACCCCCTTTCTCTTTATTTGTAGCCATAAAAATTATTTCATACAAGCTTATAATTCTTATAGCATTATCTTTTGCAAAATTATCAAATAATGCCTTCATTTAAGTCTCTATTTAGAGTATGCATATAGACAATTAAGTGGACATCTAAAATCATAGTTATGCTTACTGTTTTTTTCCCTTCTTGACTATAGCTTTCTATAGTTGGTTTCTTTTCCAATAAAGCAAACAGATGTGCAGCCCCGGATTTGGCTTTGGAATAATCAGGTGCCAAAACAAGTGCTTCTCCCATGGCCATAGCTCCATATGCAATTGCAGTAAAAACTCTATGAAAAAGACAAGGGATTTGAATCTTAGTTAGACCTATTTTAAAACAAGGGAGTCTAAAAGCAAAGGAAAAAGCAGGCAGGCATAGGAATATACTCTTTTGGCCAGAAACAATACCACTAATGTTGAAGGCCTGACAATGATAACTCTTTTGTAATTTTCTACCATGTAGTAATCATCTCTCGCTTTTTATGCCAGATCAAAGGTCCTAACTAGTGAATATAAAACTTCTTAGGCATTTTGATACACTGCTCAATTGCTTGGAGTCTTGACAGAGAATTCAACTGACAATTGGAAGAATGAATCTCTGTCAGTAGTCAGTCCTGAATTTACACAGTAGATATAAATTGGATTTCTTCTTCTTTTTTGCATATAATGTAGTTAGAACAAATAATTGACGATTGGTTATCTGCCTATTTGATGTAAAGCTAGCAAAGGCTGTAGGAGATTATCTTCTCTAAGGTCTTAAAAAAATCTTACTAAAATATTTCTTAGCAAGATTGGAAAGATGAGCTTTGATCTTTTAGGTCTGTGATAGAAGATGATCCCATTTTCAAAACATGTTAATTATAAAATGGTAAGTATGCAAATAATATTTGGAAGCATACAGAATATTCACAGAAATGTGACATATATCATGGCCATGATTAAAAATTTTCTTCTCATTTTCTATTTCATTTTAGACATGAAATATTTTACTGAAATGAAAAATAATGCATCTCAGTAGCAGAGGTAAAGGTATGATTCAGCTAAGACTGACAATATTTAAACATTAGTCAGTAAAAGGACATCACAAAACCCAGCCACTTGTGTGCTATGTTTGATTACAGAAAGGTAAACATGTCTCCTTGTGGCTTTTTCCAAAGGTGGGACCTACCAAGGGGTGGATGTTGATATAATGGCTTCAGTGATCTGGACCTCAGGTTCTGAATTTTGTTTTCTGTACAAAGGTCAAACAGTATAAAATACCAAATACCAGTTTACAGGGATGTCTAATGCTAAAGTTATTGTGGCCACTAGTTATGTGCTGTCAAGGGATTTTTAGTACTAATATTTACAGAAATAGTTAAAAGCTCAAAGTGCCATTTGAAATATTTAGTACCGAACTATAAATATCATAAGTGGTTACTGAGTTTAAAAACACATCAGAGGGGGCCTCCCCGGTGGCGCAGTGGTTGAGCGCTGGGTTGCAAAGCTGCCCGCAGCCTCTGCAGCGCCAGTTCAATCCCCAGCTGCTCCCTGGCCACCGGAGGAGGGTCCCACATGGTGCGCAGACCTCTCCTGCCGCCCGCTGCTCCCCTCAGCAGTGTAGCTCAGTGCTATCGCTATGAAGGTCTGGGTTCAAAATCCCCCAGCCAGGGAGCTAACCCATATGGTGCAGTTGACCTCTCCTGTCTCACCCACTGCTCCCTTTAGCAGTGTATTTCAGTCATCTGCCTGGTACAGGTGAATCCTCTCACCCCTGCACCTCTGGCCTGAACCCTAGTACTTCACACAAAAAATAAATAAAATCTTTTAAAAAAGAAATAAAAATACATCACAGTTTTTCTTTTTTGTTGTTGCTATTTTTCATGTGAGGAAAAAATCAGACTGGATCAGATTTAAGCCTCAGTTTGAGCAAAAAGTCAGCAGATAATTGTATTATGAGTCGAGACCTAGATTCCAGTCCTACTGGGATAGAGACTTCTGAGAAATCAAGAACTGAGAAAATAACTTCTCTCCTCTGATTTGAGATGGGTCAAAATAGCTACTTTCTTATAACCCCACCATGAAAAGTCAGTTTAAGTATTAGGCATAACTGTACAGAGGCTAATGTCTGTTAAGTCCCTTTTAAAATGGAAACGTTACTAAGAAAGGGGTAGGGCTTTCCCTTTAGAACCTGAGTCTTTGGGAGGAAAATGACCTGAAGGGTTAGTGATAGAACAAGGAGAAAAGTTTTAGTAGAAAAGGGAGTCTTGAGGCTCTCTATATTGTATCATGTATTGGATGGAAGGTAAGTGGAATGGGAGTTGATGTTGATGGGGATTATATTAAGGAACCTGGAGGGGAAGTATGAACTTTGTGGTGATAAAGTACCTGGGGGTTAAGTCAGGGCCATTAATCTCCTTTATACCTTCTTTCTCCTTCCCTGCCTCCCTACCCCCACCCCCACCCTGATGTATTCTATGTAAAGATAGGTCAAGCCTAATCTGGTACAGAATGTTCCTAACCTAGACTAGTCCAATTAGATAGTGAACTAAACTGCAGTTCACTTCCATTCAAAAGGTATTTTTTTTTTTTTTATAAAGAGGCATGTGTTATTTATTTATTTATTTATTTATTCGTTTGTTTTTGTTTACACGTGGAAAGGTATTTTTTTGCACAACAACCTGTGCTGTAAATCTATGAGAGATAACTCCTCAAATCTGGTCCAAACTCCTGGAGGCATCTAAACGCAGAGAGAACCTACTCCAGAGAAATGTCCAGGCCAATCTCCCATGCCACTGTTGGTCTTGGGAATTTCATCCATGTAGGATATAAGGAATAATTAGCTACAATAAGTGTTTGAAGTCAGTAATAACTTATTTGTCAAAGTATTACTCTTTAATAATTGCTTATATATTCCCTACATATCTATAAATGAGAAATATTCCACAGTTCAGAAATGATTTTTCTGTTGAACTAACTCTTAAAGCATAAATATGGAAAATAGGAATTAAAAATCTTAAAATTTATTTTCTATAACTTTCTTAAGCTTAAATTGTCCATGGAAGAAATTTTTTTAATCTGTTATAGTTTACTCTTATATGGATTTATATTGCTATAGTGAATTTATGGTGCAAAATCTTTGGATTGGCTCAACTGAGGGAAAACACTGAGCAGGAAGAGGTCTGGGAAGGCTCTTCAGGTGGTGGGCCACCCCCTCCGTGGTTTATAGGTTCTTTATGGGTTCATAGGGCCATTGTCACTGTATCCTCGCTATATTAATTCTTTCAAGTATGTCCTACCAATGGGGAAATCCTCTTGTCCATCATTATTGCTGAAATAAAATTGGAATTTTAAAAAGATCCTTTTGTTAGGAACAACACAAAAAAGCATAGAAATAAGTAATACTAATTTTAACAAAATTGATCCAGATAGGGATACCCGGCATAGTTATGGTTCAGATTTATTTGTCTCCCCTTAACTCTACTTCCATATCCAGTTTGTAGAATGTGGTGACTTACCCTAATGGGAAGTATACTAGAGGGTTTAGAACCATCCAGACTCCACCATTTATTTACTAGCTCTGCGACCCTGAGCTTTACTTAAATTCTCTATGCTTCTGTTTTCTTTCTTTTTTTTTTTATTAAGGTTTTTTTTTTTTTTTGTGTGTGTGTGTGTGTGTGTGTGTGTTTAAGATTTATTTATTTATACAAGCACTGGGTACAGTCAGAAGTGCCGGAGGGTGAGAGGATTCACCAGAGCCAGAGCGGGGAGAAGAGCAGGCAGAAGGACCAAAGTACACTGCTGGGGGGAGCAGCGGGCGGCAGGAGAGGTCTGCGCGCCATGTGGGACCCTCCTCCGGTGGCCGGGAAGCAGCCAGGGATCGAACCAGCGCTGCACAGGCTGCGGGCAGCTTCGCAACCCAGCGCTCAACCGCTGCGCCACCGGGGAGGCCCATGCTTCTGTTTTCTTATTGGCAAACAGGAGATAACAAGAATATCTACATCCAATAGGGTTGCTGCATAATTATTCATAAATTCATAAATTATCTAAAGTGCTTACTACAGTGCTCAACCAATGTAAGTTATTATTTCTGTCACAGAACTGAAAGTTAATGAAAGACTTTCTGTTAGAAAATAAGCTTCCAAACTTCTATAGATACAGGTAGGCACAGCAGGTCAAATCATGACTTTTGAAGTCCCCACTGAGTTAAATTTCTTTTATTTGATCAGAAGATAGAGTATCTTTACTCACAGAGGTGGCCATTACAATTATTCCCATACTCATACTTTTCTCCCTAACATCCATATAACAATCCAAAAAATCCCCTTCTACCCAAAACAAATTCCTCAACAGATGGGAGAAATATACAACACATATTTATTTGGTAATTTGGGTTTTACAGAATGTTATCATAAACATGATACCACCTAGGAGATAAGTAGGTCAAGAGTTCTTGCCATTTTTTTTAACAAATGAGGAAACTCCAGCTCAAAGAAATTAAGCAATGTGCCAGGATTACATAGCTATGAAACTGTGGGGCTGGAACTTGCTCAGTGTGTTTTCCCCTACACCGTGTTCCTTGTGTTCCTTCCACTGGAAAGCTGGCCTGAATTGTGTCTCCCAGAATGCTAAGGTTTGTTAAATTTGTTTCCCATCTTACACTCTTCATAGGGTCCTAGATATCAAATCTCCCTTGATCTTTCTCCCTTAGTGGTTATTGGTCTCCTTCAGTTATTGTTCTATCTGTGCCCTTATCTGATTCTCCTCTTTTGGATCATCTCTGGGGAGGGGCCAGGAAGAATTTGGGTGGCTGCCATGATGGTGAACACTGAAAGGAGACTTTCCTGTTTTCCTTGTTTGGGCGAAATGTTGCTTTTCAAATGTAATAATGACACACACAGTTCTTCCCTAGCCTATTTGAGCAAAGATGGAAATGGGGGTCTAGCTTGCTTCTTCTATCCCTAAATATTTCAAGGTCTCAACTGTTAAGCTTCATTGAAACCCATCTACCTTGCTATTTTGGTCAATAATCACATTTAATATTAAAAGTCCAGTTATTATTTCCTGTGATAATCTGCCTTTAGATTTTTGGAGCACTAGCCTGTAAACTGAGCTGCCTGGCTTAGTTTCATGGGCAGTCTCAAAGCTGGGGTTTACTATTACTGCACTAAAGACTGTTATGCCTGCCTCTTTTACATATTTGGTCTACATAGCTTCCTCGTTATGTGTATAGCAAAGAAGGAGAAGCAGCGATAGAGGAGTTCTGAAGGAAAGATATGGAGAGTTATAGAAACCTCTGCTGGCACTAAGGGTTTCTGACTATTTTGCAAAAAGGCAAGTCAGTGAGGAACTAACCTGAAGGCACTAATGCAAAATCAGACAGGGGAAGATAACTTATGTTGTATTTCTTAAAATCTGTGCATTTACAGTAAAGTGAAAAACTTAGAATTGCCAGGTTAACAGGCAGAGGGGGAGTATTTATCCCACATATGTGTGTGAGAATCTAAACAAGAGATCTTCTAAATATTTATGTACTGGCTTAAAGGCTGCAGAATGAAAATGTTATTGCCCTTTTTAGAGTGTCCATTTCAGAGACACTTTTACAATAATAGTGATGGATATAGACGTTTCTGCATAAGAAATGCATGTTGCCCTTTGCTTTTAAAGAAAAAGTTAAGACTTATAGTGACCTTGCTGATTAACAAATACTATGAGCATATCAAGAGATTCTGCTGTTAAAATTCCCTTTCTAAGGTGCACTGTCATTTCTGAAAGAGTGAGCTTATCCCTCCCTATAGCTGTAAATCATGAAAATATGTTCATATTTTATTAGGGTGAATAAAACATGTTTATTTTTAACAGTAAAGTATAATATGACTTCTCCAATTTTTATATAATGCTAGGAAAGTTTCTGGTGGAAGCCAAAAGAAAACCCTACGGTTTTTTTTTTTTTTTTTTTCTATTGTGTGAGACTCATGTGGCTTTAATGAAAGTATTTTTTTTTTTTTTATAAATTTTATTGTTATATTCCCCATACAATTGCAGCCCCCCATTCTGACCCCAATCCCTCCCCTCCCGCCCCCGCCCCCCTAAAAGTGTCTCTGGTTCATAGTTTTTTGTTGATTTTGATTTTCACTTTCTTATAGTTATTCATTTTCCTGGTCCCTTATTTAAGTTTTCTAGATTCCTGCTATGAGTGAGACCATCCGGTATTTTTCTTTTTCTTTTTGGCTTATTTCGCTGAGCATGATCCCTTCCAGCGCCATCCATGTTGCAGCAAATTGCATGTGTTTATCTTTTTTGAATGCTGAGTAATATTCCATGGTATATATGTACCACATCTTCTTGATCCAGTCATCTATTTTTGGGCATTTGGGTTGTTTCCAAAGCTTAGCTATTGTAAACAGTGCTGCTATAAACATAGGGGTGCAGGTGTTCTTTGGAATTGATGTTTCTGTGTCCTTTGGGTAAATACCTAGGAGTGGAATTGCTGGGTCATATGGAAGCTCTATGTTTAGTAGGTCCAGAAATCTCCACACAGCTTTCCACAGTGGTTGGACCAGTTTGCACTCCCACCAACAGTGCAGAAGAGTTCCTTTTTCTCCACACCCTCGCCAACATTTGTTGTTGCTAGTTTTTTTAATATGTGCCATTCTCACTGGTGTAAGATGGTATCTCATGGTAGTTTTGATTTGCATTTCCCTGATGACAAGTGATGTTGAACATTTTTTCATATGCCTGTTGGCCATTTGCATTTCCTCTTCAGAGAAGTTTCTTTTAAGCTCTTCTGCCCATTTTTTGACTGGATTATTTTCTTTGTTGTTGTTGAGTCTCATCAGCTCTTTGCAGATTTTTGTGATCAGTCCTTTATCATTAGTGTTGGGTGCAAAAATGTTCTCCCAGTTGGTGGGGTTTCTCTTTGTTTTTGTTATTGTCTCTTTTGCTGTGCAAAAGCTCTTTAATTTGATATAGTCCCAGCTGTTTATCTTTGCCTTCACTATCACAGCTTTGGGTGATGTGTCTGTAAAGATGTCTTTGATGTGCAAATCACGTAGTGTTTCGCCTATATTTCCTTCTATATATTTTATGGTTTCAGGTCTTATGTCTAGTTCTTTAATCCATTTTGAGTTGATTTTTGTGTATGGTGTGAGGTGGTGGTCAAGCTTCATTCTTTTGCATGTAGCGACCCAGTTTTCCCAGCACCATTTATTGAACAAACTTTCTTTGCTCCAATGCATAGTCTTTGCTCCTTTGTCAAAGATTAGTTGACCATAAACCTGTGGGTTTATTTCTGGATTTTCTATTCGATTCCATTGGTCTGTATGTCTGTTCTTGTTCCAATACCATGCGGTTTTGATGATTATGGCTTTGTAGTATAGTTTGAAGTCTGGGAGTCTGATGCCTCCATTCCCTTCTTTTTTTTTCAGGAGAGCTTTGGCTATTCGGGGTTTTTTGTGATTCCATATGAATTTCATCAATAATTGTTCTATTTCTTTGAAGAATGACATTGAAATTTTGATTGGAATAGCATTGAATCTGTATATTGCTTTTGGAAGGATGGCCATTTTAATAATGTTTATTCTTCCAATCCATGAGCAGGGGATGTCTCTCCATTTCTTTGTGTCTTCTTCTATTTCTTTTAACAGTGTTTTATAGTTTTCTTTGTATAGGTCCTTTACCTCTTTTGTTAGATTTATTCCCAAATATTTGATTTTTTTTGTTTCAATAACAAAAGGGATGGTCTTTTTGATTTCTTCTTCTTCAGATTTATTGTTTGTGTATAGGAAGGCTACTGACTTTTGCGTGTTGATTTTGTATCCTGCCACTTTACTGAACTGATTGATGAGTTGAATTAGCTTTTCTGTGGAGTTTTTGGGGTTCTCTATGTATAATATCATATCGTCTGCAAATAGTGATAGTTTGACTTCTTCTTTTCCTATTTGGATTCCTTGGATGTCTTTCTCTTGTCTTATTGCCCTGGCTAGGACTTCCAGTATTATATTGAAAAGCAATGGTGAGAGTGGACATCCTTGTCTTGTTCCAGATCTTAATGGAATTGCTTTCAGCTTTTCACCATTGAGAATGATACTGGCTGTTGGCTTGTCATAGATGGCCTTTATGATGTTGAGGTATGTTCCTTGTATCCCAAGAATTTCAAGGGCTTTTATCATGAATGGGTGTTGCACTTTGTCGAAAGCTTTCTCAGCATCTATTGATATTATCATATGGTTTTTATATTTCTTTTTGTTGATGTGTTGGATAACGTTGATTGATTTTCGGATGTTAAACCATCCTTGTGCCCCTGGAATGAATCCAACTTGGTCGTGGTGAATTATCTTATGGATACATTGTTGGATTCTGATAGCTAAAATTTTATTGAGGATTTTTGCATCAGTGTTCATTAGGGAGATTGGCCTGTAGTTTTCCTTTTTTGTGTTGTCCTTGTTCGGTTTTGGTATTAGTGTAATGTTGGCTTCATAGAACGTGTTTGGTATTGTCCCTTCCTTCTCAATTTTTTGGAAGAGTTTGTGAAGGATAGGCACTAATTCGTCTCTGAATGTTTGGTAGAATTCATTTGTAAATCCATCAGGTCCTGGGCTTTTGTTTTTGGGGAGGTTTTTGATTACCATTTCAATTTCGCTAATTGTAATTGGTCTGTTTAGGTGTTCTATTTCTTCTTTATCTAGCTTTGGGTGATTGTAGAGTTGTAGGAATTTGTCCATCTCCTCTAGATTGTTAAACTTGTTTCCATATAACTGTTCATAGTAGTTACTGATTATTCTTTTGATTTCTGCTGTGTCCGTTGTGATTTCTCCTCTTTCATTGATGATCCTGTTTATTTGTGCTTTCTCCCTTTTTTCCTTTGTGAGCCTGGCTAGGGGTTTGTCTATTTTATTGATTTTTTCAAAGAACCAGCTCTTGGTTTCATTGATCTTTTGGATTGTTTTTTTAGTTTCAATTTCATTTATTTCTGCTTTGGTTTTTATTATTTCTTTTCTTCTACTGGTTTTGGGGTTTTTTTGTTGTTCTTTTTCTAGATCTTTGAGCTTCGAGATTAGGTTGGAAAACCCTACGGTTTTAAATAGCTATGGAGAGCAGTTTGGGATTCTTTCCCGATGCTCAAATTTCTTAAAGTGCGATCCTGATCTGTGCCACAGAATAATCTGCAATTGTTTGAGAAAATGCAGGTTCCTGGCCCTATACCAGATCCACAAATCTCCTAGTTAGATTTGTTGGGTGAGCTCTGGGTATCAATATCTACAGTTTTAACCAGCTCCTTGATGGTTTAGTTGGGAAATCATTGACTTAGAGAATGTCACAAAGTTCTTTTCTAGGAAGGCTTTTAGCCTCTTTTCTAAGGAGGCTTTTAGCAGATGGAAGTTTTCTTTGTAAACCTCTTCCATTCATTTCATTGATTAGATAGAAAGCTGTCTGTCACCCTGGATTCTGGAAGGCACAGAGTAGTCTAGACTAGGTATAAGTTAGTGTGTTTAAAAGGATACTTGGGACACATTCATAGTATTTGGGGGGTCACTTTAGATCTCTAGCAGTGATGGAGACTTTGATATTGAAAGCAGATTTCATCTATTCATATTTTGCACAGTCCTGTACTCATATTTCACAGCGCCTCTCTCCTTTGTCCATACTTAAAGAGTATGGGTAGCCTTACCCTGTGTATAGTCAGATTAAATGAAACTCAAAAGTGATACTATGGCTCTGGCTCAGAGAGGTGCCTGTTTTGTTCCACCCTCAGGGCACTGGGAAATACCAGTGTGATACTGTTCATTAATCTTTGTTCTTATATTAATGGTCCTACATTTGTTCTGACAGTTAAAATGCTTATGTCTTTGCAAAGGGTCCTTTTTAATGAACTTAATGAAAAGAAATTCTAGAAGTGTGGTATGCCGGTAGGGGAGGAATTTTTGTTTTGGAGAAATATATTTTCCTATATTTTAGGGCTAAGTTACTTGTTTCATTCATCTAGTCCAGCTCTGGGTATTCAAATGTTCAGAAAACTAACCAAGAACTTTTAAAAAATTTACAAAAACATTATATGAAAATGTATATATATATAGAATCAATAGTAATAATTCTAATGATAAAAATAATAAATGTCTATTAAGCAAGGACTCAGGCATCTTAATTTATGAACTTGAATCTGTGACTGCTGACTAAGTGACTGTGGTCAAGTTAGGTAACCTTCTTGAGTCTTAATTTTACGCACCTATAAAATTGGAATCAGGGCCTCCCTAGTGTGCAAGGGGTTAAGTCTCAGCACTATGAAGCTATCAGCAGCCACTGCAGCACTAGTTGGATCCCCGGCCAAGGAGCTACCCACATGGCGCAGCAGACCTCTCCTGCTTCATCCATAGCTCCCCTTAGCAGTGTATTTCAGTGGATCTGCCTGTTCTGTTCCCTACTCTGTCTCTAGTGAGTCCTCACACCCCCCAGCACCTCACCTCTGGCCTACAGCCCAGCTCTTGTATGCTTAAATAAATCTTCAAAAAAATTTGGAATCATACTGTTTCACTGGGTAGTTGAGAGGATTGTGCAGGTAATATGTGACAAATTTTAATACTGAGTAAGGACTCAATAAAGGTTTGCTGTTATAGTGGATTATCATATATAATGAGATGGTTGACACTCACGGGAAGTCCTTTTAATAAACATCCTGCCTACTCCTTTTCACTTGCATGATTTTCACTTTGTGTCATTCTTTAAGAAAATTATTTGCTTTTTTTAACCTAAACAAATCTAATGTAGAGATAGGGTCCCAATCACAAACATCCTTCTTTTAAATATAAATGGTTGGCTTTGACTAAGACCCAGTTCTTCTGCCAAAGCACCTGGTGCCAGCTGTATGGATGTAGAAGGGGAAAGAATAGAAGGATCTGTGGAAAACAGGAGTATGGGAAGTTGACTCTGGAGGCATCCCTCACTTTTGCAGGAATGACTGGACTGCCTAATTATGCATTAATTCAAATGTCCCCCTTTAATTTTGGTTCAATCATTCATTCATTAAATATTTATTGTGTGTCTACTGTAAGTCAAGCTCTTGTTTAACCTAGGAAAGCTCTTGTTTAACCAAGTCAAGCTCTTGTTTAACCTAGGAAGCTCTAGGAAACCTGTAGTGAACAAAATAGGTTAAATTTTGTTTCACTGAACTTATAGTCTATGCCCTTAATAAATACATTAATTTTAAAAAAGATTATTTCATACAGTCATAATAGTAATGGAATAGAGTGACGAGGATGAGGGGTAAGAAGACTACTTTAGGACATAAACAAAAGTCCCTATGAGGAAGGGACTTAGGGACAGAGGGCTGGATGATGAAAAAGTCATCCTGGCAAAGAAATGGGGAATGATCATTCCAGGCACAGGGAAGAGTAAGCACAAAGATATTGTACTGGGGAGTTTCAGGGAAAGAAATGGCAAACATAGGATTCACAGTGGTAGATAAGGTTGAAAAGGCAGGCAGAGGCCTGATTATGTAGGACTTTCATGTTATGGTAAGGAATTTGGCTTTATTCAAATTTCAGTGAGAGGTCATTATAGTATTTTAATAAATTATTGCCTTTAGATATATGTATTTTAAAAGATCAGCTTGGCAGCTACAGTGGATTATAGAGAAGCAAGAGTGGATATAGAGATATCAGTGAGCAGGTCATTGCAATGGTCCATTCAAGAGCATCAAAGAGGTAAGGAAGAGGGTAACATGGGTGTAGAAGGTGTGGAGTATTTTGTGGCAGGAAAGCCACAGAGGACTTCTAGATTTTTGGGCTGAGTAACTGTATAGATAATGGTACTGTTTACTAAGATGAAGAGGTCTTGGGGAAGAGAAATTTCAAGGAGAAAAAAATCTTGAGTTTTGATTTGGATATATTAAGATATTGGGCCTCCCCTGGTGTCACAGGCGGTTGAGTGCCGCGCTGTGAAGCTGTGCGGGTTCGATCCCGGCCAGCCAGGGAGGGTCCCACATGGCACAGCAGACCTCTCCTGTCGCACCCCCTGCTCCCCTCAGCAATGTATTTCGTCAGTCTTCCTGTTCTGTTCCCCGCTCTATCTCTGGTGAATCCTCTCACCCTCCCGCGCACCTGGCCTGTACCCCGGATCTTGTATAAATAAATAAATAAATCTTAAAAAAAAAAGATATATTTAGACACCCAAGTGGAAATGTCCAATAGACAGTTGGATAAGTATGTGGTGTTAGGGGGGCAGGACCAGAATTGGAAACACCCATAAGGGAGTTATAAGGACACAGATGATATTTAAAATCATCTATGTAGATGAAGAAATCTCTAATACATGGGCCTGACAGAAAAACTAGCTAATAAAGGAAATGAAGGAGGGGAGGAGGAAGAACCAATTATAAAGGAGAAAGCCTACAGAAGAAAATGTGTGTCTCAGGAAGGAGAGTGTCAAAGGCTGCTGAGAGGTCAAGTGATATTGGAGAACTGAGCACTGGATGACTGTATGGGTGGGCGAGAAGGGGATCAGTGGTAACCTTGATAGTAGTATGGTAGGGAATAAGGCTTTACTGGAATGAATTTAGGAGACTGGAGATGAGAAGGTCTAAAGAACAAATATAGGCAATTCTTTGAAATTTGTTTTGCTGTAAGGGAGGAAGAGATATTGGAATTAGGTAGAACTGGATTTAGGGTCACAAGAGATTTCTCTCTTCTTAAGGTCATAAAAGAAATAGCAGAGCTGGAGAAACTGATGTGAAGAGATGAACACAAGAAGCCATCATAGATAAGGAAATTTTGTATTTCCACTGAGGGGCAGACATGGTGGACCATGTGCTAACCTGATAAAATTTGGTGTTGGAAAGATGAAATGGTTCTTTATTGATTGCTTTTTTATACCATCATCAGGTAAGTTCATTAAAAAATTCACTTGGGCCAAAATTGCTTTTCAAAATGAAAACTTTTCTGTGAGTACTGATAAACCCACATTGGTATATGTATAGGTTTGTTCCCTACTAATATGGAATACCAACTCTTCTGAAGGAATGGGATCCCCTTTAAAACTCTGGAGATTTAAAGATAATGGCAAAAAGTTTATAGCAACATAGGGAAAATATGTTCTGATTCTTAAAAATTGGCTTGCAAGTAAACTACTGGAATTTAAACAACTTTTAAACTTGGGATAACCTGTATTACATTAAGACCAAGAGAAAAACTTGCTAATAGTACAGGTTGTGAGCTCAATAAATTAACTTAGATGATTCTGCATTTAGTTGCTTGTTAACCTATTTGAATAATTAGTTGTATAATCAGAATGAAGCCCAAGGCTAAATTGTGGTTTATATAATCACTTTAAGCAATACCATGCACTGTTTTAGAGAGTGGGAGAATATACTTTATGTAGCAGAACAGAAAACCTGTAATTTAAACAGATATTTCATTTTACAAGGAAATCTGCTTCCTAGAAACCACTGAGTGACCTTCGAATCAGGTTAGAATCAGAAATACTGGGTTGGTAAAAGGTGGACTGTTTTGAGTGCCTAGCAAAGAAACTTCCTGGGCACTCAATTAATGTTTTATAAATACATACATACTTACAGACATATACATACATACATACATACTTACATACATACTTATAGACATATAAATAGAAACTAAAAATTATTCCATGTTACTCTGAAATTATTTGACTTCAAATGAAATTTGGTTATTTCCTCAAACTGAGTATATCTTCAAAGTATAAATATGAGCCACCAATGAGGAAATTATAAAAATGTGCCTATGTTATGGGAGACAAATCCCAAAGAGGAGTTTCCAGCATGCTTTGCCAAATGCAGCATTCTTTTTTTTTTTTTTTTTTAAAGATTTAATTATTTATACAAGAACTCGGATACAGTCAGAGGCATGGGAGGGTGAGAGGATTCACCAGAGACAGAGTGGGGAGCAGAACAGGCAAACGGACCGAAGACACTGCTGAGGGTAGCAGCAGGCGTGGCAGGAGAGGTCTGTCATGCCATGTGAGTTTCTCCCTGGCCAGCTGGGAATCGAACTGGCACTGCAGAAGCTGTAGACAGCTTCATAGTGCAGCGCTCAACCTGCTGAGCCACGGGGGAGGCCAATGGCAGCATTCTTGGTACTCTCCAAGTCATTATTTTGAAGAGGCTGATCCTTGCTTTGATGAGTATGCTTTGGTGGGTTTGTTAAAATAAATAAATGAACATAAGGTTATGTTTTGGAGTCAAATACTTTTTGGATTTCTCTAGTTCTAAATTTTTTTTTTAAGATTTATTTATTTATTTATTTATACAAGAACTGGGGTACAGGCCAGAGATGCGGGGGGTGAGAGGATTCACCAGAGACAGAGTGGTGAGCAGAACAGGCAGGCTGTCTGAAATACACTGGGGAGGGGAGCAGTGGGTGAGGCAGGAGAGGCCTGCTGCAACATGTGGGTAGCTCCCTGGCCAGCCGGGATCGAACTTGAGCTGCAGAGGCTGCGGATAGCTTTGTAGTGTTGTGCTTAACTCCTTGCGCCAAGGGGGAGGCCCTCTAGTTCTAAATGTTTAACAATGATATTATGACATACTTTAGCAACATGTCTGGTATCTTAAGGAAGTATAGGAAGCTCAGATTTAACCATCAAAACTAATTTTTCTAATTTGAGAAGTTGAATTTAGGTGTTCCCACAAAGTAGAGAAATTCATAACTATGTGAACAGAATTCTTTTAAGTAGCTGCTCCAACAAATGTAGTGGGATGAGGCAGCATCATTGAGGTGCCATGATCAATTTTGAGTATGACTTTTCTAAAGGGAAATACTCATTTATATGTGTTTCTTCTGGAGTATTTGCTTAGCAAAGAACTCAGCCTCACTGATTTACAGTCACAACTATTAATGCCAGCTCCACCCTTGGAGTTCCATTAAGCCTCACAAATTCTTGAAGGAATGGATATTTATCTTCCTATTTCCTTAGTCTAGTAAACCAAAGCAGGGAATAGTTTATTTGAGCATTTAACTCAGATTATTTGTGTTATATCAGTAGTAGTATTTTACCAGCTCGACTGTACTTTCAGATATTAAATAATAAAGAAAATATTTCCAAGCATGTCTTTTTTACACATGTGATTTAAATGACAATGCCCTTTAACTTTCTGGTTATAAAGTGTTCATATATTTATTTAACTTACATGAACATGCCCTCTGGGGTCATTCGTCCAGCTTGAATTAAATAGGCCCCATATCGGAATCCTGCTGCATAGGCGAAATATACAAAGGCATGGCTGATTGCATAACAGCTTCCAATGATCTGTGCTTTCTTCAAAGTATTTCTGAAATACATAAAATTTACCAAATAATGGGAAAGAAGTATAGGAAGTTCATTTTAGTAGGTCTAGTATAAAGAATATAGAAGAACAGAAATGTTATTTAAGGGAATACATTTTTCTTTTTTTTTTTTTTTTAAGATTTATTTATTTATTTATTTATTTATTTATTTATTTATTTATTTATTTATTTATTTATTTATTTATTTATACAAGCACTAGGTACAGTCAGAAGTGTGGGAGGGTAAGAGAATTCACCAGAGTCAGAGCAGGGAGCAGAGCAGGCAGAAGGACCGAAGTACACTGCTGAGGGGAGCAGCGGGCGGCAGGAGAGGTCAGCGAGCCAATGTGGGACCCTCCTCCGGTGGCCGGGGAGCAGCCGGGGATAGAACCGGCGCTGCAGAGGCTGCAGGCAGCTTCGCAACCCAGCGCTCAACCGCTGCGCAACCGAGGAGGCCCGACATACATTTTTCTAAAAATTAAAACCGCTGAGAATTATAGAGAAACAAAAAACACTAATTTTCTCTTTATATACTTTATACGTCAGTGTAACATTGCTTCTGTATACTTTCAAGTGAGTGTACAAGGTTTGAGAAAGGACAACTAATGAAAGAGTTAAAGAGAATTGGTCTAGACGTATTGAGACCTATTTTCTAAGGTAATCTTACACTAACAGAATAAATAGCAAAACGAAAGGGTGGTATCAACCACAAGCATGAATAGAAAAGAACACAAAGCTATCTCTCTGATAAAGGACTACAAAGTGCATTACTAAGTAAATGTGATAAGCAAGACTAGTTTAAAATTTAAAGGAGTGATCACATTTATTGTGTGTAACTTGTGTTAAAATGTGAACTATTTGAAGGATTCAATGTAAGGGACTGAATAATCTCATATTTTTTCTTGAATGTTTTATCTCTCTTTTTTTAAAAGATTTATTTATTTATGCATACAAGAACTGGAATACAGGCCGGAGGTGTGGCGGCGGTGAGAGGACCCACCAGAGAGAGAGTGGGGAACAGAACAGGCAGACTGACTGAAAATACACTGCTGAGGGGAGCAGCGGGCAGCAGGAGAGGTCTGCGCGCCATGTGGGACCCTCCTCCAGTGGCCTGGGAGCAGCCGGAGATCGAACTGGTGCTGCAGAGGCTGCGGGCAGCTTCGCAACCCAGCGCTCAACCGCTGCACCCCCAGGGGAGGCCCTGTGTTAGGAATATTAAAAAAGGTGTAGACTTGATAATGGATAATACATGGTAATGGACAGTACATAGTAGTGTGGGGGGAATTAAAAAACATTTATTCTTACTGTATTTGCCTTTGATTCCTCTTCCAGTCTTCTTTTGGTGAAGTCATATGAGAAAAAGTGATATGCCATTATCAGGAAAGATTCTAGAGCAAATTCTAGAGTAAACCACCAGAGATATTCAGGAATACTGCTTTTGTAGGAACAAATGATTGTTAATGAAGTTGGAATGAATCTACAATTACCTGTGCTGAGTCTGAAGAGTTTCTTCGTATGTTTGTTCAAAGGCTTTTTCTCTTGTTAATGACACTATAGTACGTATATTCTCCACAGTTTCGGTTGCTATCTTGTAAAATAGGATAATGAAATTTAGAATGGGTAAAATAATAAAATAAAATTAGTAATGGGTAAACTTTTTCTGAATGAGTGCTAGATGCTTATACTGGGGACATATACAACTAAAACTCAAGACATAAAAAATAAGGTGAATGAAAATAAATAATTAGGGTCCTGTTAATTAGGAATTCGTGATATTTTACAAACAGGGAGGTTAAAAATTATTCACTATCTCTAAGGCAAATACATGCTATATAGTTCAGCCTGTACTGCCCTATCCTTCAATAGGGCAAGAAAGGTGGAAAGGTCCAAAGGGCACAAAAACTAGATTTCTCTGAGCCAATCACTTGGTATCCCTATTCATGAGTATACAAGCCAATTATAATGTATCAACAGTGACAGCCTCTATGATGCAGGCCATAAATGATATTAAAATCATTTTCAATGTAGTAAAGATATTTGAAACTGTATCATGAGAGGGCTGGCTTAAAAAACTGGGGATGGATGCCCTAGATAAAACTCATTTACATGATATAGCTTCTGAAAGGCTGTCAGGAGAAATGGACTTTGGATTTCTACCAAGATGAAAATCAAGAAGAATAAGATAGAAGGCCATAAAATAAAGAAACAAAACAAAACAAAACAAAACTGCTTATATTTCAAGGGTTTCCAAGGGTAGACAATCTGGAAAGTAATGCACTGCCTGAGACTAGAAGGAAGGAATGAGTAGACGATGGGTGTATACTTGACAAGTATGTTGTACAGGGATTCTGACTTTGGGTGTGTGATTAGATCGAATGACATCACTTTCAGTTCTTAGATGTTATGATCTTGCAATTCTAATGATTCTCTAAGTCTCCAATGGCATGATTATTTTTATGAATTTGATTCTGAGAAACTTAACTATATCAAAGCATTTTTCCAGGTAATTAAATACAATTTTCACTTTAATCAGAATAAAAATGGTCCTTACCTGTAATATCTTGTTTTAGGGACTATGAATATTAGCCCATTGCCTTGTATTCAGTAACTATTACATTTTATTGTTTATTTTGAAAAACAGAATACCCAGAATTGTTCAGGAAAATTTAATCATATAACAACCAGAGAACGGGGAATCATGATGGTATCAAATTTACCCATGATATGCTAACAGTACAATCAACTGGCATTATGGTGTACTTAGTGTCTTTCAAACAGTATTCTAAGTGTTTTGCATATTATAATGGTAGGTGTTTCATGTACTAAAAAATCTTTAGTACACTTTATCTAGAATCTGAATTCTAACTCACTAAATTTGACGCCATGCTCTAAATTATGCACCACATATCTATAACATAGCAACACCCCATGCTAAACTGCTCTGTGTATTATATATGTATACACCACTTTACAGTTTCTAAAAAATGTGGTTAACATATAAAGATGGGAGCTCTGGTTTTCTCTCAAAATGTTGTGATGGTAAGAATGGGCTTTACTGTACCTTTCCAGCACGCTGAAGTTCTTGCTTATCCCTGTTGGCAAATCCAGTCATTGCTGCAGTTTCAATCATTCCTGTCAGTGCAAGTACAGGAGCAATACTCAGAATCAAGAGTGTCATCTCCCATCCATATATGAAGGAAATGATAACTGACAGTCCCATGTTAGTTGCATTTTGTGTTAAGACACCAATCCTTGACCCTGTTGCCTGCAATCAGACATGTTTTGGGAAAAAAAACTTAGCTAATTTCAAATTTTCAAGAATTCCTACTACAGTTTCTATCTTAGGGTTAATACTTAGATTTTTACTTTGAATTTATACTTAGAGATTAAATAATACACATATATTTTCAACCCTGTGCTAATGAATTATTACAATTTTTTTTATCATGTTCAATACTGAGAAGTCCAAAAGAACTGGCTTTTAGTTTAGAGGGACACCATAGAAAACTGTATAGAAGCAAGACTGACACAGACTATAGGAAATGAAATACCACCTGCTTAAAGGGATACTTTTATCTTGATTTATTAATACATATGCACATTTAGATTAGGATTATTGTGTGTAGGTTGCTTTATATACTGCTTTCATCCCTTCATTTCATAATGTCAGCTTTTTCTTGGGTCACTAAGTTTTCTTCAAAAATATTTAGAATACTTACAATTTTTCACTTAAAAAAATATACACTGGATATCTTCGTGTAAAATATTTGTGCTCATCTTTTATTTCCTAATGTTAAATTCTTAGACTGGAACTATATGTTAAAGGGTAGGTATGCTTACATTTTTAATAGATATTATCAAATTGCTTCTTTAAAAGATTACACCAATTTCTACTAAAGTACCCTCAAATTAGAATCATCATTAAAATGACAACAATAAGAAAGCTCTCTCCTCCACCAGAGATTTTACCTTATTCCTAAAAATACTTTCATGGTTTCAGTTTTGAGGCTGTATTTGACAATGATCTGTTATTTCTCACTAAACTATCAAAGACAACTTCAAAAAAGTAAAACCAAGTAACAACAGCAAACACCAAAAACCATTACATGCTGAAAGCTAAGGAAGACAAAAAAAAAATCTATTTTAAGTGTCTTAGTGTATTATGTTCTAACTCTAAGAACTGCGAGGCTGAAATAAGAATGTCATTTGGCACTTAATGCTAGTTTTACTGTATGTCTCAAGAGTTTAAAGATAACAGATGAGGGCCTCCCCGGTGGCGCAGCGGTTGAGCGCTGGGTTGCGAAGCTGCCCGCGGCCTCTGCGGCGCCGGTTCGATCCCCGGCTGCTCCCCGGCTGCTCCCCGGCCACCAGAGGAGGGTCCCACATGGCGCGCAGACCTCTCCTGCCGCCCGCTGCTCCCCTCAGCAGTGTGCTTCGGTCCTTCTGCCTGCTCTGCTCCCCGCTCTGGCTCTGGTGATTCTCTCACCCTCCCGCGCTTCTGACTGTACCCAGTGCATGTATAAACCAAACAAACAAATAATAAATAAATAAATAAGACAAGACATGCCTCTAGAAAAATTAAAAAAAAAAAAATAAAGATAACAGATGAATGATGGTGTAAGTTGTGGGCTGAATTATGTCCCCTTCCAAAATTCCTATGTTGAATTCCTGACCCCCCACCATGTACTCAGAATGTGACTGTATTTGGAGACAAAGTATTTAAAGAGGTAATTAAATTAAAAAGCAGTCTTTATGGTGAGTCCTTACAATAAGACTGGTGTTCTTACAAGAACAAAAAATTCGGAAGATTTCTTGCACCCACACTGAAGAAAGACTGTGTGAAGGTACCTAGCATCTTGCCTGGTAGTTAAAGCAAATCATTACAAGTCAAGGATAAACTCAGAATGAAAACAATCCTTCTAATACGTGGATCTTGGACCTCTAATCTCTAGTGCTATGAGGCAATAAATTCCTGTTGTTTAAGTCACCTAGTCAGTGGTACTTTGTTATGGTAGTTCTAGCAAACTAAGTTCACAGTACTTGCTCCTCTCCTCCCACCCCTCACAAGAATTTCAGAGTTACTGTTACACAGACTAGCCACCTGGAGAGAGAGAGAGTCTGTGGAACTTATGCAGTTGGTTCAGTTGGAGACCCCATCCTATATTAATTATTAAATGCTCATAAAGCCACTTCAATCTTTTATATATTTTGCTATGCAAGTTAGAAGTACTTTTAAAAATTACGATCAAGCTTTATGAATAAGATATTCATTGTTATTTTAATATAAAATTTGTTAAAGTTATAAAGAAATTACTTGACATCAATCAATTACTTGATAATTTATGCCTTGTAGCATAAATTTTTTTTATTTTTAAAAAAAATTTATTTATGCATTTACTAATTTTGTTTACTAATTTTGACTTTGTAGTTTATGTTCACATTTGACCTGGTGACTTTTCCTTTTTCAGATATCAGTTCTTGACACTATACCTATCTTGTCAAAAGTATAAAATATATCCGGTGGGCAGTTTTTCTGTTGTGTTCAAGTATTTCCTATTAGGTGGTCATGATGTATTTCCTTTTTTCACTACCTTTCTCTGTTTTTATCCTGTTAACTTTAAAGGTTACAACAATAAATCAAAAGAAAATGAAGTAGTAGAAACCAGGAAAAGACAGAAAGCATGCTGAGGATTATAGCTTTTATTTATAAAATCATGCAGTGTGTTAAAGAAGTAGAGATACTTAACAGGGCTATACTAGATAAGCATTTCAATGCCACTTAAAATTAGTTTAAGCACTATGTACATTTTTAAAAACATCCAAGGGGCCTCCCTGGTGGCACAGGCAGATGACTGTAGCACTGTGAATCTGTCCACAGCCTCTGCAGCATGGGTTCGATACCCCCCGGCCAGCGAGAATCCCACATGGTGAAGTAGACTCTCCTGTAGTGCCCACTGCTCCCCTCAGCAATGTATTTCATCAGTCTGCCTGTTCTGTTTCCTGCCCTGTCTCTGGTGAATCCTCTCACCCTCCTGCATGTCTGGCCTGTACCCCGGTTCTTGTATAAATAAATAAATCTTAAAAAAATTTAAAAATAAAAATAAAAACATCCAAGTGTAAACTTGCCAGAGTTTTGATGAGTCAGTCTTGTATTTCAGCTTTGTGTTTGGAATTTAACAATTTCTATAAAATGAGTTGCACTTGCATATCCTTGCTCATTCAATAAACTTGGGCTATCAACTCTGTACTAATTTACTGCTTGAAAATAAGACTAATAACTTTTCAATGGCATTTTGGTTAAAGCTACCTCAAACAATGAAATATTCAATCAGTGCACCCAAGGACAGGTTATAAACCCTGCCTTTTCCTGATGGTGGTAGGATAAGAAGAATCTACATATATTTATCCTGATCCAGGAAGATTAACAGAGAACAACAGACAAAAATACTGTAAGAACTAAAGAAAAATGGGAAATGGTTTTAAAGACCTAAAGGAACAGTATGTGTACCTCTGGAAAGAATTTAGAACAGGAACCAAAGGAAAATTTAATTAAACTTTGTTAGGTTCTTCAGCAAAATGTACAAAAACACAGGTACATTTTTCTTTTGGAAATCAAAAGCAATTGTTATCTTTAGATAACAATTATTTTTGGAGATATGTCTAAGGTATTATGCTAAATACAACCTTGATAAGAAGATTCAAGTGTACAAAGAGGAATGGTTAGTGCAAGAAAACAAATAGAAGGAAGCTCAATATGCAATTGTAGAAATACAGTGTGATCAACAGGAAGTAATAGGAAATGAATTTTCCTTTCAGCTGAAACAAATATAAATAGACATAATACAAGAGTCAGTGGTCTTCAAGATATTGGACCAAAGGCAACCAAGGACAGGGACGGAAAACAAACAAGGTTAGCCCTATGATTGCCCCAGCCTACTTCTTCTTCTTCTTCTTTTTTTAATATTCTTCATTTTCTTTCTTTCTTTCTTTCTTTTTACATCATTTTTCATTTTTGCACAATGTATGCATTTTCATTTTGGTTATATTCCCCATACAATTCCCACCCCCCTTATTTTGACCCTAATCTCTCTTCTCTTCCCCAACCCCTCCCCATTCCACCCTGTAGTGTGTCTCTGGTTTATAGTTGTTTGCTGATTTTGATTTTTTTCTTTATTATAATTAGTCTTTTTCCTGGTCCCTTATTTAGGTTTTCTAAATTCCTGCTACTTCTTGAAAGTGCTTTCAGGCTGCAGGGTAGGGAGTGTGAAGTGAGGTAGAACCCAATAGATTCTCTCAGTTGAGGAGACAAAGTGAGAGTCTGAGGAGTCTTTGGAAATTAGAGTTTGCAGCACAGAACACTAGAGAGGATATATATATATATATATATATATATAAAATATATATATAAAATATATATAAAATTGTGTATATATACTATATATTATACTATATATTATTATAATATAATAATGTATTATAGTAATATATAAAATATATATATATGTAAAGAGAAATTTGGATATCTGCAGAGGATATCCTTGAGTACTCAGCTGAACAATGCATCTGTCAAGACTCAGCATAATGTGTTCACACCAGACTGACTGGAAAAACCTCATGATTCACAAGGCATTGATTGGGTAGAGTATGCAGAAGGGTCTTGCCTCTCTAACAAGCTCTAGTAGATTATTTTGAGTAGTTTTCCCTGGCTCTTAGGGAGTTAACATATGTTAATGATACTTATCAGTTGTTAGTTTTCTGAGAAGCCAATGCTGAATGAAGTGACTGAAAATTAGCTGCTATGAATAGTCTGTGTAGAACAACTAAAGGTAAGAACATTTTCAAAGAAGTTGGTAAAAATTAAGTGCAAACTAAGTACAATTTTTTAAGATGTATTAAAACGAATGGTGAAAACATTTATAGAACAGAAGAAAAGGTTTAGTTAGGCAAATTTACAGCCTGTGAAAACCATGTATGGCGTTTAAAGCCTACTAACTTATTATTCACCAGCAACTATTTTGTGGGAAAAATTAAGTTTATCATGCATTACTGGATCAGTATTGTCAATGGAAAAGTTCACTTGCTCTTATAGACTTAACTATCTTTATTCTGTTTTTGTGAAAAATAGCCGAATATCTTGACTTTACTTACTATACAATAATTAGAGGTTTATCACTGGTAAAATTTTACTGCAGTATTTTGTGTTTGAGGTTGAGATTTAATTTTTTCTTTATAAGAAGAACCAATCAACTTGAAACATGATTATCAAAAATTAAATGGCTTTGGATATTAGCTTTTGCTATAGACTTGATAATGTCTTTAATGAATTTAAAATTATAAATCAAAATAGTAATCATATGCCAACCATATTTTTGGTAAAGTCATTAAGAGGACTACTAGCATTGTATGAATCACAAGTAATGTCAAGTAATGTCATTGTATGAATCACAAGTAATGTCAAACTGCTTTGTACACTTCCTGGGTCCAGAATTTAAATTAAGAAACGAGGTCACCCATTGTCCCAGTAATGATATCTGAATTCTATATAGCTGACTCAATGGGATATTGGGATTAATAAATGATACTTTTTTGATATCTAATGGGATAATATGATTTTAGCTCTAATGAGACTTTCTGGACTTTCAGTCTGTTGTATATCAAGTGTATACTGTGGTGTTCTTGTGAACAAAAATGATACATGAATTTTGGTGATGAAAATGGGTAGCTAAAATATACAGAAAAAAATACCTTGTAATTTTGTGGAATCTAAAAAATGGTTTTATACCTTTAATAAAACTACATAGTACAAAGAAAATAGTTTGCTGACAGATGTAAGGTAATAAACCCTTACCTAAGGCTAAAACAGTTTCAGTTATTCAATGGGCTATTTTAGGAATCATGTCTCCCTAGAACTTTAATATCACTAGCATGTTTTTCTCATAATGTTCACAAGTATCAGAGCTGCTAAAAATGGTCAGGAAAATATATTTTCAGTCATTAGTAAAGGATTCAAAATAATATTGATTATTATTAAGTAGTTATTTTATAAATATTCACCATCACAGATTTAATAAAATATAACTGGCATTATAGGCTAAAGAAACTGAGAGGGAATATGTCTTAGGTTGATCTGACATGAATTATTATTTACTGATTCATCTATAATCTAGTTTCCTTGTGAAAAAAGGTAATGGACAAATAGGATTCTTAAATAATTCTTCTTTGACAGAAAGAATATCTATGCAAGTTAGATATGACTCTATCTTTCTATGATAAAGCAAGAGTTTATGTGATTTACATCTTAGTAGACACAGCCTCATTCTTGGAATTCTTTGGTTGATTTACTTTTTAAATTCAGTGACTTTAAAATCTGCCATCAGTATTCCAACCATTTATTCTTTACATATTATTTCTTATTCAGTGAATCTGGTTTGAATTGAAAAGGAATTATTATGCTATCAATGTTTTCTAATTGCAACAAGAAAGTTTCAAGTGATTAAATGGAATTAGCAAGATGCTAATAAGGAACCAGGCTGACAAATATTCTCATTAATTTCTCTTGGTAACACTACTTATTAGAACCAACTAATGAATGTTGAGTGAGTAATACTGATCTTTCAGTACTACCTTACTGGTAAGGATATTGATTTTACTGGATTCTTAAAAGACTTGAATGATAGGTAGTAAGAGAAAAACACTAGCACAGTAAAGAAACAAACAGCAAGATTTGTGGAATGGGGGTTTAAATGGAATTATCAGGATTGATATTTCTGCTTCTTGTAGTGAACTCTAGAATTCCTAAACATAGATGTTGCCATTCAGGTAATTCTACTGTGCAATGCTTACTATTTGATTATTTTTTTTATTCTTTTTTTTTTTTAAGATTTATTTATTTATTTATTTATACAAGCACTGGGTACAGTCAGAAGGGCAGGAGGGTGACAGAATTCACCAGAGCCAGAGCGGGGAGCAGAGCAGGCAGAAGGACCGAAGTACACTGCTGAGGGGAGCAGCGGGTGGCAGGAGAGGTCTGCGCGCCATGCGGGACCCTCCTCTGGTGGCCGGGGAGCAGCCGGGGATCGAACCAGCGTTGCAGAGGCTGCGGGCAGCTTCGCAACCCAGCGCTTAACCACTGCGCCACCGGGGAGGCCCACTATTTGATTATTAAGTGAAAATCTATACATCATTTTTCTCATTTATGCCAGTAAAATTGAGTTTCTTGGTGCTTTTATAAAATTTAAATAGTGTCTAATGAAATTTAGAGCCTTGTTTTCAAAATTATGAAGGCATTTCAGGAAGAGATGAAGATGTTGCTCCCTTTCCTCTTGAGTTCTTGCTACATCATAACATTGGTTTTCCCAACCAATATGTAAGTATGTAACTATTGACAAGTGTAACCAACATGTTCAATTCTCAGGTAACAGAAATATTGGTGCAGATGTTTGTACTGAACAGAGGTCTTGAAAAGTTACAAAAATTGGTACTGTTGCCATGTGCTGTGGAAATAGCCTCCAAAAGAAAATGCAATTTTGAAGGGTTATTTTAATGGAAAGTTTGTTGCTCTGGTAACAGTACTGTAATTGATACTTCAGTATTTCTAAATAGGAAGAATACTTCTAAGATTTTTCTGCCATTCAGAGGTAGATCTCTGATGTTCCTTTTCTCCCATATGCATGATAAAAAACAAGCAAAGTTGATAACTCTGTTATAGTTCTTATTTTTACAAAGAGAATGAAAACTTTTTCTTGCTTAAATTAAAAGTGGGGGGCCTCCCCGGCCCGCAGCCTCTGCAGCGCTGGTTTGATCCCCCGGCCTGGAGGGTCCCTCATGGTGCGCAGACCTCCCCTGCCACCTTCTGCTCCCCTCAGCAGTGTACTTCATCAGTCTGCCTGCTCTGCTCTCTGCTCTGACTCTGGTGAATTCTCTCACCCTCCCGTGCTTCTGACGGTACCCAGTGCTTGTATAAATAAATAAAATAAATCTTAAAAAAAAATTAAAAGTGAGAAATGTTATTTTGTATGCCTTTTCTCAATCAGAGTTTAAATCCCATGTATGATATAAAGGTTAATCTTATCCAAATAATTGAAATGAATTACTCTTTATTCCGTATTACCTTATTCCTTTTGATTTTTAAACATTTTTAAAGATTTATTTTCTTTATTTATGCATACAAAAGCTGGGATATAGGCCAGAGGTGTGGGGTGGGTGTGAGATGATTCACCAGAGACAGAGGGGGGAGCAGATCAGGAGGGTCAACTGAAACACTGCTGAGGGGAGCAGCAGGCAAGATAGGAGAGGTCTGCTGCACCATGTGGGTTAGCTCCCTGGCCTGGGATTGAATGCATGCTGCAGTGTCTGCGGATAGGTTCATAGTGCTGAGACTTAACACCTTGTGTCACCAGGGAGGCCCACCCCCATGCTTATTTAAGAATGACTTTGATATACATTATGTTGGCTATCTTGTCATTGATTCTGAACATGATGTATAAATATTTTGTTTATACATTACTTGATCTGTTTAACTTGATCAACTAGCTAGCATAACAACTAGCACTTAATCATTTCCAGATAAACACATGAATCTAACTTGTGAGACATGTTAAATAAGACTTATTTTCTGGGGAAGCAAAATTTTTCATATTTTAAAAGATCTAAATTTCAAGTGTGTATTTTCATTTTGTTAATTTTTTTCCTTTCTTACTATTTAATTCAGATTTTTTTTTCTAACTCAGTTTTTGGTATCATCTTTAGGCTTCTGGTTATCCTATTATATGTGGAAATCTTTCTTTTTGGTTAAACAGACCCAGAAATGAAAGGTTTACTTTTATCTTTCATCGAGTGTTCTCTGTGAGCTATGAGACTTCCCTGGTCTTCTTATGCATATGGGTCATCTCAAGATAATTCACATATATAAATACAGACAGATATATCTGTGTACACATGCACACCACATACATACACCATTTAAAATAAGCAATATACATACTCCTTGAATTTGTGCTATGTCTGTGGCTAGTATTGTTGTCAAGGCTCCTGTGCTGTTTTCTTTATCATCAAACCAGGAAATGTCCTAGGTAACAAAGAAATTAACATATGGTTATCAAAAAGACACTTCTTTGACTTGTGATTTTGCTGTTGTAAAACAGAAGGCATTTGCTTGTATTGTCACTCACAGATACTTAACTCTTCTAAATACTATGGATCAAATGACCTTTGTTCCTTATTTTACAAATATCTATACTTAGATGTAAACTGAAGAATGTAAACCTAAAACCTTGGACTCATTATTGTGTTACAAATTCTATAATAATATTAAAAATGGTCATTTTGAACCACTAAGTTGTAAATTTGTGAAAAGCTGACTATATTTAAAAAGTAAGGTAACTTACAACACAATCTAGAAATATTTTCAAATCTTTCTAACTAAACTGAGTAATGATAAGAAGTCTATCTTCTCCTTTCATGTTCAGGTTAGGCCTAATGGCTCCTGCAAAGAATGGTGATAAAATGGGCCATTCTGCCATCAACAAGGTAGTTACCAGAAAATACACCATCAGCATTCACAAGCACATCCATGGAGTGGGCTTTGAGAAGTTCGCCCCTCAAGCACTCAAAGAGATCTCGAAATTTGCAATGAAGGAAATGGGCACTCCAGATGTGCACAATGACACCAGGCTCAACAAAGCTCTCTGGGTCAAAGGAATAAGGAAATACAATGATGAAGATGAAGAGTCACCAAACAAGCTGTATGCACAGGTTATCTATGTACCTGTCACAACTTTCAAAAATCTAGAAACTCTCAATGTTGGTGAGAACTAACCACTGATTATCAAATAAAGTTATAAAACTAAAACAAAAGAAAACAAAAATGTCTATCTTCTCTTTAGGGTCCTGATAGGCAAGTCTTTTCCTGACACTTTATATTAACTGCTAGATCGTACAAGAATTGGACATTGTGAGAAGCTGAAGAGGGAGGAAGAAAAGTAAAACCACTGCAGACAAGAAGCACACAATCTAAAGAAATAGGTAAGAAATATAAACAAAAAAAGGATAATGTAATAACCAATTTAATTTTCAATAGCAAATACAGACAGTACTTGTAGCATTTCTTAACCTAAGGAATTTGGATTTTCTTTTATTAGCTATTGAATATTTCTTCTTACTCATTTAAACCACTTATATCTCTTGTGGATTAAAACTATGTGGAGAATGTGTCTCAAAGATAGCTTAAAAAATATTTACTTGGACTCACAACATGACAGAACAGAGAGGTGGGGATCAACTCTTTTTCCGAAAGAAAAAAAAAATGCTGAAAGGAAGATTCAGAAGTTCCTGTTACGAAAACGACCTAAATGTCTAGTGACAGATGAATGGATAAAGCAGATGCAGTGTATATACACAATGGAATAATACTCAGTTATAAGAAAGATGAAATGTTGCCATTTATGACAACTTAGGTGGAACTGAAGGGGATAATGCTATGTGAAATAAGTCAGAAGGACAAAGACAGACAATGGATGCTTTCACTTATATGTGGAATATAGAAAAACAAAGCAATGAAACAGACAAAAGTAAACCAAATCAATCCTAGAAATCTGACTATACAACTGAAGCTGCCAGAGGGGGAGGGCAGAACTAGGAGGGAATGTAGTGGACTATGGCTGAAGATTATGAGTGTATTAGTGGTAGGTGTGGTTTGGCAACATACATCAGAAGAGGTGTGACCCTGTATCTCTAAATCGTGTGCAGCTATAAATTGTTTCCTCAATAAAAATAAAATACATTTTTACGTCTGAAACACAATGAACAGTATTTTTTATTACCATCGGAATCAGCACCAATAAAAACATTCTTTTAAAGGACTTCATGTAATCAAAGAAAATACAGATTTTATACTTTTACCGTACCTGTCTATAAACACCTCTGTCTCATATGAGATTTAAAAATGGTTACAAACAGCATTGCAAGTCTGAGCATGCTTTCTGCACTTTAAAAAAGCCTTATCTTAGGACTAAAACCAGGTAGTAAGAGTATGGTAAAACTGTTTATCAGGAGCTTTTCTTACTATAGAGAAAAGTGAAGTTGGAAATATATTTATAAAGAAAAGCCAGATGTTCTACTCCTTTCCTTTTATTAAAAAAAAAAAACAAAGATAGGCAAAAACAAAAACAAAAAACAAAAATCTGCAGAATGAACAAGGAAAACAAAAGGTGAGCTAAAAAAAGGTTCAGTTGAATTTATGGGGAATTAAGAATGCCTTAGGAATACCATAGGGTTTCTGGGCAAGTCCTTGTATGTGCGTGTTTTTTGAAGGATCAGAGTTTATGGCTCCATTTCTAGATTGGTCCATTCTTATCAGCAGAAGCTACTTGGTATGAGAATGTTATTGTCGTGGTGTTTACAGGGGTAATGCTAGCAGAGGACTAACATCCAGTATTAGCCATTAGGATATTTGGTTAACAACAATTTCACTGGTTAAATTGGCTCAGGGCTTTGAGACTCCATTACCAAAAGTTTCCTGTGAACAGAGAGGAAGTTCAAAGTAATATTTTGAATAGTTAAAATTTAGTTTTTTGTTTAAAGCAATCAGACATGCAGGGAACATTTTTCAATAACTCCTGGAAAATTGATTATTAATTTCCTTGTATATGGAAAAACATGAATTCAACAGAAAACCCCAAAATAAGCAGAACTTGTCAACCACTGTGAAATGCAGAATTAGTTAATTAAAATTCCACATTATTTCATCAAATAGTTGAGGTAAAGACATAAGGTGTTCATAAAAAACAAAAACAAAATAATATTACAAGTTCAAGATGAGTGAGATGTGCAAGTGTTTAATCACTTTATGATCCTTCAAGTAGATTTTTGTTTTTCTGGATTAAAGAATGTTTCCAATTGTGGAGCACAGATCAGAGATAGGACCTTTATGAGCAGAGGGTATCAGGCACCAAATGCTTCAGAGCATCAAGTTGCTTTGGGAAACCTCTCAGTTGCTTTACCCTTTGCAGAATTTTATATCTTGTTGTTCTCAAAGAGCACAAAGGCCCAGGCGTTTTGTTACCTGGTGCTCCTCTGAGTACTACTCCTAAAAGTTACAAGATTTAAAAACTGGTTTTGACAATTTGAGTGGAATGACAACTCAATTTCTGCAAAGAAATGACCCTAGCAGGAAGCTATTTGCTTCTGCATGGTGCATTCTCGGAGAGAAAGTGAGGCAAAGGGCTCCAAATGATTACTGGCTTTCAGAGTAACCCAATACACCTCGGCTTCCTGAAGGAATTTTAGAGGTGCCAATCTTAGACATTTCTGTCAATTGCTTCCAAGACTCACTTCTCAAGATCACTACCTGATCTACCTATTTTTAGTTATTTCACAGGTGTCATTGATCAAGTGTGTGACAGGCCGAACCTGCCAGTTAGAATGATGTTATCTGAATTCAGGGCTCTTCTGATGAGGCTGGAGAGATTGGCTGCTTTCAGAAGTCTAGAATGAAGTAACAGTAAGCTGTTTATATGGATGAGAATTAGATAAATGAATTCCTCCTTTAAAAATGTTTCTCAAGAAAAATACAGGATGATTTCACTCATAAGTGAGGAAAAAAAGCAAAGGAACTGATAAAAACAAAACAAACCCATGAAATTCGACTGTAGAATTGAGGCTACCTAAGGAAAGGGTAGGGAACAAAAGGGGAAGGGTCTGATGGAGGATTACTGGGGCTTTGATGGTAGGCGTGATCTGATAGCATATAGTTATAGAGGTGTGATTCTATAACCCCTAAACATTATTATAGTATTGTAAATCAAAGTTACCTCAATAAACATAATTAAAAATAACGTCTGTTTCCCAAGATATTACAGGTGTTAGCTCTCCCTTTTAGTTTGAATTTGGTTTTTCATTCTGATGGTAGAAATTACACATTAAAAGAAATATTTGTTAAAATAGATGTAAGAAGCAAGGAGTGGACTCTTCATCCTTGTTTTCTATAAGCTGTATTTTAAATAATTTTGAACTTTTTTGATTGGAAATACATATTATGTTTTGACATCAGATTTCTTGCTGCTTGGAACACAAAAAACATGCTCTTAAAATGATTAAAGGAAATATTATGTCAAGAGATGTCTTGAAAAACTAAAAATGTTCCAACATTTAAAAACATGTTTTAAATAAAATAAGAAAAAAAATCAACTAAATACTCACTTGATATAACATGGCTTTAAATGCCAAGTGTCTTAATCTCATGGTTAAAATTTCCCCTGCTCTGCCATAAAACAATCCCTGGAAAACAAATTCTACATTAATTCTTAATCTCTTTATTTCTTTGTAATATTTAGTTCTTTGTAATATTTAGTTGCTATATTTAGTTACTTACATTTCATTTAGTTATTATATTTAGTTATTATTGTTTTTAACTTAAAATAGCAAGTATGGCATAAAAATTATTTGTTCTTTTTTTATTTACTCATTACAAGCTTACCTGAATGAAATAACTGACAAAGCAAATAACGCCCAAAATTACAAATATCATGGAATAAATTTGTGCATCATGCTTTAATGTGTTTTTATCATCATTTTCAAACATCTGAAAAGGAACATAATTTTTTATCAGGCGATGGAGGAAAATGTAAAAGAAAGAGAAAAAAACTAAAGTGTCTATTAGGATTTTTTGAATGGATTTCAACACAAGATTATATATACACTTACAGGGAAAAAAGCATGACATTATTTTATCCTCTACATTCATTACATTTGATTAAATTTTTTAAAAATTCTTTTACTTAAGTTATATAAGTATGTGATCAGCCAAAAGTGTTCTCTACCTGCTGTCATTATCACAGTATATTTTCAAAGAAACCACCAGCTTGCCTGAATCATTTCTAGTAACTTTAATAACTCAGGTTTTTTAATATCCCCCTATTTTTAGAACAGTATCTGAAATGAGATCTTTATATACATCCCTGGAAATCATTCCAAAAGTTAGTAATTATAATATACAGAACTACAAATTACAATATATGTAACATAACTATACATATACATACACATCTATGTTAACAAAGTGTAGCTGTGCAAATCTGGGAGACTGAAGAATTAAATGGCTCTGCGAAGACCACTGAATCCATTAACTTTCTTGGTCCTTCGACACAATTCCAAACTCTTGTTTCCTCTCTATGAGCTTGCTAGTAATAAAAAATGCCATTGTTCGGACTAGTTGAAAGGAAAGTAGTTGTGTTTGTGTAACTTATTGCTTCAGTGCTTTGGAATGCTGATACAGCACTGGAGTCAAAATTAGAAAACAAAGTAATTTCTTTACTGATTGTCTAGTCAACAAGACCTAGCCAAACACTTCACAATAGAGCCTGGTTTATCCCCTGAGATCATTAGTTAACCTTTCTATCAATGGGTTCTACACTAAGGATGACACCAATCCTGGGTTTTCCCCTTGCTGGATCAGAGTAATCTGTTCTCCCAGGATACATATTCTTTAAAATTGTTAAAAATGTGAGCAAATTAGTTTTACTTACAGTTACAATTTTTGCAAAGATGATAGAAAATATCGGATGAACAGCTCCATTTAGAAGAGATGCCACTGTCCCAAGAACCACAGATGGCCATTCAGGCTTATTTAATTGAAAGATTTTTAATAGAGAAACTTCAGGAAGACTTTTCTATAAATAAAATTCCTTGGTTAAAACCCCATTTTGATAGCATAATAGAACCTAGAGAAGTTAGCCAATTTTAAGGAGCAGACCTAAAATGTAAACATAATAAGCTGCAGGGTAGAAAGAAAAAATTTTCTTACAAAAATTTCCTGCTCATATTACTAATTATGACCCCCTAAACAAAAAAGCCACCCAAAAGTGGCTATTTGTGCAATTAATCACCATTTGGCATTTCATTCAGTTGCTCTCATTAAAAAATGCAAATTAACTCATACCTGGACAGCTAAGATGCCCAGAAGAACTGACAGGTATATTCTTCTTTACTCCTATTATACTGAATGCAATTATCATACTTTAGGTTAGGACAAAAAAATCTAGGTAGGAACTAAGCAGAAAAAGTACAAAAAGTAAAAGTGATACTAGTATCTTAAGCTTGAAAGTTTTCCAGTTTCACGATCATTTACAAAATACTTTTCTGATGAGGCTTTCCTGGTGGCTCAAGGGGTTAAGACACAGTGTATGAGGCTGTCCTCAGCCTCTGCAGCACGAGTTCACGTGGTGCAGCAGACCTCTCCTGGCTTGGCCGCTGTTCCCCTCAGCAGGGTATTTCAGTACATCTTGCCTGTTCTGCTCCCTGCTCTGTCTCTGGTGGATCCTCTCACTCACTGCACCTCTGGCCTGTACCCCAGCTCTTGTATGCATAAATGAATGAGTCTTTGAAGGAA
Organism: Talpa europaea; assembly: GCF_964194135.1. Taxonomy (NCBI): domain Eukaryota; kingdom Metazoa; phylum Chordata; class Mammalia; order Eulipotyphla; family Talpidae; genus Talpa; species Talpa europaea. Next base: position 95,228,276 of record NC_140069.1, on the reverse strand, counting down.
AAAAATACTTTTCTGATACTACGAATAAGAGCTTGTTGGGGAGTTCCCATATATAAGCAAAACGTTTCAAATATCTGGGCATAGTCCTTAAATGTAACAAATTTCCTTATCTTCTCCTGGGAGATGATACCATTTCTTATCTTGTAGGGTTGTTTTTAGAATTACATTTAACTCAGTATTTGCAAAAAATAAGTACTCAATAAATGTTAACAGTTGCTGATGTTATTATTACAGAGTAAGGATCACATTATGCAAAATCCCAGCTTTTATACAGAAAAAGCACATTTGTGAGCAGCCATTCTGTATCTGTCAGGTCTTCTGGGATGTGTGAAGAGTGACACAGGTAGTAGAGGTTATGGTGATTCGAGGATAAATACAAAAATGACTCCTCTTGCTTTTGTCTGAGAAATGTAGTGGATTTATTTCAGAAACTTAAAAAATCTTGTGAAAAAGCTCTGTGAATAGGAAAAGTAGACAGTGAACTACCATGCATTTCATGTTAATAATTTCCTCATGGAATTCACTCCTGAAGTAATAACACTTAGGAACCTAGCAACCAGAGAAATCTTCAGAAGACTATAAAATGGTTTATAATTCTTGCTTTAATTTTAGTCTCAAGTATAATGTAAATGCTATTGTTTGAACAATATAACTTTTAAAAATCAAATTAAGATCTATCTTCAGGATTACTATAGAATCCTGAAAACTACTTAGTTTCCCTAGTTATTTACTAATAATTATTGACTAATTATCTTTCCTCCTGAAATTTTCTGAATATTATTGTTATAAGGAGCCTCACTTTTCAGATAGGTGACAGTTAGAAATCAAAAAAGCTGAATACCAACTCTTCGTTGAAAACTGAGCATGGATTTTCTTGTTTTGTAAAATTGTTTGCAAAATTACCTCACTTAAATACAAAGACAGTGAATGTAGGTAGGTCATGAGAATAATCTTTTTGCCTTTGGGAAAATATATAGCGAGGGTTAAAAAAATGGGTATTACTTAAATAGTGTTATTAAGATAGAAAAGAATAAGGCAAAACCAAAATGAAAAATTTCAGTAAAATCATGAAAAACTCTGTGCCACCTAAATATGCTACAGGTCATATAGCATGTTTTAAGGGAATCTGACATAAAAATATAGGAAATTATAGTCATCTTGTAGAAATTATAGTCATCTTGTAGAAAAGGATTTTCAAAAGTTAAAAAAATAGAATTTTAAATTTCATCTGATATATTTTAGAAATTTATTGAGTTACAACTTTCATACAACAAACTATACACATTTAAAATGGCCAGTATAATCCACTGGGTATATATACCACAGCTTTTTTAGCCTAAGTGTCCATTGAAGGGCACTTAGGCTGTTTCTATAGCTTGGCTACTATAAATAGTGTTGCAATGAATACATGAGTGCATATATTCCTTTGAATTTGTTGGGTAGATACCCAGAAGTGGAATTGCTGGATCACATGTTACTTCTGTTTTTAATGTTCTGAGAAAAATCTATACTGTTTCTATTGAGGCAGGACTAGGATACATTCCCTTCAAGAGTATACAAGGATTCCCTTTTTCCACACCCTTGTCAACACCTGTTTCTGGTCTTTTTGTCATGGACCATTCTCAATGTTTATGGTGGTATCTCACTGTGGTTTTGATTTGCATTTCTGTGATTATATGCTGTGATGTGTTTGTTGGCTTTCTGAATGTTACCTGGAAATTATCTAGATTTTCTTTCATTTTTTGATTGTTTAATTGTATGAAGTCTGTAGATTTTAAATATTAACCCCTTATTGCATATAGGGTACACATTTGGTAGTGTATCATTTGGTAGTGTATCATTTAGTTTCTTTGGTTGTGCAGAAGGCTTTTAATTTATAGTTCCATTTGTTTATTTTTGCTTTTGTTTCCCTTTCTGTGTAACTGAGTCCCCAAAGATATCCCTGAAGCCAATTCAAGGGCTGTTTTGCCTATTTTCTTCTATGTATTTCATGGCTTAAGGGGTTATTACATCCAAATCTTTAATCCATTTTGAATTAATTTGTGTGTATGGTGTGAGGCAGTAATCTAGTTTTATTTTTTAGTATATGGCTGTCCAATTTTCCCAACACCATTTTTTGAAGAGATTTTCCTTTCTCTACTGTATGCTCTTGGGTCCTCTACAATAAATTAGTTTTTTGTATATGGTGGTATCTGTTTCACACTTTTCAAGTCACTGTTTATTTTTTATTTTTTTTAAAGGAGAACTCTTTTGTTTGTTTGTTTGTTTATTTATTTATTTATTTATTTATTTATTTATACAAGCACTGGGTACAGTCAGAAGCGCGGGAGGGTGAGAGAATTCACCAGAGCCAGAGCGGGGAGCAGAGCAGGCAGAAGGACCGAAGTACACTGCTGAGGGGAGCAGCGGGTGGCAGGAGAGGTCTGCGCGCCATGTGGGACCCTCCTCCGGTGGCCGGGGAGCAGCTGGGGATCGAACCGGCGTCGCAGAGGCTGCGCGCGGGCAGCTTCGCAACCCAGCGCTCAACCGCTGCGCCACCGGGGAGGCCCTCAAGTCACTGTTTAAATGCGTGGTTTGCCTCATAGGAAAGAATAATGTAAGATCCTCGTGAGAAATTTTTTTTTGTTCCAACAATGACATAGACACAGTCTTATTTGAGGACCTTTTCCCTATAGTGTCAACTGATGCTAGAGAGAAGTTTAACTAATTTTTTAATCAGAACTAATTTTAAATATTATAAAGATTAAATAAAAATTCGTTGGGAAACGTGGGAAAATGCTTGGTGATGGTTGAAACGTTACCTTTTTATATTGGATGAATTCCTCAGACTTGTCAGTAAAGTCTTTCTTGATGCTATTTATAGAGCACAGAGGAACTGAGCTGTTATTTTTTTCAGTAGGATATGTCATTAATTCCATATGTTCATCAGCTTTTTTCATGTCCTTAAATGAAGAATAATCATATTACTACTTGAATAATACCTTGAATGAAAAACTCCAAGGAACTTTATTAAGCATTCCTCTAACACTGTACTGCCTCTGCTACTAAAAAATGGAAGATTCTTGTGCAGTTTTGCTGAAGATTTTGGGCTTGATAGAGAGGCTGTAAGATAAACACATACTAAAATGTTATTGACTAACAACAGCTTACTGTGCCCTCTTAAGATCTGCATAAGTAACTGGAGAAAATTATGACTTAATCTAAAATAATTTTTCATTAGCAGGGACAGATCTTAGCATAGAAGCTTTATGAAGCAGATGACTTAAAAGTGATTTTCTAATTCCTTTTTTTCTAACTTTTTTCTGGAGCTTATCAATTTATAACATGTAGCTAGGCACTTAACTGTGAAGCTGGTCCTGGGTTTGACAGATCTTAGGAGAGAAGAATGCTTTCCAGACTTGCCCATTCCAAACTGATCAAAAAGCAAATTTGGTGGGACCAGCTTGTTTAGAATAAGGAATTCCAAAGAAGTTATGTTAACCTTGAATTGCTTAATTCATAGAACAGGTGACAGTGCTCAATGTCTAGTTCTTGTTTTCTCTAACTCAGAGAAGTTTTAGAATTTCAGACAAGTTTTAATGAAATATAGGAGTTATATATTCTCTGTACATCTGAGTATGGTATGAGTCATTTTGTGACTTCCCCATGAAAAGATGTGAGGAAGGGGAGAAGACAGAAATGAGCCCAGTTAGGATGATGTCAACTCAGGGGAGTAGAAATGGAAAGATATAGATGGATTTAGAATTGCAAAGAAGAAAATGCGTATGTAAGGCTTCTCAGGATACTGTGATTCTTTGAAAAGCTTAACAACGTTAATCAGTCATTTCAAGGTACAATGAACTTAAACCAGTCTTATACTATGCTAACATCTTTTTTTTAAAAGATTTATTTATTTATTTATTTATACAAGCACTGGGTACAGTCAGAAGCACGGGAGGGTGAGAGAATTCACCAGAGCCAGAGTGGGGAGCAGAGCAGGCAGAAGGACCGAAGTACACTGCTGAGGGGAGCAGCGGGCGGCAGGAGAGGTCTGCGAACCATGTGGGACCCTCCTCCGGTGGCCAGGGAGCAGCCGGGGATCGAACCGGCGCTGCAGAGGCTGTGGGCAGCTTCACAACCCAGCGCTCAACCACTGCGCCACCGGGGAGGCCCTATGCTAACATCTTTAACCAGATATTCTCTTATGCTTTTGCTTTCTTTGTTCCCATACAGTTCCCTACCAAGAAAGAAATCTTTCATTTCTCAGCTATGATTTCATTTTAACAAATGTGTATACAGGAGTATGTCTATAAATAATTGCGTACATTATAATAACAACATTAATTTCCATGGTTGAACTTTTCTGAAGTTTGATTAAACTGATGTTAAGAATACTAATCCCTGGTGGCACAGTGGTTGAGCACTGGGCTGCGTAGCTGCCTGCAGCCTCTGCAGCACCAGTTCAATCCCTGGCCACCGGGCGAGGGTCCCACATGGCGTGCAGACCTCTCCTGCCGCACCCGCTGCTCCCCTCAGCAGTGTATTTCATCAGTCTGCCTGTTCTGTTCCCCACTCTGGCTCTGGTGAATTCTCTCACCCTCCCATGCATCTGGCATGTTCCCCTGTTCTTGTATAAATAAATAAATAAATCCTAAAAAAATACTAATAAAATAAAATTTATTATTTCAACAATAACTTCAAACACCTTACCTGAATAAACTTATTTCATACTTACATTAATTCATTAATAGGTTACTATTATTTTCTGCATCTTAGGGATTAGAAAATTGAGGTGCAGAGAATTTAAATAATTTGCTCAAAGTCCTAAAACTATGAGTGACAGGCTTGGAGTTTCAACTTGTGTGACTCCAATGTAACTTTAATCAGTTTGCTATAATGTGCCTCAGGATTGATTCTTTTAGTACTAGCAGTATTACTTTGTTACACTTATGATCATCATGAATTCTCATATATTGATTCATTTGGACACTGCATGTAATAGAGTCTAGAGTTTCAGAATGAGTTACTATTTGTATAGACCGCATGCATGTTATGATTACTATAAAACACCCAGAATATTACAATTGTTCCTTATTAATATTTTAAATGGTATTATTTTTTATAGTAGAATGAGTAGTATTTTAGGTAATCAGAGAATCCAGTTCTTACTTTTTGTACATTTTTACTACAAACACCATTTTTTGTCTGTGTTGTAAAACATTTTAACCTAGAACTTAATAAAAGATTTTTAGTTATAATGAAAAATAAGTTATACTTCCAAAAAGATCTAGGTGTAGTAGTTTAAAAAAAATCTCACAATGGGTATCCCTGGTGGAGCAGTGGTTAAAGTCTCAGTACTATCAAGTGATAACCAGCCACTGCAGCATGAGTTCCATCCCCTGCCAGGAGCTAACCCACATGGCACAGCAGACCTCTCTCTCCTCCTCTGATCCTCTCAGCAGTGTATTTCAGTAGGTCTACCTGCTTTGCCCCCACTCTGTCTCTGGTGAATCCTCGCACCCCTCCACATCTCTGGCCTATACCCCAGTTCTTGTATGCATAAATAAATAAAAATAAATCTTAAAAAAATTCTCATAATAAGGTTAGTTGGATCTAACCTACTGATCTAACAGTGATTTCCTTTTATTACTAAATTGTTCAGAATGTTAAATTTAGTAAAAATTGTGCAGATTCAACTAGCAAATTACACCTAACTTTAAGGTTTAAAGGAAAATTGGCTTAATGTGAAATACAACTGGAATTGGGAAGTTTTAAAGTCAATATAGGATTACGTTTTAAACTTTTTTTTTCTCTTTACACTATTATAGCTTTACAAGGTGTACTCAGAAATACTTCATTCTACCATTGTGGAGAAAGCTAGGATTTGCAATGTGGATTTGATGAGGAGATGGAGGCTCATTACATTCTAAATTCCCGATTAGCAAAGAAATATCATTAACATATAACCAGAAAGTTAGAGCTATAAAATAAAGCTGAAGTGTTGAGATTGGTTATCCGGTAAGTTCCCTTTAGAAAGAAGGTTGCCTTCTAGGGCAAGAGAACAGGCTGGACCAGAATGAAGAAGAGAGCTAGAATCTAATCCTTATCACTTACATTAATATGCTTTAATGAAAAATTTATGTTAAATCCACTAGGGTAGATCATATGGCAAGAAGAAATGTGGTCCATAAAAACCAGGAATTTGTCAATGAGCCTCTAGCATTACCATGCCTTCTCTTGCTCATACAATATATAACATTTGTATGCATAATTTTGCATTTGTCTCTGTAGCTAAGTTTTAAATCTTCATGTAGGAACTGTGTGTTATATTTTTTAGTGTTCTAACCAAGAGATCACTGTATATAAAACTGGATTGTCCCACATCTGTTACATAAAGCTTTGAAGCCTCTTTGTATTGTGCCTGGCAAAATTAGGTGCTATGTACAGTTAGTTCTTTAACTCTCATCATATTATCTAGCACAATTCTGGGCATATTAAAGACAATTTATTTGCTGAGGATCTGTAAATAAAATTTGACTGCTTTGTAAGCCTAAGATTATAATTTGGGACTTATGTTTTCTAGTGTGGTATGATCTATGAAAAGTTAAAAAAAAACTGCTAACACAACTTTATTATTATTATTATTTTACATTTTAAAAGGACAGGTTTATTACGCAAAGGAGAAAAAGAGAGGTATCTGCATAGTCTCAGGCAGGCAGAGCTTAACATAACTTTATGTCATATAAACATTACCTGTGACATTGCAAGTGAATAATATAGACCTTGCTTCGCCATTAAGTCAGCATGTGTTCCTTTTTCTACCACCATTCCATCTTTTATGGTCACAATCAGATCTGCACTTCGAATAGTGGAAAGTCGGTGTGCAACCACAATTGTAGTCCGACCTTTGCTTGCCTTCCAACAATAAGGACAGAAAATGAATATAAAGTTAGAAATAACAAATGCTGAATATTCAAGAAAGCTTCTTGTTATACTATTATTTAAAATATCATGTTTAAATATGAGAATATGACTGGCACCAAATTTTCTTGATTTTTTTTAGCTTGAAATGTCATTCAACATTGCATAAATAGGGGGCCTTCCCGGTGGCGCAGCGGTTGAGCACTGGGTTGCGAAGCTGCCCGCAGCCTCTGCAGCGCCAGTACGATCCCTGGCTGCTCCCCAGCCACCGAAGGAGGGTCCCACATGGCGCGCAGACCTCTCCTGCTGCCCGCTGCTCCCCTCAGCAGTGTACTTCGGTCCTTCTGCCTGCTCTGCTCCCCGCTCTGGTGAATTCTCTCACCCTCTCGTGCTTCTGACTGTACCCAGTGCTTGTATAAATAAATAAAAATAAATCTTAAAAAAATTGCATGAATAGCTTAGCAAATTTCATAAACAGACTAAGAAAGTTTAATGATATAAGAATGCAGTCCACTATTTCAATAAAAACTCATGATGGATGTAACTTTCATTGTAGTACATGCTAATTGAGCACAAAAGGTAAGCAATCTCATACACAGTCTACTATATATATATATATATATATATATATTAAGGAAGCTTGATTTTCAACAATTAATTTTTAAAATTTTTATTTATATATCTTTGTACATTGTTTGATTTCTCCTCTCAAGTGTAATCCCCATAAAATTCTCACCACCAAGACACCCACGAACTACCACCATAGTCTCTTGTGCTCTTCCCTCCCCTGTTTTGCTCCCTCTCCCTCCCTCTCCCCTGCTGAATGTCTCTGATTTGGATTTTGAACAATTTCTTCACACTTGTGTTCTCTATGTGAGAAATAGTTGCTCTATTTGAATTGTCAAGGAAGAGGCTGGGGGTGTTCAATATACTTTTCCATCCTTCCTTCCCACCTTCTTCCATTCCTTAGATTCCTGGAAAACCCTAGTACTCCAAGAATACAGCCTGCAAATCTCTCACAACTCTTAAAATTTTCCACCTGTTTTAGCTACCAGCATTTAACTGACCATCTACCATTAGAAGGTCTTTATGGTAGTTAAGTTCTGGTGTCTTAACTCTTGATTATTCCATTGTGTATGTGATAGCCAATTGGCTTGACATTCTAGGTGAACACTGTTCCTGTTAGGTCATGGCATCTGTCTGAGAAAGCATTCTCTTTTGTAACATGGGTGACAAATAGCAAAGTATCAGGTACTCAGGAGCCATATTAAATGACTCATTGTCTCTTTAATTCTTCCTTTCAAATTGCAGGCATTATGTGAATATATATATAAGCTTAGGTTAAGACCTAAGAGGAAAACACATCAAAATCTAAACTCTTTGCTGAGATGAGGCCACAATGTATTACCCAATTAGGAATATGAAGTAGTACACAATGTTATCTTTTTCTAGCCTGAAATCTCTTCATTCCCACTTCTAAATAACTTACCAAACAATTTGTTAAAAGGTGATAATAAAACTGATGGTCATTTAATTGATATCTTTTTTCTTCACTGAACTTTATTAATAAGCTATTATTTGTGGAGAAATTTACAACAAAAAGTAAATGATGAAGGAAATGGTGGGCAAGAAGAGGTAATACTGCAATAGTTAGCTTACTTTCACAATATCTTACATAGTCCAGAACTCTAGCTACAAATAACACATTAGAGATGTCTTTAGTAGCAATTAGGAAGTCAATTTTTTTTAAACCTGCTTATCCCTTTCCCTGTTAATCTCAGTCTTCCCAATGTTTATTAATGTCCACTGGTTTTTGTAAGTATTTTACTTTATCGAATGGTCTGCTATGTAAATGTGTAGTGTTTGTTTTTATCATTCTGATTTGCCTTTTCACATATAATTCTCTAAAACTCCCTCTATTTTGTTGAAAGTGGCTGCATTTTATCATTCCTTATGGCAAGATTATATTCCATACAATTTATATACCAGATTTTGTGATCCAGTTCTTTATCAGTGGGCACCAGTTACATTCACAACAATGATGTGGTAGGGTTCCTCTTTCTCTGCATTATCTCCAGTACTTGTTAAATTTATTTTTTAATAAATGTGCCATTCTCACAGGCATCAGAGTCTCTCACTGGGCTTTTTACCTGCATCTCTTATTGGAAGACATAATGAGCACTTTTTTTTTTCATGTCTGATCTTGTCTTCTGGACATCCTCTTTGGTGAACTATCTGTTTATATTTGCTACATATTTATTAGACTGTTTTGTCTTTTTATTGTTGAATTATGTGATTTAATATATCTTATTTATTAAACCCCTTTCAGTTATACATTATTATTCATTCAATAAGATGTCTTTTTAATCTCATATTTTCTTACACTGCGAATAGCTTGAGGTAATTCTACTTAATTTTTTTTTTTTTTAGAAATTAGCTTTATTTCTTTTTTTTTTTAAGATTTATTTATTTATTTATGCAAGCACTGGGTACAGTCAGAAGCGCGGGAGGGTGAGAGAATTCACCAGAGCCAGAGCGGGGAGCAGAGCAGGCAGAAGGACCGAAGTACACTGCTGAGGGGAGCAGCGGGCGGCAGGAGAGGTCTGCATCCCATGTGGGACCCTCCCCCGGTGGCCAGGGAGCAGCCGGGAATCGAACCAGCACTGCAGAGGCAGCGGGCAGCTTCACAACCCAGCGCTCAACCGCTGCGCCACCAGGGAGGCCCAATTCTACTTAATTTTTATTTTTATTTCACTTGGCACATCAGTTCATTTTCCAAATACAACTTTATTCTTGATGTCTTGGAACATATCATTAATGTTTTTCTATTTATTTTATTCCTGCAGGTCTTATATCTAAATCTTTAATCCATTGGGAGTTTATTTTTGTGTGTAAAGTTAAAGAGTGATTCAACTTCATTCTGTTATGTATGGCTTTCTAATTTTCCCAGCAATGTTTCTTAAAGGCACTGTCCTTTCCCCATTTTATGATCATGGATGATTTCTTATAGATTAGGTATTGATATGTATATGAATTTATTTCTGGAATTTTAATTTTCTTCCATTGATCAATGTATCGGTGCTCTTTATAGTAAAGAGCAATATCTTCAAAACCAGCCTTTTTAAACACAGAATTGCCATATGATCCAGCAATTACACTTCTTAGTATATACCAAAAAAATTGAAAGCAAGGACTCAAGTAGATAGCTGTACATCAGTGTTCACAGCAGCTACTGGTGCTCTTTATAGTAAAGTTTGAAGTCAGGTAACATGATACCTCCATTTTTTCCTTTTTCTCAGGATTGCTTTGCAATTTGAGGCCTTTTATGGTTCCATATAACCTGACATATTTTTCTGTTCAATTACTTGGAAAAATACTGCTAGCATTTTGATAGGATTGTGTTAAATGTATACATTGCTTTATGCATGATAGTCATTTTGGTTATGCTAATTTTTCCCATTCCTGAGCATGGGATAAACTTCCATCTTCTATGTCACTCTTTGCTGGACTCCAGGAAAAGCCTGACTTCACATAGGCATTTTCCCTATTTGTGGGAAAGGACAAAGCTTAGGAATAATTTAAATTTACAGATACCATTGAGGTACTTACCCATATAATGGAAGATATTATAATATACTTTTAATATTTTTTACTATATTTTAAAGGGCTGAAATGTCATGTTAAGTAAAAATTATAATTCATCTATGAAAGAAAAACCCACTGATTGTATTACAATAGACTCAAAATAAACACAATAAGGGGACAAAAGGATGTCTATTATAAGACTACCATGGGATATAGTGTGAGTTTCTTTCCAAAGTAGCAATGTGGTTTGTATAGAGGTGTTTTATTTTTAATTCTAGTAAAATATGTATAACATGAAATTTACCACTTTAGCCATTTTAGAAGGGTGGGGTTCTCCTGGACCCAAGAGGCCATTTCCTCTGTGTATATTATTTTTTACTGAGGCTTGTATTGCTATCATTTTTCCGTATATGGTAAAATTTTAACCACTTTTAAGTGTACAATTCAGTGGCATTAACTACTATGCAGTTCCAAGTTTTTCTTCATCCCATACAGAAACTCTGTTCCTTTTAAAGCATAACGCCCTATCTACCTTTTCTCAGCACCTTGTAGCCTGTGTTCCACCTTCTGTTTATGAATTTGACTATTTTAGCTATTACATATAAATGTTTGGACATTTTTCATTTTTTTTAAGTTTGCTTAGAGTAATGTCTTCTAGGGTAACATATGTTATAGCATGTATCAGAATTACCTTTATTTTTTAAAGACTGAGTACATTTATATATCATATTTTGCTTATTCATTCATCAAATGTTCACCTTTTGGCTATTGTGAATGATGCTGCTGTGAACACTGATGCACAGCTATCTATTTGAGTCCTTGCTTTTAATTTTTTTTGGTATATACTAAGAAGTGTAATTGCTGGATCATATGGCAATTCTGTGTTTAAAAGAGGCTGGTTTTGAAGATATTAGATTAGATTTAGCTTCAGTCCCTAGTAATATATTCTTTTTTAAAAAAGATTTATTTATTTATGCATGCAAATACTGGGGTACAGGCCACGGGTGTAAGGGGGTGAGAGGATTCACCAGAGACACAGTGGGGAACAGAATAGGCAGATTAAAATACACTGTTGAGGGGAGCAGCAGGCAAGTCAGAAGAGGTCTTGAGGCGACACAGCACGGTGGTTATGTGAATGGGGTAGAGGGCCAACTGTATGGATCCAAGTTCTGACTTCATTGTTACTAGCAGTTATTCAATATCCTCGTGACTCAATGTGCACATATGTAAATGTGAGATGTAGAATAAGCAGGAGAATAAATATTTTTTTCTCACTGAGTTTTTGTAAGGATCAGCTACTATCATCCATTTGTTCCTTTATTACACCTAAATAACTTATAAATGGTTACAAATATGAGTCTGATTAAGTGGGTTAATAAAATGTTCCATGATGCTTTTGGAATAAAGTGGTCTGTGTGTCACCTTTATTTAGTCTTCTGGCTTAATTCCAGTCAAGGAAATCCCCTCGCAGAAATCCCCTTTTCGCACCACACAATTATTGTGTTGTTACAAATGGTTAAGAAAGAGAAAGAAAAAAACATAACAAATCCCTAATTCCATAAATAAATAAAGGTTGTGTTATTCAACTAACAATCACAGAAAAATATGTATGTGCATGTGTGTGTTTGTGTACTAATTAACCTAAATTCAACTTTAGATAACTGCTTCTTGGGGTTTTATTAAAATAGTCCATAGCTTAATGTACTAATGAATTTTCTTGTTGTTCAGTTCTCCAAGTAGTATAATTTTAAGGGGCCTGGGAGGAAGACTAACAGTGCATCATAGAGAGAAAGAATAGTGATGATAAAGAAAAATTCATGAGGGCTTCAACAAAGCAGTACTGTTTCTTCAAAGAATAAAACTGTGATGGAAACCCTTCCCTCATAATTAGTAAAGGGCCCTTTTAAAGATTCTCCATTGATGTGGTGTAGCTGAACTTCACTTAATAATAATTATTCCTTAGATTTGCATACTACTTTTAACATTTCAAAGAACTTTCATAGACTTTATCATAGAATCAGTGTGGGTTTCTTTCAGCTTCCCCAGGGGCTTGCAGGTGTTCACTGCCATGCCTCCTTGTAGTGGGACAGCTTGGAAACATGCTGCAGTGACATGCCAGGTCCAAGCTAGAGTGGAAGTCCATATCTTATGGCATAAACCTTTATCCACTCACCCTAGATCCTCCTCTTAAACAAGATTAGTGATGCAAAACTTGTTTGTAGCAAGCCTAGATTAAGAAATCCAGAAAACAGTACTTCAGACTTTGGAAAAATTCTGTATCATTCTTATCCAAAATCCATTTAACAAATCTTTATTGGCTGTTTAAGGGTTAGGTATCATTGTAAAGCTGGGGATGCTGAAGTTTACCAATCAAAGACTTTGTCATCAGAGAGCTGACATTCCAGGGAGGTAAGAGATAAAAACACAATCAACAAATATATATGTATTATGTTAGCTGATGAAAAATGCTATGACTGGATGTTCAAAGAAAGTTCAGTGTGGTTCGGGAATCATGTGATAGGTTCCAGAAGGAGCTTGGCACTCCTCAGAACTCTTTAGCTTACTGAAAGTCATTTGGTTTATACTTAGAAGATTGAGCTAGGGACTCATTGGAGGATTTGAAGCAGAAGCATGACATGATCAAATTTATTTTTAATGGCAATACTTGGTTGCTGTGTTGAGCCCTGATTGGAAATGGCATGGATTGAAGAAAGAATCAATTGCAATAATACAAGTAAGAACAAGAATGATAGTTCCTTCATGCTCCTTTTTACTGAAAACCTACCCCACATCCCAGGAAAATACTGATTGAATATTTTATTACTATAGATTAGTTTTGCTATTCTAGAATTTCATTCAAAAGGAAGACAATGGGGCAATGGAGAGGAGGTAATGGGAAGAATATGTGAGGGTAGGCTGTGGAGGGGAGTGCATGTAGCTTTCACCCAAGAGGAGGAATACATTTTATTGCACCTTCTTTGATTGATTAGTGAATGGGTGTCACTTTTAGATAAAATCTGGTGACTGTTACAGATCAGGTTGTATTAGGCATCAGGGTCTGGGAGTTCTTAGCATAAATAAGACCTGCTCTATTCCTTCCCCTCTTTAGGTAGGGACCTCTCTAAAAGCTTGATTCCACAACTACAGTATGTAGTAGATGTAGAGGAATCTCATGGTGATAGAGTTTTCATTACTATTTCTGTATTTTAATTCTCCTCTTCACCATGAGTCATTTTCTGATAAACTGCAGTATATATAAATAATCAAGCTTATTGTTCTACTTGTCACCCCATTTACCACTTATACTCATCCCAGAAAAGACCAGCAGACCTTACTTAAAGCAGTTTCATACCTATATATCCCTACAGTGTTGATTTAATCTTCTTGCCTCTTTAAAAACTGAAAAAAAAAATTTAAAAACAATCCTTAATTCCCCTACAATTCTGCCGCATAACTACTATTATTTTCATGCATTGTTCCTTCTTTTATATCCACATGTACACATGCCTGTTTTGTATAAATTGGAACAGTAATTTAAAAATGGTCTGCATTCATCTTTCTTCATTTATGATACAGATTCCATTTTCACCAGTAATGGAAAACTTTTTACTAGTTATCATGTTGCCAATTAACAGTTTATTTTAAAAGCCTGAGCTAAGTTTGGTTGCAGCATCTTATAGTAAACAGGAGGTCAGGGCAATGTTTGAGGGTTCAGGGCAGTTGGAGGAGGATGGTTCAAAGTCAGGGCAAACCACACGAATGCTTCTCTACTTGAGATGGAATGAAGTTAAAATGACCTCTCTCTGGCTGCCCTACAAGGAAAAGTGGTCAGGGAAGAGAATCCCACAGGTGTGCCTGGAAGAGGCAATTGGTGGATATGGTTATAGTCACGATGGAGATTTTGGGAGAGTGGGAAGTAAAGACATAGTGGAATGAGAGCATATATACCATGGCTGCTTGGATATCAGCTTCATATATATTTTTAACACCAAGTATAGGATCTCTTCTCTTCCAAATTATTTCCTATAAATACTAAACAAATGTTTAAAAGGGTGAACACCCTCCATCCATATCTTGAGGATTCCAAACTTAATAAATGATTTTCTATAGAGCCATATTTTCTTGTATTTTAAAATAATGCTAAACCAGGAATACTGAAGTAAGAAATACAATCGTTCACTTACCTTCTCCAATGCTGCTTGAACAAGTGATTCACTTTCTGTATCCAGGGCAGATGTAGCCTCATCTAAGAGCAGAATCTTGGGGTTTCGAACTAAAGCTCGAGCAATTGCGATTCTTTGTTTCTGTCCTCCACTCATTTGAGCTCCTTTTTCCCCTACCAAGGTATTAAATTTCTAATGATAAATAGGAAAGAGCACAGAGACAGAAAAGAGCATGATCAAATGATTAGAACAAAAAATAATTACAGTCACTACTTCAGTCTGGCTGATTTTGACCTTTGATTTGTTCTTCATATAACCAAACAATTGTATATAAAAAAGAATCTCGTGAAAAAAGGACTAACCAAAGAAAATTTAGTTAGGCCTAAAAGAAACTAGGAAATATGATAACTGAGAGTTTATAGAAAAATTAATGATAATTTGAAGCAATTTTTGAAGTTTTTAAGACAATCTTAGGATATACTGGTATCTTTAAAAGAACCATGCTAACACAAATACATAACTATAATTTGAAATGTTTATTAGCAATTTAATATATTTTCCACAATTACCTTATTGCATATTCTGAAAAATAGGATGTAAAAATTACTGCAAGACTCTTCAATCTTGGGAGACTTTTAGGTCTTCTTTCACTTTTTCTGGCTATATGCATCTTTAACAAATTAGATACTATAGATATTTGCTCTAGAATTTCATATGATGAAACTTTTTTAAAAAGGCTATTTTTTAGAGCAGTTTTAGGTTCAAAGAAAAATTAAGAGAAAAAGAGAAAGTTCCCACATACCCCTTCTCCCTCACATGCATAGTTATCATTATCAACATCCCCTGCCAGAGTGGCACCTTTGTTATAACTGATGAACCTAGACTGACAGATCATAATCACCCTTAAGTCCATAGTTTACATTAGGATTCATTGATATCAATGATATACACATCATTATACATTTGTCCATAGCCATAAAATGCCCAACCCTGAGAGGGAATCTTAATGTAAACTATGGACTTAAGGGTGATTATGATCTGTCAGTCTAGGTTCATCAGTTATAACAAAGGTGCCACTCTGGCAGGGGATATTGATAATGATAACTATGCATCTGAGGGAGGAGGGGTATCTGGAAACTTTCTCTTTTTCTCGTAATTTTGCTTTGAACTTAAAACTGCTCTTATTACATCATTATACTATCATACGGAGCATTTTTCTTGCAATAAACATCCTCTGTGCTCTATCTATTAATCTTTACACTAGTCTTTTTAATTATCTCCATAGCATAATCTTCTCTACAATCTCAGGAATTAGAATGTGAATTCCAATTCTCAGTTGTAATCCTAAAGTATGAACCTTTTCAGACTGTCTTGTTTTCACTTAGTAATATGCATTTAAATTTCCTCCATGTCGGACCAATGGAACTGAATAGAAATAAACCCACAGATCTATGGTCAACTAATCTTTGACAAAGGAGCAAAGAATATGCACTGGAGCAAAGAAAGTTTGTTCAATAAATGGTGCTGGGAAAACTGGGTCGCTACATGCAAAAGAATGAAGCTTGACTACTACCTCACACCATGCACAAAAACCAACTCAAAATGGATTAAAGAACTAGACATAAGAACTGAAACCATAAAATATATAGAAGGAAATATAGGTGAAACACTACATGACATGAACCTCAAAGACATCTTTACAGACGCATCACCCAAAGCAGTGATAGTGAAGGCAAAGATAAACAGCTGGGACTACATCAAATTAA
This sequence comes from Talpa europaea, assembly GCF_964194135.1. Lineage (NCBI taxonomy): Eukaryota > Metazoa > Chordata > Mammalia > Eulipotyphla > Talpidae > Talpa > Talpa europaea. The sequence continues at coordinate 95,211,862 of NC_140069.1, read as the reverse complement.
AGAGCTTCTGTTCAGCGAGAGACAATAACCAAAACAAAGAGAAACCCCACCGACTGGGAGAACATTTTTGTACCCAACACTAATGATGAAGGACTGACCACAAAAATCTACAAAGAGCAGATGAGATTCAACAAAAACAAAGAAAATAATCCAGTCAAAAAATGGGCAGAAGAGCTAAAAAGAAACTTCTCTGAAGAGGAAATGCAAATGGCCACCAGGCATATGAAAAAATGTTCAACATCCCTTATAATCAGGGAAATGCAAATCAAAACTACAATAAGATACCATCTCACACCAGTGAGAATGGCACATATTAAAAAAACTAGCAACAACAAATGTTGGTGAGGGTGTGGAGAGAAAGGAGCTCTCCTGCACTGCTGGTGGGAGCGCAAATTGGTCCAAACACTATGGAGAGCTGTGTGGAGATTCCTCAACCTACTAAAGATAGAGCTTCCATATGATCCAGCAATTCCACTCCTAGGTACTTACCCAAAGGACACAGAAACATTAATTCAAAAGGGTACCTGCACTATGGGGGGTGGGGGGGCAGGGAAAGGAGGGATTGGGGTCAAAATAAGGGGGTTGCAATTGTATGGGGAATATAAAAATAAAATTTAAAAAACAAAACAAAATAAAGCAAAAACAAAAGGGTACCTGCACCCCTATGTTTATAGCAGCACTGTTTACAATAGCTAAGCTTTGGAGACAACCCAAATGCCCAAAAATAGATGACTGGATCAAGAAGATGTGGTACATATACACAATGGAATATTACTCAGCATTCAAAAAAGATAAACACATGCAATTTGCAGCAACATGGATGGAGCTGGAAGGGATCATGCTCAGCAAAATAAGCCAGAAAGAAAAAGAAAAATACCAGATGGTCTTACTCATAACAGGAATCTAGAAAACCTAAATAAGGGACCAGGAAAAAGAATAACTATAAGAAAGAAAAAAATCAAAATCAACAAACAACTACGAACCAGAGACACACTTTGGGGGTGGGAAGGAAAGGAGGGTTTGGGATCAAAATCAGGGGGTTGCAATTGTATGGGGAATATAAAAATTTAAAAAAAAAGTTCCTCCATGTCTTTTTTCATGGCTGAACAGCACAGTTCTTTTTTAGTGCTGGATAATATTCCATTGCTTCATTTCACAAATAACACAATTCATTTATCCATTCACCTAATAAAGGATATTTGGGTTTCTTCCAACCCTTGGCAATTATGAATAAAGCTGCTTTATTCGTGTGTTTTGGATTTTGTGTTGACATAAGTTTTTAGCTGCTGTGGACACAGTTAAAGGATCTTATGGTTAAGAATGTGTAGTTTTACAAGAAATTATCAAACTGTCTTCCAAAATGGCTGTACCCTTTTACATTCTCAACAGCAATGAATGAGAACTCTTGTTGCTCTACAGTCTCATCAGTATTTTTTATTGTCAGTATGCTGGGGTTTGGTCATTCCAATAGGAGTGCAGTGGTATGTTGTTGTTATTTTAATATACATTTTTCTGATAAACATATGATAAGTATTATCTTTTAATTTGCTTATTTGCCATCCAAATATCTTCTTTAGTAAGATGTCTGTTAAGGTTTTTGGCCCGTTTCTTAATAGGACTGTTTTCTTATTTTTTCAAGAGTTCTCTATACATTTTTGGATTCTAGTCCTTTATGTGTCTTTGTCTTTTCATTCTTTTCACATTGTCTTCCACAGAGCAGTTTTTAATTTGATGAAGTATAACTTATTAATTACTTCTTGCATGGTATGTTCTTTGGTGCAGTATCTAAAAAACCATTGCCATATCCAATATCATCTAAACTTCCTCCTAAATTATCTCCTAGAAGTTTCATAATTTTGTATTTCATATTTAGGCCTATGACCCATTTTATAGTTTTGTGGGGTTTTTTGCAGATAATAGGACTTTATTAAGATGAAATACTGTTAATTACACAGACTACTGTGTAAATTCAAATCCACAAGTTTCACATGAACTTACACAAATAAGAACTAAATGGCGTGTTCAAAATCATAAGGAATTATCCTGATGCCCCGGTGACGAAAGCTGGTAAAGAGTTTGTGGGCCACGCAGTGGTCCCTTGCATGCACGAAGTCAAAGAGCTCCTCAGTGCAATCCTCCTTTGTCTGTGATCGGGAGGATACATGCTCATCACAGAGCTCTAGTCGCTCCCGAGCCTTTACACATTTCTCCAGCTGCTCTCAATGTTCTCTCATTGTTGTCAGGGGATCCACTAATTCCTCCTCCTCGGCTTCCTCCTCCATGGGATCTCCGGACCCGGCTAGCATCTTTTGCTCGTCCTCCAGCCCCATGTCCGGCTACGTTTCTGAATTCAAGCCGAGCAGCAACAGCGATACCTACCCCGCTTCAGGACCAAAAAGCCCATTTTATAGTTTTTGAGAAGGGTGTAAGGTCTATGTAAAAAAAAAAATAAATTTTTTTTTGCATGTATATGTCCACTTGTTTCAGAACCATTAATTGAAAAGACAGTTGTTGTTCTCATGTAATGTCTTTGTGCCTTTGTTAAGTATCTGTTGGTTATATTTACATGGATCTAGTTCTGGACAGTCTATGAGTCATTAGGTGATATTGTTGTTGTGTGAATGTTGTAAGAGTGTAATTACACAAACTTACATGGTATAGCTATATACCGATCTGGTACAGTCCATTGGGACCACTGTCTCTGTGATCCATCGTTGACTGAAATGTCATCAAATGGTGCCTGACTGTATCACACTGTTTTGATTACTACAGCTTTATAATAAGTCTCTAAGTCAGATAGTGTAGTCCTTTAACTTTATTCTCCTTGATATTATGTTGGCTTGTCTGGGTCTTTTGTCTTTCTATATAAACTTTGGAATCAGTTTGTTAATTTCCACAAAATAACTTGCTGAGATTTTGACTGGAATTTCATTGAATCTATAGCTGGGAATGACTGATACTTAGGCAATGTTGATTGTTCCTATCTGTAAAGATGGAATATTCCTTCATTAATTTAGTTCTTTGATTTTGTTCATTAGAGTTTTATAGTTTTCCTCATATATATCTTGTACATATTTTGTTAGACTTACACCTAAGTATTTCCTTTTGGAGGACGTGGTATTGTGCTTTGAATGTCAAGCTACATTCCAGATTTAGCAAAACCAAGTGAAAACATAAAAACCATTGGAGCTCAGTTAAATTTGAATTTCAATAAACATAGGTGTACAGGTGTTCTTTTGAATCAATGTTTTTGTGTCCTTTGGGTAGATCCCTAGTAGGGGAATTACCGGTTCTTATGGTAGCTCCATTTTTAGTAGACTGAGGAACCTCCAGACAGCTTTCTATAGTGGTTGGAACAGTTTACACTCCCACCAGCAATATAGGAGAGTTCCTTTTTCACCACATCTTCGCCAACATTTGTTGTTGCTTGTTTTTTTGATATGTGCCATTCTTCCTGGTGTAAGGTGGTATCTCAGTGTGGTTTTGATTTGCATTTCCCTGATTATAAGGGATGTTGAACATTTTTTCATATGCCTGTTGGCCATTTGCATTTCCTCTTTGGAGAAATGTCATTTAAGTTCTTCTGCCCATTTCTTGATTGGACTGTTTATTTTATTTTTGTTGAGCCATGTGAGTTCTTTGTAAATCTTTGTGATCAGTCCCTTATCAGTTGAATGGCGTGCAAAGATTTTTCCCCAATCAATGGCATGTCTCTCTGTTTTGGTTAATGTCTCTTTTGCTGTGCAGAAGCTTTTCAGTTTGATATAATCCAAGGTGTTTATCTTTGCCTTCACTATCACTGCTTTGGTTGATGAGTCTTTAAAGATGTTTCTGAGATGTATGTCTTGAAGTGTTTTACCTATATTTTCTTCTATATATTTTATGGTTTCAGGTCTTATGTCCAGTCCTTTTATCCATTTTGAGTTGATTTTTGTGCACAGTGATAGGTAGTGGTCTAGTTTCATTTTTTTGCATGTGGAGGTCCAGTTTTCCCAGCACCATTTATTGAACAAACTGTCCATGTTCCATTGCATATTCTTTGCTCCTTTGTCAAAAATTAGTTGTTCATATAAGTGTGGCTTTATTTCTGGGCTTTCTATTTGGTTCCATTGGTCTGTGTGTCTGTTTTTGTTCCAATACCTAACTGTTTTCATTTTTATGGTTTTGTAGTATAGCTGGAAGTTTGGAAGTGTGATACCTCCTTTGTCCTTTGTTTTCATCAGTAAGGCTTTGGCTATTCATGGTTTTTCATGGCTCTATATGAATTTCATCAGTATTTGTTCTATTTCTTTGAAGAATGTCATTGAGATGTTTATTGCAGCACTATTTATAATAGGCAAAACCTGGAAACAACCTAAATGCCCAAAATAGATGACTGGATCAAGAAGATGTGGTATATATACACAATGGAATATTATTCAGCAATCAAAAAGGATAAACTCATTACATTTACAGCAACGTGGATGGTGCTAGAAGGAATTATGCTCAGTGAAATTAGCCAGAAGGAAAAAAAAATATTGGATGGTTTCACTTGTAACAGGAATATAGGGGAAGCAAATAAGACATTGGTGTAAAAAAAAGTAACAGTACAAAACACAACAAAACAAAAACAGACAATTATAAATGAGAGACATACTGCAGGGGAGGAGGAGGGCGAGGAATCAGAGGAAGGGAAGGAGGAGCACAGAGGACTGTGGTGATGGTGCATGGGTGCCTTGGGGAAGGAAATTCTATGGGGACTCAATCTGAGGGGGTGGGGGGAAGCAAGTGTTGTTTAAAAATAAAAAAAATAATTAAATTAAAAAAATTGAATTTCAAATAGGGAATACTTTTTTTTTTTAAATGATATTCTTTTTTTTTTTTTAAGATTTATTTATTTATTTATACAAGCACTGGGTACAGTCAGAAGCGTGGGAGGGTGAGAGAATTCACCAGAGCCAGAGCGGGGAGCAGAGCAGGCAGAAGGACTGAAGTACACTGCTGAGGGGAGCAGCGGGCGGCAGGAGAGGTCTGCGCCCCATGTGGGACCCTCCTCCAGTGGCCGGGGAGCAGCCGGGGATCGAACCGGCGCTGCAGAGGCTGCGGCCAACTTCGCAACCCAGCGCTCAACCGCTGTGCCACCGGGGAGGCCCTCAAATAGGGAATACTTTTTATATAATCATGTTTTATATAATATTGGGGAATAGACTTTCATTAAAACATTACTCATTATATATTTGAAATAAAAATTTATTTAAAAATTTTGTATTTGATCTGGCAACCTATATCAATATGAACTTGCTTATCCATTCAACTGCTGGTATCTAGGATAGAATGCTATCATAAATGCATGTTTAACAGTATAATAAACTGGTAAATTGCTTTCTAAACTGTACCAATTTCACTTTATTTGTAATGAACTAGAGATACAGTTGCTTTACATCTTCGCCTAAAGTTACTGTTAGTCTATTTAATTTTGGCAACTCTAATGAATTGGTACTGCAATGTGGTTTTTAACTTTGGGTTTCCCTGGTGATTAATAATGTCGATTATTTTCCATATGTATATTGTTTATTTGATTCTTTCTGATGAAATGCTGTTCATGTTTTTGTCCACTTCTCAGTTTATTTTTTTGTTTTATTATTCTATTGCTGGTATCGATCCACATCCCTCATTATATCTGTGTATGTATTTTCTTTCACCCTGTGTCTTGCCGTCTTATGTTCTATATGGTTTACTTTAGAGAGAAGGTTTTAATTATGATAAAGTCCAGTTTATCATCTTTTAAAATACTAGATTTTTTTTCTATCTAAGAAATTTTTCTTATCTCAATGTCAAAAATATTTTCTTCTAAGGTTTTATTTGTGAAGTTTAAATTCTTACATTTGGTCTGCGGTCCATGGAAAATTGGTATTTATGTATGGTGTGATGGGCCAGATTTCACCTTTTTTCTATTCAAATGGGTATCTAATTGCTCCAGCATTATTTGTTGGAAAGACTTTCCTTTTCCCCACTGAATTACACTGACATTGTCAAAAATCAATTCACTAGATATATGTGGGTTTATTTCTGCATGGATTCTCTATTTTGCTCACTGATCTTGATTAAGCCTTTCATTATACAATTACTATTTTCTTAAATGCTGCCTTAAAATTAGATAGCAAAGGTCTTCCAGTTTTGTTATTTTTTTCCTCAGAATTGTTTTGGTTATTCTTGGTCTTTTAACTTTCCAAATAAATTTTGGAATTAGCATGTCGATTTACACACACACACACACACACACACATACTTAAGGTATTGTTTACTAGAGTTTGGTTAACCCACAAAAGATTGTTAGCATCAAATTTATTTATCAATTTGAGAAGAATGTATGTCTTCATGAATATTGACTCTAAATCAATACATACATTGATTTAGATACATTCGATTAAGAGCTTTAATTTTTCTCAATGATATTTTATATATTTCACATAGAAGACTTACACTTCTTATATAACTTTATTATTAAATGTTTTTGGTTTTTTCTTGATGCTTTTTTTGTCTTTGAATTTTATTTCATCCATAAGTAGTAGTATTATTTTGAGACCCAGTTGATAGTTTCAACGTTAGAGATCTTAGTGTTATTTCTATTTGAGTGAGTTTTGGTAATTTGTATCTTTCAAAGCACTGACTTTTATTTAAGCTGTCAAATCTATAGGTATAGCATTGTTCATAGCATTCCTATATAAACCTTTTAATGTCTTTGGGATAGTTATGTAGCTTTTATTCCTCATATTTGTAAAATCTCTCTCTCTCCCACCCCCCTTGTTAGCCTTTGCTAGTGTTCACTGATTTTATTTATCTTTTCAAATAATTAGCTTTTGGCGTCAGTGCTTGTGTCTAATGGTTTTCAGTTTTCAATTTCACCTCTTAATTTTTATTATTTCCTTCCTTCTGCTTGCCTTGTGTTTGATCTGTTCTTCTTACTCTGCTTTGGCTTCTCAAGATGTAAACATATTTTATAGATTTTACGTCTTTTTTTCTTTTCTAAAGTAAGCATTTGATGTTAAAAGTTTCTCTTACAGCATTGCTTAAAGTATTCTACGAATAGTGACACATTGCATTGCATGTATTTTATTTTTTCAAAATAGTTTTATTTTTCCTTCAGGATTCTTCTTAGAGTCATAAATTATTTAGAAGTATCTTATGTAATTTTCAAATATTTGTGAATTTTCCAGATATATTTGTTATTGATTTCCATAGTTTATTATGGTCTAAGAATATATTTTATATGTTTTTTATTTGTTGAAATTGCAGTTGTTTTAAATGAAGTAGAATATTGCTTATCTCAGTGATCACTCCAGGAGAAGTATTTGGCTATTATTGGGTGCAGTGTTCTATAAATGTCATTTAGATGAACTGGTTGACAGTATTGTTCAGGTCACCTATCAATACATACTTGCTGAGTTTTTGTTTACTTGATATATAAAGTACTGAAGCCTTTGACTAGCATAGTAGATTTGTCTGTTTCTCCTTTTAATATATTAGATTTTTGCCTCATGCATTTTGAAGCTTTTAAGTTTCATATATATTTTAAGTACATATATATGTAAAACATACATAGTTTTAAGTACATATATATTTAGGATTGCTTTCTTGCTATGGGTCATATTATTCTGTTCCCCTGTTTTTTATTATTTTTTAAATTTTATATATTTTTTACGTCATTTTTCATTTTTGCACAATTTATGCATTTTCATTTTGGTTATAGTCCCCATATAATTCCCACCCCCCCTTGTTTTGATCCTACTCTCTCCTCCCCTACTCTCTCCTCCCCCTCTCTCCTCCCCTCTCTGTAGTGTGTCTCCAGGATAAAGATTAATTATAATAAAGTATGTCTAGTTATTGTAGAATATATCCTGCATACTATTCATGATAAGACAGAAAGAGTCTGAATTCTATTTTCTTCTTTAAAAATGCTGATTTTTATTCTAGTTGGCAATTCAAATACTGATTAATCATCTTCAACTGAGTAACCTTGGGTTTTATGCTTTGTTGCAGTGTATCTGCAGAAAGTCTGAAAACTTGGCAGGGCCCAACTCCAAATTCTGTCTCCTCTGGGGATCTTGTCTTGGCTTGATTTTAGGCTTTGTTAGGGCAGGTCCAGAGTCAGCTTTACTCTGAGGCGTGGTCTTTATTCCTAAGGTGTGGCGTGTGTATGTGTGTGCATGTGCGTGTGTGTATGTGTGTGTGTTTAAGCTATATGCCTGAGGTATTAAAAAAAAAAGGATGTTAACGTGATCTCACTACTCTGTGCTTTCAAAATCTCCAATACACTGCTTCACTTTTCAGTTGCTATTTCTGTTAGGCTTTGGGTGTACTCTTTTCTCAGACAAAGACTCCCCAAAAGGATGGTCTTCTACTCCCCACCTCAACTCCATAGCTCTCTCATTACTTCTTCAGTTGCTTTAGCTGTCCTGAAACCTGATCCCTGTCTTACAGCTGAATAGAACTGTCTTATTTTGTCTGGATTCCACTTTAAGGACATGTGGTCAGAAACTTGTTCCCAGGTGGAATGCCGCACATTAAAACAGATCTTCATGTGTTTCCTTTCTCTCAGGACTCATGGTCTTGAACTACTACTAACTCAATGCTTGGAAACAATTGTCCTATGTCTTATATATCTTATATATTTTATCCATTTTTATATATATTTTTTCATTTTTAAAATTTTTTTATGGAAAAAGGCTATCAAGTGTCAGTTAATCTTAATATATTAATTTTAATATAAGTGCATCATAGAAAAACTAATAGCATTTACTTTTGAGCTTCCCCATTTTTCCACCTACCTGAGTTAACCACTTCTGAAACTTTTATTTATTATTTTTTAATTAATATTTTATTTTATAGAATTCTTTTTTTTTTTTTTTAGAGGCATGCTTTATTTATTTGTTTGCTGGTCTGTTTATACATGCACTGGGTACAGTCAGAAGTGCGGGAGGGAGGGTGAGAGAATTCACCAGAGCCAGAGCGGGGAGCAGAGCAGGCAGAAGGACCGAAGTACACTGCTGAGGGGAGCAGCGGGCGGCAGGAGAGGTCTGCACGCCATGTGGGACCCTCCTCCGGTGGCCAGGGAGCAGCCGGGGATCGAACCGGCGCCGCAGAGGCTGCGCGCAGCTTCGCAACCCAGCGCTCAACCGCTGCGCCACCGGGGAGGCCCTCTTTTTTTTTTTTAAATCATCCATCTAAGCAACAGATCATTGTCCATATTCTCCTAAATCCCTGTGCAACTTACAGATTTTCTCTTTCTTTTTTTCAATAATTTAACTCCATTATCCCCCTGTTTATTTCTTTTCTTTTCTTTTTTTTTATTATTATCCACATTTGGTATAAATGTGCTATTTTATTTATTTATTTATTTTTTAAATAATAAATTTTATTTTTATATTCCCCCATACAATTGCAAACGCCCCATTCTGACCCCAATCCTTCCCCTCCCACCCCCAACCCCCTATTTTATAGAATTCTTACATCATTTTCATTTTTGCACAATGTATGCATTATCATTTTGGTTATATTCCCCATACAATTGCACCCCCCCTTATTTTGACTCTAGTCCTTCCTCTCCTCTTCCCTCTCCATCCCTGTAGTGTGTCTCTGGTTTATAGCTGCTTGTTGATTTTGATTTTTACTTTGTACTAATTAGTCTTTTTCCTGGTCCCTTATTTAGGTTTTTTAAATTCCTGCTATGAGTGATGAAACTTTTATTATTACACTTAATTCTTCTTTCTCTGATTCACCATAGCTGCAGTATTAGTTTCCATCATGATAAGCTAATATAATACCTTTCATTTGTTCTTTGGATTATATCTTCAGGATTTTCTGTTAGATTTTCTGCAAGGGACATCTTTGAGCTTCGAATAAATGCAAGAAGGTATAGGGTAGGATTTAAGAGTCACCATAAAGCTCCTTAATTCCAAATAGGAAACTAAAGATCATCTATGTTTGAAGGAAAAAAAGATATTGAGAGTGGTAAAGAAAGAGTGTGTTTTTCCAAACTATAACACAAAGAAATGATCTGAAGCTTTTAGTGAGTTTGCTGTCCTAATTATGATCCTCAGTAATGGGGATATGAGTTAATTACTATCACAACAAAAGTTTTTATAAAACATACAAAAGAAAAAACAAAATTATTATAAACCACAGTGTGTGGTCTGTAAAACAGATTCATTAAAGTGAACTTATCATCATTTTATGGGATGGTGATACTTAGTCTGTATTTTAATTTCAAATCTCTCCTTACATATTTTACCATACTCCCCAGAACCATTTCAGGTAGTAACTGATGGACAAATACTTCGAGAAATGTAAATAAGTGGTATTACAGCTATCAATTCTAAAATACCCATTAGAATCTGATCTATGTCCTCAGATCAAGAATTTTAGTCCATTATATCTCTTTCCAAGCACGATTTCAAATTTTTTTTTTTTTTTTACTATTACCTTCGTGTGCTTCTAAAAAACGATCCGTTTTCCTTTTTACCGTCTCACAAAACTAAACTGACCCGTGTGTACGCTATTCCCTGTCTTAGCCACAAGATGTCCTCGCAATTCAACATTTTGCAGACATCATTTCTCAGCTTGGAGTGATGATTCTGTCTTCTACTTCTTTGTTTTATTTTAACATATCTTTCATTTTTTTCTTTTCCATTTGTAGTGATAAGCAGTAAGAACTAAATATGATTTTAAAAAACTGACTTTTCAATGATGCATTTCCTCTTTTGCTTGTTATAATGCTCTCTCACTGATGAGACAACTAATCATATTCCTTACTCTGTAGAAACTAAATGCTTTGTTATCTTATTTTGGAATATTGCAGTGCTTAATCTCTAAGTTAAGGACATAGGTTACGTGGTGCACTTACATTTGGGAATTCCATTATAAATTCATAAGCATTTGCTTCCTTTGCAGCTCTCTCAATCTCTTCCTTGGTTACACCATCTCGTCCATATTTAATATTGTTAGTAATGGTGGTCCCAAATAAAACAGGCTCTTGGCTGACGACTCCAATATGTTCTCGATAATACTTTACATTTAAAGTTCTGATGTCTTGTCCATCTATAGTGATCTGCCAATCCAAAGGAATCAATGATGTTGTGTTTGTCTTTTGTTGTACTGACTTTACAGTGTTTTTTACTAGTCTAAAACATGAGCTGAGAAGCAAGGTATTTCAGGAATCAAAGATTAACTATATTTTGACAAATATTTATAATATATATATTGTCCATGGACTTTTTCTGGCAGACAGGAAATAACAAAGCCTAAAAAAATGGATTACAATCTTGTCAAACACCTAAATATCTTTATTCTAAGATCCATAAATTAGATATTTTAAAGTTATTTACTCTAGGAGTGACAAATATTTTCATGTAAACACATGTTACAGACTTCAATTTTTTTTTTTTTTAAGATTTATTTATTTATTTATACAAGCATTGGCTACGGTCAGAAGCGCGGGAGGGTGAGAGAATTCACCAGAGCCAGAGTGGGGAACAGAGCAGACAGAGTGACGAAATACACTGCTGAGGGGAGCAGCGGGCACGGCAGGAGAGGTCTACGTGCCATGTGGGACCCTTGTTGGGGATCGAACCGGCGCTGCAGAGGCTGCGCCACCAGGGGAGGCCCCAATTTTGGTATTGTAAGACTGGTAAGATCTTAAATTTTTTTAAGGAAATAACCTTCCTTCCTTATTTCTTTTTAATACCCCATTTCCCTGAAAAAGGCAAAAGCATCTTATATTCATTTCCATAAATAATAGTAAATAAATGCTGTCTTCTCCATCGACAGACAGTATCATTACTCACCACCCAACATATGCCAATGACAGAAACCAGGGTTTGATAATTACAACTCACAGGGTCTCCCCTTCTGACTGACTCTGGTAGTCTGTCTAGGCCTGGGCATTTTATGCAACTGCTTTATAAATGGAATGCTTATCTAATGTTATTCAATATTATCATGGACACATGGGTCTAGTATATTCCAAATGAAGAGTTAAGAAATATAATTAAGTGAAACCAGGCTCCAGGAGAGTAGATTTCCTTTTAAAAATAAAAGTGGATATTTGAATAGTAGCATTAAGAATTATGCCCCTGTAAATATCTTGATCTTATTCTCTCTGCATATACAAGGGGGAATAAGTTAAGTGAAACATTATGGATGACAGAAAGGAAGTATGTGAGCATATTTTCTACAGGTAGCATTCTTCTGGGATGTTTTGAGAAACTGAAATGTTTGATATGTTCTGGGTACTACACATGACTATGTTATTATTTTCCATAGCATTTATTTCCTTCTAACATACTATATAATTTATTTAATTTATTGATTATCTCTTCTTATTAGAATGTAAGCTTGGTAAAGGCAGAATTTCTTATGCTTTGCTCACCAATGTATCCCCAGCACCTAGGCACATAGTAGGCACTTAATAAATATTTGTTGAATAAATGAATATGCACGTAAGGAAAAAAATATGGCTTCTCTCCTGGCTCCACTGTTAACAATAAAAAGTTGACATAACAGTAAACTCTTAGTAAAAGGTGGTATTTCCAAGACCTATTGTATGGACTGTACACGGTTTTGCTAGTTGTACTTACAAAGCCGTCATCAGGATCATACAGCCTCTGCAGAAGTTGGACTGCTGTACTCTTTCCACTGCCATTGGGGCCAACCAAGGCTACTGTTTCTCCAGATTTAATTTTGAGATTCAAACCTTTCAGAATCTATTGGAATGCACAGGGAAGAAAGTTCATAAAACTAGGGTAAGTGACAATATGATATACATATTTTCAGAAATTTATAGTTATAAGCAAATAATGAATTACTTGGTGGCATTTAAAAACAAATTTAGTTTTTGTTATGTTTGTATCATGTGCATGTAAAATAATAACCTATGTCATTTTGGAAAATAATAGTAAAAGACTCATCAACTTTCTATAAAGAGGAGATGTAAATTTAGAGCACTCATAGAACATTAGTCACAGCAAACTGTTAACATTTTCAACTGAAATACTTCATATGAATTTCCTATCAAGTTAAAGTTTTATATTTTAATCTGTAACCTTGAATGAAATCTCTCCAGATATCTTTGTGAGCTATTTAAGGGAGTTTTTCTTAGAATATACTTAACTTTATTGCAAAATATACTCAGAAGTAAAATAACTGGTGAGACTCCTTAGGGACTACCATGGATGGGATTCTAGCAGTAGAAATTCTCCTTCTCTAATGCTGAATATCATGGGGACATTTTAACATGTGGGGAACACTTTTATTTTTTATTTTTTAATTTTTTTAAAGATTTATTTATTTATGTATACAAGAGCTGGGGTACAGGCCAGTGGTGTGGGGGGTAAGAGGATTGACCAGAGATAGAGTGGGGAACAGAACAGGCAGACTGACCGAAGTACACTGCTGAGGGGAGCAGCAGGCGAGTCAGGAGAGGTCTGCTGTGCCATGTGGGTTGCTCCCTGGCTGGCCAGGGGATTGAACTCCTGCTGCAGAGGCTGCAGAAGCTTCATAGGTTGCATCTTAACCCCTTACACCACCAGGGAGGCATGTGGGGAACACTTTTAAAATTTTCTTAATAACTGGGTGGTGGTGTTGGCATTTACTATTATTGGGACTTGCAACATGAGAGAAGTCTCACAAATAATTACACTTCCAAAATGATAATAGCAATCTTGCTGAGAATCCCTCAGCTATCTTTGCCTGCTTACATGTATATATTCCACAACAAACATGGAAATAAGCCCTTGGATTTTGTCACTTTGACCTCACATACGTAAAGAAACAGATTCTTGGGCCTCCCTAGTGGCACAAGGGTTAAGACGCAAGCAATGAAGCTGTCCACAGCCACTGCAGCATGAGTTCAATCCCAGACCTGCCAGGGAGCCACCCACATGGTGCAGCAGACCTCTCCTGTTTCACCCGCTGCTTCCCTCAGCAGTGTATTTCACTCAGTCTGCCTGTTCTGCTCCCCGCTGTCTCTGGTGAATCTTCTCATCCCCCACACCTCTGGCCTGTACCCCAGTTCTTATATGCATAAATAAATAAATCTACAAAAAAAAAAAAAAAGAAACAGATGCTCATATAAACCAAAAATAAAACCTTCAAAGGGCCAAGGAGAGAAAAAGTCCCTACATGGCGAGAAATAGGGGAAACCTTAGTGGAGTGTCTCCTCTGCTACATGAATTTTTATCACAGAGAGGAGTTCTTTTTTTCCTTGGAATAATCTGTGTCTTATTTAAAGTGGATGGACCTTTTATTTTTAACTATTAATTCTTCACCTTAACAAAAAAGGTTGTTTCAAAAGTTCTTTCCCATGTAAAAATCACAAATGGTGTTTAAGTCATCAGTAAATTTCATTCCAAATGTAGTTCCAAAATGAAGTTGAAAAATTCTATGTGAAGAAAAATGGTTGAAGACAACAATACTCTACTAATGGTAATTAAGTTACAAAAATTTTTAAAATAAAATTCTCTCTTCCTTTGAAGAGAGAATTTCAAAGAGTTACATTATAGAAAAATGAGGAAAAAGGAAGATACTTTTTTGATGCAAATTCAGCAGGGGATATGTGGTCACTTTAAAAGGCATAACAGATTGATGACATTAGTCATTTTACCAATTTCATTTAAAGTCACATTCTTTTTCTATGACAGATGATTACTAGTAATTGCACTTTGAAGTCTTTAAATAGTAACTACTATACTACTATTTTGGATAAATACATTAACACAACAAAAGGAGAAAAACAATATAAGAGGCACATTTACACATCTTGTCAAAAGCTGAATGATAGAGGGAGGAGAATAAATTTGTGTGTGTGTGTGTGTGTGTGTGTGTGTATATATATATGTGTGTAGAAGAGAGAGAGAAAGCACCAGAGGCACGAATACTAGTACACTAAAAGCACCAAGAAAGGGAAACTGGAAAGACACACGTGTATAATTCTCTCAGACTGAACACTAGGAGTTTAAAACAAGTTAGCTACACTGAATGGAATAAGCTCTAGGTATCATCAATAGGTGCACCATCAGTCCAAGACATTTTGGTGTGCTCCCAAATCCAGAGTGGAGGAATTCCTAGAGTTTAAATGTTTTGGTCAGTTGAATATAGAAAAGAGGTTGCAAAATTTAACAATCACTTTCAGAGTTATTTGCCCATTACTAATCTTTCTTTCTTCACCACCCCCTCCTTTACCTCTGTCTCTGTCTCATTCTCTCAAGTCGCTAAGTAAAGTGGCCAAATCTTGTGAAAATGATCCTAAATAATCATATAAGATATTTTAACCAGCAGAAGATAATATAATAAATACTGTAAAATTTTATTGTTAAAATGAACATACCTTGATAGTTGGTCTTGATGGATAACTGAAAGAAACATTTTTAAATTCCACATTTCCTTCTATGCATTCAGGTTTATATCCCATTGTTGAAAAGTTATCTATAGTAGGTTTCTTGGAAAAACAAAGGAATTATTACAAATCTTTGGGGGAGTAAGTTAAAACTTTACATAACCTGAATATAGCTTAATGATGGGTTTCTTTTATGTCTCCTTCTCTGCTTTAGAAGTACATGGGTTTGGACTGAAAGTGTCAATAAATTCAATCTGTTTCTAGAAGAGTAAAAACAATCCCTCTTCCACAGCCAATTGGTCAACATGGATTTTGTTTAGTGAAGTGAGAGTGTCTGTTTTTTCATTTCCTTCTTGTAGTAATAGTAGCTATCTTTTATTTATTTTTATTAATTTTTTTAATTTCTTACACCATTGTTCATTTTTAAACAATATTTGCTTCTCCCACCCCCCTCAGGTGTAGTCCCCATAGAATTTCCTTCACCAATGCACCCGTGCACCATCACCTCAGTCCCCTGTGCTCCTCCCTCTCTCCTGCTGATCTCTCTCGCTCCTCCTTCCCTGCAGGATGTCTCTGATTTATAATTGTCCATTTATGTTATGTTGTGTTTTGTACCATTATTATTATTATTATTTTAAAAGATTTATTTTTTATTTATACAAGAACCGGGGTACAGACCAGATGTGCGGGAGGGTGAGAGGATTCACCAGAGACAGAGCAGGGAACAGAACAGGCATACTGATGAAATACACTGCTAAGGGGAGCAGCGGGCAATATAGGAGAGGTCTGCTCGCCATGTGGGTTGCTCTGAGGCCAGTGGGGATTGAACCCGGTACTGCACAGGCTGTGGACAGCTTCACAGCACTACTCTCAACCACCTGCGACACCAGGGAGGCTCTGTACTGTTATTATTTTTTAACACTGATGTCTTATTTGGTTCCTATATTCCTGCTATAAGTGAAACCATCTGATATTTTTCTTTTTCCTTCTGACTTATTTCACTGAGCATAATTCCTTCTAGTTCCATCCATGTTGCTGCGAATGGCATGACTTTATCTTTTTTTTTTTCTTTTAAAGATTTATTTATTTATACAAGAGCTGGTGTACAGGCCAGAGGCATGGGAGGGTGAGAGAATTAACCAGAGACAGAGCGGGAAGCAGAACAGGCAGAAGACACTGCTGAGGGGAGCAGCGGGCAAGGCAGGAGAGGTCTGCCACGCCATGTGGGAATCTCCCTGGCTGGCCAGGAATCGAACCCGTGCTGCAGAGGCTGCAGACAGCTTCACAGCGGGTGTTCAACCCACTGTGCCACTGGGGAGGCCTGAGTTTATCTTTTTTGATTGCTGAATAATATTCCATTGCGTATATATACCACATCTTCTTGATCCAGTCATCTATTTTTGGGCATTTGGGTTGTTTCCAGGTTTTACCTATTGTAAATAGTGCTGCAATAAACATAGGGGTAAGTAGCTATCTTTTGAAGCACTTAGAAGTCTTACCTTATCAATAACCTGGAAAATATTGTAGGCAGCTCCTCGGGCTATAGTGAAGGTTTCAAAATTAGGGGCTGCTGCTCCAATGCAATAGCTACTATGGATTACACTAAAGAAAACCTATAGGGACAAAAAAAAATTATCCTTCCTCACTTATGTAATACAGACAAGGGAATGGAGTATATATTTGGTTAATACTCACAGAAAGATATTAAGAGTAATTAGGAAAGAAATTAGGAAATTAGGTAGAAAAGAACAGAAGATGCTGCCAAATAGAAATGAAACACCATTTCCTCCAAGTATATCTGGACTTTTCCTAATGTAGAACAACTTGTGATTGTAACAGCCTTGTTATTTTCATTTGTGGGGATGTCTGGGGATGGAGGTAGCAGTGAATGGCAGTTGGTTCAACTGCAGAATGCTGGCCATAAGCAAACGTGGTTGGGTGAAGAGATGAGTTTCATTCCCCTTCTTCCTGGTCAACCCCTTGAGCTTTAAAGAGAAGAATGTGATAGGTTTCACTAGCTTAGAGACACTGTACTGTTTCTGTCCAAACTTTCCTGATTTCTGTATTCCTGTCTGTATTGCAGACAGACAAATCTCTGCAAAAAGTTAGATAAAGAAAGAACCCCACATGCTTCGTGTTATTTTTTCTTTTATAGGTGAGGAAACTAAGGCTTATTTAAGTCATTTGACCACACTCATTCATAAATTGGGGAGCAAGGATGCATCAAAAATCCCTCTTGATCAGGTTTAATGTAAAATAAATGAGTAGTTTAAAGTGTTAATTAGGAAAGTCTTAAATCCACAAGATCATTTTAGTTGAAAGAAAAAAAGCTACATTGATGGGAAGGCCAAATGAGAACTGAAGTATATAGACAATGTCAATTCAGTTCAATTAGATAAATATTCTTAAATCTGAAATGATCTGTTCAGTACTCAATTGTGGTAGGATAACTGAATAAACTGTAATTTATTGCATAACCCCTAAGGGTTTTAAAAAACTAAATTTAAAAAACTTAATTGTGATGTTGAACAGAACTGCATATATTTTGTTTTTAACATTAACTGTATGCTGAAAGGATGGAGGAAAGGCAGCAGAGTCCAATCTACAGAGCATTCCAGAGGGAAGACATTTAGCAAGGAACAGAATGCCATCTTACCACAGCAAGACTGAAAGGAAAAAGTCTCACTAGAGATTCATCATTTTGACTGTCAGATTAAAAAATCTCTAAGAAAAGCACATGCATTTAGAAGACATGCTGGATGAACAAGTATTGCCAATTTATAATTTAAAGATGGATAGAAATAATTTGATGGAAACAAATTTTTGTATTGAAAACATTATTTGATTATTCATTGTCATTCAAAGATAAATTTTATTAAACTGTAGATAAGAAAATTTTACCTAGGCCAGTTACCTTTGCTCATAAACAAGACTTACAGCAAGAACAGTCCCGATGGTATACCCAGCTTCTCCGCTAAGAATCAAGGAAGTGCCATACCAAAAAGCAAGTCCATAGGTTCCATTCATAAAGAAGTACACAGCACCAAGAGAGAGTTTTGAAGCTATAGTCTTTTTTATGCCAACATCCTTTGCATCTTTTAGATTCTGTGTATACCTTAAAAAGATAGAACACAATGTAATAGTATTGAGGAAAAGTAAAACTAAACATATATTATTGTAATTAATAGGACAGACCTTTGAATTTCTTTCTCCTGGGCCCCAAAGGCTACGACTGTTCGGATTGATGACAAGACTTCTTCTGCTACAGCCCCAGCTTTGGAATACGCATTTAATTCTTTACCAGTCAATGAGATGACTATCTGTAATAAGCCATGACAAAAGTTAACCAAAGAATGACCCTGACATAGCAAAAATTTAATTCAAGTAGAATCTCGAAGAAGAGATTTTATTATTGGAAACATAGTTAATATCACTTAACCTAAATTTGTCAGTTTGCAAATGAGGAAACTAATGACCAGACATATTAACCTACTTTTACAAAAGTCTCATGGCAGTGAAAGAGCTTAGGCTAACATAATCTAGAATCTGAAAGTCTGTTTGTCCTTCTACTAGCAGAGTTTCATTGTTTTCTCTCTGTATATATATATATATATTTTAAAGATTTATTTATATTTATTTATTTATACAAGCACTGGGCACAGTCAGAAGCACGGGAGGGTGAGAGAATTCACCAGAGTCAGAGCGGGGAGCAGAGCAGGCAGAAGGACCGAGTACACTGCTGAGGGGAGCAGCAGGCGGCAGGAGAGGTCTGCGCGCCATGCGGGACCCTCCTCTGGTGGCCGGGGAGCAGCCAGGGATCGAACTGGCGCTGCAGAGGCTGCGGGCAGCTTCGCAACCCAGCGCTCAACCGCTGCGCTACCGGGGAGGCCCTCTCTCTGTATATTTAAAAACTCTTTTTAGACGATGGATATCTATATTAATATAACTTGGAAAGAATTGATTTGGAGAAGGACATTAGGGACACAATTCTTTTGGGATACACTCTGCAAATTAATGAGCTTGATTCAACTTGTTATTATGTAAAAAGTAAAGATTCCAAAGGACATGCATAGGTCACAGGATTGTGGCAGTATGAGGAAGATGACCCTACATTTGTCTGTGGCATGATTATAACTGCATAATGCAGCCTGCCTAGTAAAATGCTATATCTCTAAACACTAAGAGGTGACATTTTAGGAGAAGGATATTTTTCTTGGTGATATCAGGCAGGTTTATTTAATTTCTCAAATATTTTTAATCAGAATATGCCTTTTCCTCTATTAAAAATCTCACTGCTCATTTACTTAGTAAAGGATTTAATTTAGTAATCAGCACACTGTTTAATGAAAGGGAACAGCAGGGAAATTGTTCTTAGAACTGTGACTCTGTAACTCTTGCCAACTCACATAACATATTTATCCACATTCAAAACACATTTCACATAATTGGAGCTGATTTTACATAAAACATACTTGAGTTGTTAAAGTCAGAAGATAGCAAAAGCTGAACAATACTCATCATTTTCTGAATTCACTTAATAATGACAATTATTCTTATATTGCTGGAGGGGAAACAGCACGTAGCAAAAAAGTCTTTGTACATAAGGAGTATTTAATAAATGTTTGCCAAATTAAATTGAATTGAAGGAAGTTAGAACCATATACCCTGGCTTCTTTAATTATCTGGATAACTTTGACCTTTACTTTCTTCCTCTTCCCAATCAGTTAATACAATAGCAGTACTTAAGATTCTGGCTACTGTTCCTTTTAAACCCCCAATTCACTTCACTTCTCCAGGCAGTAAAGGCTCTAATCTTAGTAACTTAATATAGATAATTTTCCCATTTCAAATAAGCTGCGGATGAAGATTGTGGTAAGGGTTACAAAGTCAACATTAAACTCACCCTAAATAAAAATTTGTTGTCTAAACATCCAAGCCTATTGTTAAGGAATCACTCAGCCACAGAATATTTTTATTGCCAAAAAATTGTTCTTTGGTTGAATTTACATATTGCTAGCAAGTAAACAGTAAATTTTGTGGGTTTGATTTGCATAAAAACAGTTAGCTTTGCAAAATTAAAAACTCCAAAAAATATACAACTGTATTCCTCAAGCGTGCACTGTGCCTCTATTCTAGGAGATAGGTATATAATTGGGAAAACTTAAAGATATCATTTGGAGAGATATAATAGTTGTTTTTGGACTTCACAAAGTGCATTGTTTTCAAGACCAGACTGTGAATAAATTAATATTATATACTCACAGTATAACTGCAAAGAACATAAATTATAACACAGGTACAGCAGTTCCCTGTTGTCTGAGAGGGATATATTCCAAGGCCCACAGTTGATGCCTGAATATGCTTTCCAATACATACATACCTATGATAAAATTTAATTTAAAAAAATAGGCAGCTTAAGATTTAATGACCTAGCTAAAAATAAAATATCACAATTATAATGATATGATGTAATAAGTTATATGAGTGTAGTCTTTCTCTCTTTCCCTCTCTTTCAAAGCATCTTGTTCTACACAATATTTTCAGACTGTGGTTGACCATGGATAACTAAAAATGCAGAACTCTAAAGTGCATATAAGGGGGGATGACTATATATAATTGGTTTTAAAGAACTGAATCAGATTTACATAATACTTAAAAATTGACATAATAGAGATTTCAAAAGTAATTTAGAATCCTATGAAAATATATAAACCTGAATGGCTGACATAAAGTATTTAAGTGTTTACTGTTTTAGGATTTTCTCATATGTTCTAGTGAAATGATTTGTAGGATATTTATTTGGGAATTGAGACCACCCAAGGCTGTGCTGGCATCTATTGTATAATAGTATAACATTATATCATACCATTATTTGAAATTGCATTAATTTATTAAATGAAGATAAATGCTTTTCAGTGTTAGTAAGATAGTAAAACTAAATCTCATTGTAGCAACTTGAAGACATCCATTTAAAAATAAATAAGTAGGGCCTCCCCGGTGGCGCAGCGGTTGAGCGCTGGGTTGCGAAGCTGCCCGCAGCCTCTGCGGCGCCGGTTTGATCCCCGGCTGCTCCCCGGCCACCAGAGGAGGGTCCCACATGGCGCGCAGACCTCTCCTGCCGCCCGCTGCTCCCCTCAGCAGTGTACTTCAGTCCTTCTGCCTGCTCTGCCCCCTGCTCTGGCTCTGGTGAATTCTCTCACCCTCCCGTGCTTCTGACTGTACCCAGTACATGTATAAACAAAAACAAACAAACAAATAAATAAATAAAATAAAAAAATAAATAGGTAAATAAGTAAATAAATAAATTAATTAAATTAAATAGGTGATTGGGCCTCCCCTGGTGGCGTTGAGCACTGGGTTGCGAGGCTGCCCGCAGCCTCTGCAGCGCCAGTTCGATCCCCAGCCACCAGCGAGTGTTCCACAACAAAAAAATAAAATAAAATAGGTGATTAATAATGATAAAAATTTGTGGTGTATATTATCCCTTGTTATTTTTTAGATACAGAAAATGGACATGCCTCTTTTGAAAAACTTAGTAAAACATTTAGTTCACATTCCTGCTTTCAATAAACACCACATCAGTCATCTTGCCTACCCTAGAAAACATGGCTGCTGAAGCAATTATAAGAGGAGATGTGGATAGAGTCACCAGGGTGAGTTTCCAGCCTTTCATCAAACCAATCACCAGGCCAACAGAAAAGGTAGATATGTTTTGAAACAACAAAGCAATCTTGTCTCCAATACCATCATTGATTTTGTTGATATCACTGAAACAAGTAAATAAATGTAGTTAAGTAATTTATACATCACTAAGTGAAAACAAAGTTGAAATACTACACAATCATCCTCTTACTCAGTCATGCGAGTGTTAATTTCACCAGTGTCACTTCTGTCAAACCAGCTGATGTCCTGTGCCAACATTGAATGAAAAAACTGTTTTTGAATTCTTTTGGTCTGTCGTGCTGCAGTCATAACCCAAAAAGAAATCTGCATATAGCCAAAAACCAAGGCTGTAACACCTACTCCAATATAATAAAGGGTCAACCTGAAAAAAGATTATTGAAAATCTTAGTAAGACTGAAGCAAAACTTTTTTCCCCTTGTTGCCAAAAAGACATATTTATCAATATATCAATATTTGAGAAACAATACTAGAACCTGTAAAAAAAAATCTGCTATGAGAAAGAGTAAAATATATTGAATGTACAACTCCAGTTTCCCATCAGTACCTGATGATTACTGATGAAACAACTAATTCCCTGTTTTCACCAAAATGTTATAGAAAGTAATGTTTCCACAATTATGTTAATCAAAACATTAACAGGTGTTATGGGAAAAACTAGGTTCCATAGTCAAATAGGTTTGAAACACTTAGCTTAAACAAAATTAACTAAATGGAGACTTTACTATGCCTATCTTCTTGTGTATATCTAAGAGGAGGTTATCATATACAAGATTTTCCAAGCTCACTTGATCATGAAAATTATTTTATTATGTATCTTAAACATTTCCAAAACAGAATACTGGTATGGGAAAAAACAGTGTAACAAATACTAAATTATGAACGTTAAGAATAGTCTCTCAAAATTAGTAACCCTTTAATACTGTGCACAGATATATTTTTTATATTAATCTTTCTTTTTGATGTTTTTTTCCCAAATGGATGCCCCTATTTTTAAAAGTTACAAACTTCTTTTTTGTAAGCAACTCCTAAGTCATGGTTTGTACATTAGAACCCTTCATTAATACCATAAGATTAGAAATCCTAATGAGGAATTTTCAAAATATCCAATATAAAGAAATGTTCTATAAAGGGTGCTAAAAAATAGGATTTTCCCCTCAAGGAAAGTTGAGGCTACAGCAAAGCACAACTTGAGGGGGAAACACGCGTACTATAGTCCCAAACAGTACTGTCCAATAAAACTTTCTGTGATGAGGAAAATGTCTCATATTTGTACAATACAAAAATGTCAGCCAGCCATATGTAGCTGCTGAACATTTGACTGAGAATGAAAAATGAGTATTTAGTCTTATTTAATTTTAATCACTTCAAATTTAAATTGACATCTGTGACTGTGGCACATATAGGTCAAAAATTATAGCCCAGAGAGTGTCACTGCAATGTGATGAATCTCTTAGGGTTGCTCAAGCTTCAGAAGTAAGGTCATTACTGAAATCCACTGAATATATCTATTGAGGCAGCGGTTCTCTAAACAAACTCAACATATGTGACAGAGTAAAGGCACTACTTAACACATAAGACTACAAAAACAGAATGTCTTTATAAATCGTTTATTTTAGATTGTCGACTTTTTACTCTGTGTATAGCTTTACTATGAATCTGAACAGTTTCTAAAATTAGTCTGAATAAAACTTTACTGTTTTATTTTAATATGCTATTATGTTATTACTATTTTTGCTATTTCTTGCACAAAATTTTTTGGCTTTTAATTTTATGGCTATGGCATTTTTTCTATAGGTTTTCTAAGAAACATAATTTGGAAAAAGAAAAAACAAGTCATTTAGCCTCTTGGATATGTGCCTTCAACTTCAGTAGGCAAAACTGTCATAAAAATAAAATCCTTAAACAACTTTTCTATTGATGACAATTTTATTACATACAACTCAGTATAAAGAAGAAGAGCTTAAATGGGAGAAAGAATTATGTGATCATTATATTTTATGTACCTGGTGAAAGAGAACACGTTTGCTCTAATTGCTAATATGTGATAGTAATGATTAGACAAACCTTGCAGTTCTTCTTCCTTAAGTACTGAACAAAGCAACATGAAATGAACATATTAACATTTCATTTGGACTCACATAGTTATATCTTCATCCAGCTTTTCTTGAGACTGAGTACAGTTCTGATAATTTGCTGTAAAACAGTTGTTTAAATTATAATAGAAATTAATTTTCACTCAGTTATCTAAACCAAATGTGGTGAGGTCTCAAAAAAATAGACATAACACACACATAATCAGTTTATGATTATAATATTTTCTCTCTTTAACCTAAAATTTGAATAATTATCTATGATCTCAAGAAGCACTTATGCAATTAAAAAAAGTACAAGGAAATATTAACTATGTAGCTCATGCCCAGAAAGAATTCTTTAGGCCATTTTTTATTTCAGGCAAAGGTTGTGTAAGTAATAGTAATAGAATTATCCTTTTCTGCTGAGGTGATTCAAGAAAAGCAAGAACACATGTGAAAGTTCTCAAAATAGTAAATCACTGGAAAATTTAAATGAAGCTCACTGAAATATATTGGCTACAACAAGGATAGTAAAAATAAAGTTGTATTTAAAGTAGTCCTTGGGTTACAAGTTTGTTATGTAAACTTTTGATATAGTTTCTGTAAAAAATACAATACATATTAATTGGTATGCCAAGGTTGTAATTTGTCAACAATTTATTTATTTTTTAATTTAAAAGATTTATTTATTTTTGCATAGAAGAGCTGGGGTATAGCCAGAGGTGTGGGTTGGTAAGAGGATTCACCAAAAACAGAATGGGGAGCAGAACAGGTAGATTGACTGAAATATACTGTTGAGGGCAGCAGCAGGCAAGACAGGAGAGGTCTGCTGTGCCAAATGGCTGGGAATCGAACTTGTGCTACAGGGGCTGCCAATAGTTTCATAGTGCTGAGTCTTAACCCCTTGTGCCACGAGGGAGGCCCAATTTTATCAACAATTTAATATAATGGTCTATATCTACAATCAATTTTCTTTCTCAAACCTCTATAGTAGGTATTTGAAATGAATTGAAGACATTATGACATATCATCTCTTATAAAACCATGACATCATATATAATAATATCTATGACTTTTACTTATATGCAAATATAAGTAATTTTTTCCCTTACAAATATAATTATTTTTCCCTTACTTCATTTCTGGAATTCTTGTAGGGAAAAATTTTTAAAGCAGTTTCTTGTAAATATGAGAATCAACAGAATCAAAATATGAAAACCTAGAAGTTTTAGTGAGATTTCACTATTAATAGAGAATATACATTGTGTCCAAAAGTGGTACACAGGATCACATAAACAAAGCATAATTTCATTTTGGAGATTATATTAATGGTGACAAAAACTGCAAAAATTCAGTGCTGGCACAAAAATGATAGCTATTTTTCTTATTTTCATTACTAAGGGCAAATAATCTTCCTCTATTATCTGCCAGAAAATCAATGGTTAGAAGATTGAGGACATAATCTTTAAAAAAAATCTCCTTAATAAAACATAATACACCAATAATATTCATGTAATTGTCTAAATTTTTTTAAAAGATTTATTTATTTATGCATACAAAAGCTGGGTACAGGCCAGAGGTGCGGGGGGTGAGAGGACTCACCAGAGAGAGAGCGGGGAACAGAACAGGCAGACGGACTGAAATACACTGCTGAGGGGAGCAGCGGGCGAGATATGAGAGGTCTGACGCGCCATGTGGGTTTCTCCCTGGCCAGCCGGGGATTAATCTCATGCTGCAGAGGCTGTGGATTGCTTCATAGCATGGTGCTTAACCCCTTGCGCCATCAGGGAGGCCCTAATTGTCTAAATTTTTATCAAACCTACACTGTTTCAAATGTTTACTACATTTGAAAAAACAATAAAACTCAAGAAATCTGGAGAAGCCTTTAAATAAAAACAAAAGTGAAAAATTCACAGCAATATTAGTCAGCTATGTACTTCCTATCCTATCTATAGGAAGTAAGGTACTCAATTATAGACTAGATCTAACAAGAAGAATATTTCCAAGCAAACTGTCTTAAGTGAATTTATCCTTTTTTTTTTCTTTTTTCCCTTCCTTTCTGTCACACATTCAGAGAGAGAGTGAGAACAAGACATAGCTTTCAATCAATGAATATTTCCTCAGTTATCAGTAGTGCCATTTGTTTTCCAAAGAGAATGGCATCCTTAATTTCTATCATTAAATTATCAAAAAAATTAATAACTGTCTATTAGGAAATCATTACATGAAAGATACAGAAATGGAAGTACTAAATTTATTCTACTCAAACTAGACTGGGGCACTTAAAAGATTAGGCTGTAGGTAGGAAACAAGAGGGTATAAATTAGTGTTTAAAGTCAAGTAGGGCATACTCTAGAAAGGTACACTGCAAAAAGCTAGGTTAGTATTTAAAAGATAGTTCAGGCTTAATGAGACAGTTTTTCCAGCTACAATAAACTGTTATAAGAGTTCTTTGTGCTGTGTAATTTTGGGGGAAGCATGTAAAAATCAGGGAATTATCAATATTTATGATATTCACAAGATAACGACTGTGGATGCTATGTTAGTGCATAGAAGAATTGCTAGAATTTATATCTTGAGAATGCCACCCTAAAAGACATGACCCTGAAATAGGATGCTACGAAGGTAATAACACTTGGGGGAAATCTATAATTATGGGAAATACACCTGATTGCTAGATTCCCTTCCTATTATTCCCTTCCTATTCCCTTCCTATCATTATGACTGTTTGTCTCTAGCATTGTACTTCTCTTCATATTCTTTTCTGCTTCCTTGCTGCATATGTCTACAGTGTTACACGTAATGCTTATCTATATACTATCAATCTGAGTATCTACAACAAGGGTTAGTCATTCTTGCTTTCTTTTTAAAGGGTGCTTTACAGTTCAGTGGTGTGGAATGGCTTAAGTTCTTTTTTTTTTTTATTAAATCCTGATATAATCATCAGTTCTGATAGAAAAGGATTTGAATTCCTATAGAAACAAGCTGTGCTACTGTGGGTCTCAGATGATTTATATACCATGTTAGTGTTATTTTAGGTTTCATGTGTTATTTGGTATGATGTGGTAGGTAACTTTTTGGGCCTGGGAATGCTAGAAATTTTTTCTCTATATATTAATGGTAGGGCCTCCCTAGTGGCACAGGTGGTTAAGTGCAGTGCTGTGAAGCTATCTGCAGCCACTGCAATGCCAGTTCAATCCCCGCCAGGTGCAGAGCAACCCACATGGCACACAGACCTCTCCTGTCTCGCCCGCTGCTCCCCTCAGCAGTGTATTTCAGTCAGTCTGCCTGTTCCCCACTCTGTGAGAATCCTCTCACCCTCCCGCATATCTGGCCTGTACCTCGGTTCTTGTATAAATAAATAAATCTTAAAAAAACCCAGATTAATAGTAATTGATTCTTCACTTTATGCCATTGTGGTTTACAAAGATTTCATGGGAACACTCCACTTGCA
This sequence comes from Talpa europaea, assembly GCF_964194135.1. NCBI lineage: Eukaryota > Metazoa > Chordata > Mammalia > Eulipotyphla > Talpidae > Talpa > Talpa europaea. Next base: position 95,184,282 of record NC_140069.1, on the reverse strand, counting down.
GATAATAAGAGAAACTTTTATGTTATATATACACCTATATAGATTATATATTTGTGTGTATATGTATATGTGTTCTAGTAGTACTGTTTCTTTGAAGAATGCTGACATGGAGTTGGATTTTTAGTCTATTAGGACTATAGAATAAATGACAAATGCATATTATATAGACATTGTTTGATAGTACAATAATATATTGTGCACTGCTTGTTTTATTTACTGCTTTGAGTCCCTAACAATTCAGAAAGGTAGGTATGTACTCACTTGTGTTGGCTTTGACTAGACATCCACCAATGAGGTTATCACTCATTTCTCCTAAAATCAGTGACATTACAGGCAGACAGGCTCCATTTACAAGTGATGCCAGTAACCCCAAAATCATGAGTGTGATGTCCAGTACATCAGCAAAGCGAAACTGAGGAAAACAAATAAAACACGGTTAACTTTATAGCAATAAAAAAATAAGTCAACTTATATTTTTACCATCAAGTAAACATTATTTTACAAACTGATAAAGGGAATAATCAATATTAAATTATGAGTATTTATAAAGTTAAAAAAAAGTCCCTGATCTTAAGGATTTATAATGTACTTTGACAAAGATACTGAAAAATAAAGTAACATAATTAGTATACAAATTGTGTGACACAAGTCAGGTCAGATTTGGTCATGAATCAGAAATATCCTTTTATATTGTTGATTCTGGAATAAATTGTTTCTAAGGCCTTCATATGTTAGCTTATGGAAAGTTAATCTTCAAACTTTAAATTTTCTAGGCTTATCAGGATCATAGCAATGGCACAAGTGACCAGTGAACAGTAATTACCTGGTAAAAATTCATTCACCAAGTGTAAATTAATCATATTTTTCACATTTCTCAGATTTTTTTCTACCAAGGATAATATATTATCCTATAAGTAAGTATATTTATTTGCAAGACCGTTTAAGAAAGAAATGATTGAAAGTCAACTACTGACTGCTTTATATTCTGCCCTATAATAGGTCCCCACAATATTCCAAAACCAAAACATGAACAAAACTTGAAAACATGGATTTTATTTTATCTTATTGAGAGAACTAAGATAAAATATACATTGGTATACAATGAAATCAGATTTGAAAAATAGTAAAAGGAAGTTAGTACATATTTTTCATATTTTTGAGTGGGGACAAAATGTTATGTTTTTATATTCAATCATTCAATAGCTAACACATATTTATAGAGTAACTGCTTTAGTTGGCATTGAACTTTTTACCACAGATGATAAGAGGGTATTTGCATTTCTACCTTTTCCTAGAATAGTGTATTATCTTGTTGATAAAGTTTATCACGTTCTGTTATTTCTCAGGTTTGTAAGATTTGACTTGGAAAAGAAATATACTGTTTCATGTTTATTTCTAATCATACTGACAATCAGGCTGACATATTGTAGATTAGAGTAGGTAGAGGGGTTGAACACATGTATAAAAATGTTCCTAACTTAATCCCAAAGATGTATGCTCATATACTTTTTAATGCATAGGCTGTACAAAATTTTTAGATAAATATTTTTTATTTAAAAAGGAATAATGAAATTTTAAATGTAATTAAAACTCACATCAATGTCTTATTAACAGAATATAATGGACAGTAAATATTAAATGGTAAAAGTCACTAAAATTCTCCACCAGTGAGAAAAATACCTTTGATAACACACATGTATGACACATATACACAAACACACATATATGTGTATATATACACACACACTTTTTTTCCTAAACTGGGAACAATATGGATATTGTGTTATTTCTTATACCTTATTGTAGAAGTTTGGGTTGTTTGCATATTATTTCCTATTAGAAATAACAATTTGATGAATGTATGCTTTTTCCTCAAATAGGTTTAAACTAACAAACACAATCATTCTACATATTACTAACAACTCCCTGAAATTTTCTGATAGATTGATTTCACTTACTATCTCAATAGGTCCAACGACTTGTTTTCTTACTTGGGGTGGTTGTTCTTGCAACTTTCTGGAAAATAAAAGTTTAAAATGCGAAAGTTATAATGTGAATATAATTTGCAAAATTTTTCAATTACAACTGTATCAAAGTCTCAAATTTTACCATTATGAAATTTATACCAAGGCTAAAGTTTTAAAAACAAACTTTATAAGTGATAATATGAAGATACTCAGTATAATCACCTGGAGAGTAAGTTGTTACTGGCTGTCTCTACCTTAGTTAGGGTAATGAAAGAAACTCTAGATCTTTATTACATTGTCATAAAATATAAATAATAATGAATTTGTCATCTAGACTAATTTTAAGTATACAGTTCAGTGGTATTAGGTACACTCATATTATTGTGCTACCATTACCACTACCCATTTACAGTACTCTCTTTATCTTGCAAAACTGAAATTCTATAACCATTCCAGTAAATAGTATCTCCCCATTTCCTCCCACTCCCAGCCTCTGGCCACCTCAGTCTTTCTGGGTCTACTGTATGTGTATACCACATTTTTGTTTATCCATTCCTCAATCACTGGACACTTGGATTGCTTCCACATTTTTGTTACTGTGAATAATGCTGCTATTAATATGGGTATACTAATATTTCTTCAAGTACTTAATTTCAGTTCTTTTGGCTATATAATCAAGAGTAGAATTGCTAGATCATATGCTAATTCTGTTTTTAATTTCTTGAGAAACCATCATACTGCTTTCCATAGCATCTGCATCATTTATATTCCCACAAACTATGCAAAAGGGTTCCAATTTCTTTACATCCTCACCAACACTTGTTATATTGTTTCTTTTTTATAATAATTAAAATAGTAACCATCCTAAGGTTGTGAGATAGCGGATTAGAATTTCTAACCCATTGTTAACATATTGCTCAAGAACAACTATGAGGTTTAAATGAAAGAAGTTCTACATTAAAGAAGTGTACAGCGAGTTTGGTCTCCCCTTGAAGATTTCATTTATTAGGTCCCATTTCAAGGAGGTCCAGTTGAAAATTTTAAGTTTCACCCACCAAGTTCAGGAATATCTGTCAATTAAACACATACACCCAACACATACCCTCACAAATATTCTGAAACATTAAAGGAAGATAGGAAAGGGATCAGAGTAAATTTTATAAGAAAGATGTCACAGAAGGATGAACTTCTGACTCTTTTCCAGCTTTATAACATATCGTTCCATCAGCTTTGATCAATGGTAAGTCATTTAATTTTGTTCCACCTGAAGTTAATAATTTACTTATGTATTGGGCCATTTTTCTCTGAGATGATTCACAGATGACCAAAAAAAAAAAAAAAAGGGTTTTAAGATTGCGAAGTCCCCTTTACCCATTCCATCCCAAATGCATATTTTAAAGTTTAAGACCCAGTAAGCTATCTTCTTTTGATAAATTTTGTTTTAGGGAACATTTATGTCCCATTGACCTTCAGGGAAATCCTTCAAAGGCAGCTTCTGGTGGTCTTTTAACTCCTTCTACCCATGTTGAGAGCAGAGAAGAGCAGATGGGCTGGAATGGCAAGAGCACCCTTTCTGGCTACTAGAAGCTCTATATTAATGAATCAAGTGATGTAGAGGCGAACTCTCCTGCTTTACAGATTATACATCGAAATGTAACACAATTGTCATGGGTAATGGAAATAAAATAGATTTTAAGTCACTTTCATTTTAAATATCTAAATTAAATTATTATATATGAAGATAATTTTGTAAAAATACATAATCATAGATATTCAATGAAAAAAATAATCAGAATCCAACATTTTATTTTAAAAGTGTAACATATGGAATGATAGATTCACAGAGAACTGAAATGAAATCACTTAGGGATTTTTTTCTAAAGTAAGCTACAAGAAATTGAAAAGAGGACATATCAGAAGTATTATATCAGTAAATCCTATAGCTATTATGCTTCCTAAAATTACTATTAAACCAGTAACACTAATTATGTTGATATTGCAAAATGCAAATATATTGCTATTTTCTGAAAAAACTATAAACATTTTTGCTAATCTGTGAAAATGATAAGGCATATTTGAAGTCGCAGAATACTTTTTGTAGAACTTAAGAAAACTTACTCATTTTTCTGATAATTTTCTTGCATCTCTTCAGCTCTTTCAGAATTTTCCATCTTGTTTATAATTTAATTATTCTGAAATTAAATATTTACAAATATCATGTGTATGTGTGATTTTATCAATTAGTTGATAGAAAGCATTTTTTGCATTCCTAAAAGCTTCTGAAATATGCTGCTCAGTTTCATCCTACCTCCTTTCTCTCCTCTCCAACTAAAGTTTGCATAGATTTTATTATTGATTTTAAAACTTCTTTGAATATTCTAGGCTTAGATTAGCTTATAAAAATTCTAGAAACAGAAAAGGTAAAAGGTAGAAAGCCATAATCCATGTACAATGCATGGTTTTTCAGGACAGTGAATTTATTTCTACTCCCACTCACTTTATGAAAACCTTTAAGGTATTTAGGCTTTTTTTCCTCTATAAAAAACTGATGCAGTAGTTTCTCTTTTCTAGTTCACGCAATATAAGTAAATTAGAGTTTCAGTAAAAAAAAATTTAGAATACTTTGACTACCTAGTCATCACTAAAATTTATCAAGCATAATGTATTATTTTATTTGTCATTTCATAATCTTAGCTTGTTATAAGATTGCAATTGTGTATATACATTATCATCTCATTACAAATGTACTGAGATTTTTTTATTCCATCTCATTTGTTAGGCATATATTACCTATATGGAGATGATTATAAGGACTGCAGATTTTAACTCTAGAGCATAATTACTAATTAATTAAATGCTACCAAAGAATCTCAAAAGGTTCATTTTTGAAATGGTTTTTCAAATGTTAAGTTTCTCCATAAATGTCTATCTCCCAAAGTGTCAGTAATATTTTTAGCACCTGTGAAGGAAAAAGCATGATACAAATACATTGGCCTATTTTTCCTTTTCCAGAAACCAATGGTCAGAACCTTACACAGGAAATTTTTATAAGAACTGTACTGACTTTACACCATTTACAGTTATTTGATGTGTAAGGGAAGTATTAAGCTCTACCAATCTTTTGAATTTTAAAATTTGTATATTAAAAAAAAACATTTGAAACTTACCTTGGTAAGTGTAAATCTGTTCTTTTACATCAAAATCATAGTATCTCTCCTCAACAAATAACCAACTGCACTCTTGTAACTGTGCTTTACCAAGCTTATTTTCTGATCGTGTCGTAATATCTGATTACAGTAATGGTGAATTTTCCAGGAAAAGCACACTATGTTCTTTATGTCATAATGCATGTGGGAAACAAGATGAGCAAAGAGAATTTATTGTGTCAAATAAACACTCTTTTTAAGTATCTGTAGCATCTATATACTGTTTTTTTTTCTAGTTACATAGTATTTTTCAGCTAGTTTATTATTATAGTACTTGAAATAACTAAAATCTCTTTAGCATTGTCAATGGCATATGTGCACAGCAAATATTCTTTGAATAATATTGTATATAGGATATTCAATTACCTTATTGTTGCTACCTAAAACAATCATCTACTTCTGATTTCCTTTTGTGCTTTGCTTATATTTATATTATGTTCATTGATACATTTTGCCATTTTTAAAATTCCAATTAAATTATATTTCTTTATCTATTCTTGAATTCATTGAATAAAGGTATTGAATTTATATAATGTATCAAATACTAGTTTATAAAAATGGAAAGTATATTTCCACTGAGTTGAGGAACTCAAATGCCTTACTTTTTCCCTCCATACTAGTGTCTTACTACTCAGTGTAGACCCAAGACCAGCAGTATCACCAATAATTAAGACCTTATTAAAGATGCAAAATTAAAAAAAATTCTTTTTGAATTAGGGCAAGATAAACATAAAACAACATCTTAAACATGTTGTAATTTAAGTTGTAATTTAGTGGCATTAAGTTGTAATTTAGTTGTAATTTAGTATATACACAATGTTGTGCAATCATCACCAGTACAGAACTTTAATCACCCCAAACTGAAACTCTTCCCCATTCCCTCCTCCCTCAAGTCCCTGGTAATCACTATTCTACTTTCTATCTCTATGATTTGCCTAGTCTAAGTGGCTCAGACAAAAAGAATTATACAATTTGTGTCCTACTGTGTCAGGCTTATTTTGGTTACCATTTTTAAGGCTAATACATACATTTTGTGTATCCATTCCTCTGTTGATGGACATTTGGATTGTTTCCAGCTTTTTTTTTTTGAAGATTTATTTATTTATGCATACAAGTGCTGGGCTACAGGCCAGAGTTGTGGGGGGTGAGAGGATTCACCAGAGACAGGGTGGGGAACAGAACAGGCAGATTGACCTAAGTACACTGCTGAGGGAGCAGCGGGTGAGTCAGGAGAGGTCTGCTGCGCCATGTGGGTAGCTCCCTGGCTGCCGGGAATCGAACTTGTGCTACAGAGGCTGTGGACAGCTTAATAGGTTGCGTCTTAATGCACTGTGCCACCAGGGAGGCCTGTTTCTACCTTTTGATGATTGTGAATAATGCTGCTATGAACATTGGTGCACAAGTATCTCTTTGAGTACCAACTTTCAATACTTTTGTGTATATACCCAGAAGGGGAAAATCTGGATTTAAAGCAACTTTATATATGTTTACCATTCCGAGGAACTGCCAAACTGTTTTTCACAGTGACTGTGGCAATTTACATTACCATCAGCAATGCACATGGCTTCCAATTTTCCACATCCTCACTAATACTTGTTATTTTCTGATAATAGTAATCCTAATAGGTATGAATGGTATCTCACTGTGTTTTTTTTAATTGCATTTCCCTAATCACTAGTGATTTGTGCATCTTAAAATATATTTAATGACCAGTTGTGTAACTTCTTTGCAGAAATGTTTATTCATGGCAGTTGCTCATGTAAAAAAAAAATTGTAGATGTGTTATGGGAGTTTTTTATGTATCCTAGATATTAAACTCTTATCAGACATAGGATTTGCAAATATTCTCTCCTAGTCTGTGGGTTGTCTTTTCATTCATTAGCCAGTATCCTTTGATGCACAAAAGTTTCAAATTTTGATGAAGACAAATTTATCTATTTTTTTCTTTTGTTTCCCAGGGTTTGGTGTCAAAGCAAAGAAACTGCTGAACCCAATGTTATAAAGCTTTTCCCTATGTTTTCCTCTGAAAGTTTAACAGTTTAGCACTTATATTTAGGTCTTTGACCCATTTTGAATAAATTTTTATGTAGTGTAATATAAAGGGTTTATTTTCACTTTTTCCAATTACTATTAATATGCAGAAAACATTTTTTTATATTCCACATATGAGGGAGATCATGTGATATTTGTCTTTTTTTTTTTTTAAAGATTTATTTATTTATTTATTTATTTATTTATACAAGCACTGGGTACAGTCAGAAGTGCGGGAGGGTGAGAGAATTCACCAGAGCCAGAGCGGGGTACAGAACAGGCAGACTGATGAAGTACACTGCTGAGGGGAGCAGCGGGTGGCAGGAGAGGTCTGTCGTACCATGTGGGATCCTGGCCTGGCAGCCGGGGATTGAACCGGCACTGCAGAAGCTGCGGGCAGCGTCGCAGCCCAGAGTTCAACCACTGCGCCACCAGGGGAGGCCCTGATAGTTGCTTTCTGTAACTTCTTTTAGTTGGTACATTACCCTCACAATTCATCCATGTTGTCAAGTGACAATATTTCCTCCTATTTTTTGTTAAATAATACTCCATCATTTACATTTGCTATATTTTCTTTACCCATTCATGCACTGATGAACACTTAGTTTATTTCCATGTCTTGATTACTGTAAATAATGCTGCAATGAACATAAGAAGTGCAGATATCTCTTTAATATAGTGATTTCATTTCCTTTAGATATGTACACAGAAGTGGAATTGCTGGATTATCTAGCATTTCTTTTTTAATACTTTGAGAAATCTCTATACTGCTTTCCATAGTGGCTGTATGGAATTATGTTTTACTTACTTTTGAAAACATGTGACACTTAATATTGTATAAATTTCAGGTATACAATATGCTACTTAATACATTCATATATCATAATATGATAGCCTTTGTAGCTATATTTATCACACTACAAATTATAGTATGATATTGTAGTCTGTATTCATTATATGGTACATTAGAATCACTATGGATTATTTATTAGTCACCGCAAGTTTGTACTATTAAACAACATAAATCTTCTCTTTCCATACCCACCCCACTCTCTGGAAACTACCATTTTACACTGTTTTTCATGAGTTTAACTTTTTTTTAGATTACAGATATAAGTAATATCATATAACACTTACATTTAACTTTTCTTTTTAAAATTCATTTCAGAAATGTAGAATTTTCAATTCCACCCAAGAACTATTGAATATACTCCTCATTTTGACAAGATTCTCCAGCTCTTTTGCATGCATGTCATGCACAGCTCCATTGTATCTAGCATTAAAGTCTTGACAAATAGAAGGCACTGAATTTTTTTTTTTAATAAGACACATGCTTTAGAGGCAGTTTTATCTTTTTTCACCTGCCAAATCTAAGGATATCAAAGTAAAGTTCAAATACAGAGCAATACTAACAAAATGTTCTTATCTATTGCCCATGCATGGTTTATAAATCTGATCAAAGGACTTCTGCATCAAAATCTCCTGGAGAGCCAGTTTATAAAAGCCAGAGTTGTATGCCTTATCTTTCATGTACTGAATGAGATTCTAAGTAATGTGGTAGAAAATCTTTTTCTACAAGCCAAGCGATGATATTTTTCACTTATTCATTCTGTAAATGAATATCTGGCAGGTTCTCTTAAAGCATTGAATAGCCTAACATTCTCTGCTGCCAAGGAGGTTATTATACTTTGTTACAGGGAAAGTTTCACACTTTTAACAAAAGTTATACATAAATAAGAAAAATGAGATAGTGGTAAGTTTTAGGCCTATAACTAAAACAGCAACGTGATAAAGAGTAAGATAGTAGCTATATTGTCTATTCAGGGAAAACCTCTTCTAGAAGGTAATGTTTTAAGTGAATGCTGAATTATAAGGCAGTGGTTTGTCATATAAAGATCAAGAAGAGTATCAGGCAGAGGATACATTATACATTAGAAAGAAACAGTGCATTGAGACAAAGTGACAAAAGATGAAACTAAGTCATAGGACAGTGAGGTTGTCATTATGTGGGAAGATACAGGTTAGCCATGATGGCAGCCCCCTTGCCTCTATACCACCTAATGTTTTGAAATTAAATTGTCTGAAACATATCAGGTGTGAGACACTGTGAGAAAATCAGGTAGTAATATCCAACAATGAGTAGATACAGTGAAAACAGAACTCTGAGTGTCTTATTGGCCTAAAAGACAGCTGTCAGCTAATCCTTACAGATTGTTAACTATGTCGAGATTTGATAGTAAGTTCTATAAGGGAAGCAAAGAAATGTAAATGTAGAAAGACCATTTTGTAATTCTCTTGTTTTAAAAAACAATCCTGTTTCAGGTGCTAAGATGGAAATCTATGACACTATCACTGTGAGAAGAAATCTTCTGAGTGGCACTTAATTTTCAAGTGTGCTTGGTAAGAATAATATGATGCATAGCTAAAATATACTGGTTGGATGGAAAGTATTGGTTTTTGATGAGATGAAGGAAGGTATAAATTTCATGAATGTTTCAAAAAGAATAAATTAAAAGTAGGAAGATCACTATTTCTGTCTTCTCCATAAAGCTATTATTTGCAAAATGGAGGAGAATTTTAGAATTCTCACAAGCTCCCACTGTTTTCATATACTCTCATATTCATACTTGAGCTCCTCAAATGCCATTCCCTTGCTCCCTCATTACATGACTAGCTTGATTGCAGAGTTGTGAATTAGATATAAGAACATTCAAAATACATATACCAAAAGTAACCATTTTTGGTTGTTACTTTTATGTGTCAATTTTATGTGTCAATTTGGTGGGCAGTGGAACTCAGTTGTTTGCTTAAACACTAGTACAAAGGTTATGAAGGTATTTTTAAGATGTGATTAACGTTTAAATCAGATTTTGAGTAAAATGAAAATTACTCTTCACAATGTGGGTACGTTTTATCCAGTCAAAGTTAAGAGACTGAGGACCTTTAAAAAAGGAGAGTTTTGCCTTCAGACTGACTTTACAGTCAAGATGTCAACTTCTTGGGCCTCCCCTGGTGGCGCAGCGGTTGAGCGCTGGGCTGTGGAGCTGCCTGTGGCCTCTGTAGCACTGGTTCGATTCCCCGAGAGACCTCTCCTGCCGCCCTCTGCTCCCCTCAGCAGTGTACTTCGGTCCTTCTGCCTGTTCTGCCCCCCACTCTGGCTCTGGTGAGTTCTCTCGCCCTCCCGTGCTTCTGACTGTACCCAGTGCTTGTGTGGATGGATAAATCTTTAAAAAATAAATAAATTAATTAATTAATTAATTAAAAATGAAATAAAAAAAAAAAGACGTCAACTTCTTGCCAGAATTTTTAGCTTTCTACTTGTGCCCAAGATTTTGGACTTGCCAGCCACCATCTTCATATGAGTCAATTCCTTAAAATCAACTAATCTCTCTATCTATACATATACAAATATATAGTTAAAAGAAAAAAAAAACTTCATCTGAATAACTCTAACAGTCCCAGCAAGATAGGAAGTTATGTGATTAGCAGTAAATGGAGTGACTATTCTAGCATATGAAAAGAACATTATGATCTAAAATGGTTTTACCTCACAGAGGAGGAGAACCCTGAGGTTAGTCCTTGGAGGACAGTTAAAATTTCAATAATAATAAATGGAGATGTGTGGAGGAGGAACAAGAGAATTTCAGGAATGCAAAGGTGAATTATCTCACAATAGAGAAATGAAGCAGTCTGGTTAGAACAAACAGTTCATACAGGAATGGAAAGATATAAGGTAGATAAGATTATAGAAGACACTTACCTGTTTTTTTAGGGCAACTATTTCAATTTTCTGAGTATAACAAGTGTAGGTTCATTGGTAACTAAAAGGACGAGGGGAAAGGCCAGATTCAGGTAGACCCTCTCTAGTCTAGCTTGATAGGAATAAGGAAAACATATTTGAAAGATATTTTTAAGGGAGGGTTGAAAGGATAAAAATTCAGAGAATAAGAAAGAAGGTATGAAAAATAAAAGTTTAATAACTAAACTTCAGAAACTGGCAACAAAAGACTAGCAAAGATAGAAATGGGGGAAGTCAGGAGGGGGAACTGGTTGGGGAAAAAGGTGACATTCATTTAAAAAAATGGGTTGATACTAGAGTGTCCCAGTAACACATGTGACACACAGATGGAAATATGGTAATGATAATTAGGAAAATTGCCAAACTAGAAATATACTTACAACAGTCAGCTGTACAGAAGGAATTAAAACTGAGAATAAGTTCAATTTGATATTCCAACAGTATTATATAAAAAAAGAGACAAAATGGTACAGTACAGAGGTAAAGAGTTTTGCTTATAGAGCAGGGCTTTCCAATAGAACTGCAAAAATGGAGGTACCTTCTGTATTGTCCAATAAGATAACTACTAAGCATCTGCAGTGACTGAGCACTTGCAGTGTGGCTAGTGAGGGAATTAAATGTCTAATTTCATGTAATAAGTTCAGTTGGAATCAAATAGCCACATAGGGCTAGTGGTTATACTGAAAGCGCAGTTTCTGAGTAAAACTGTCTAGACTCAATTTTTGGATTCCCCAATTATTATGCATATAACTTTGGACAGTCATAGTCTGCAATTCAGTAACATCAGTTTTCCCTTTTTGAATTGTATAACCACAGCAAGTCCTCACTTAAAGCCATGGATCAGTTTTGGAAAATGTACTTTAAACAAAATGACTTAAAATGAAATCAGTTTTACCATAGACTAATTGATATAAATAAGAGTTCAGTTCCTATGACATATTTCTAGTCACAAAAACATCATTAAACTTATAAACAAAGATGCAAAATTTCTAATATTGAACAATAATTTATATTAATTAATTCATTTTTCAAGCTGTTTATTCAGGCTCAGGGTCATGGATAGCTGGAACATATCCAGGTGGCTTAGGATGCAAGGTGGAAACCAACCCTGCATAAGATGCCATTCCATTGTAAGGCACACTCATACTCACACCCAGAATTATATCATTTATACATGGCAGTTAACCTAACAAGTACTTCTCTGTGATGTGGGAGGAAATTGGTGTACCTGGACAAAACCCAGGCAATATGGGGAGAATATGCAAACTCTACGCAGACAATGGCCCTGCTAGGAATTGATTTTTTCTCATAATGTTATAACAAAAAGATGTGAACAAAATGACATTATTCCAGGACCTGCTATATTTGCTCCATTTTGTGACTGTAAGGCATCTGAGCCTTATCAGTTACAAAATGTCAGTGTAAGATTACTATTTAAAAAAACAAATTAGAGGGCCTCCCCGGTGGCGCAGGGGTTGAGTGCTGGGTTGCGAAGCTGCCCGCAGCCTCTGCAGCGCCAGTTCAATCCCCAGCTGCTCCCCGGCCACCGAAGGAGGGTCCCGCATGGCGCGCAGACCTCTCCTGCCGCCCGCTGCTCCCCTCAGCAGTGTACTTCAGTCTGCCTGCTCTGCTCCCCGCTCTGGCTCTGGTGAATTCTCTCACCCTACCGTGCTTCTGACTGTACCAGTGCTTGTATAAATAAATAAAAATAAATCTTAAAAAGAATAAATAAATAAACAAATTAGAATTAGGGATCAAAATGATAAAATAGGAGTTTTCTACCATCTTCCCCCCAAAAATACCAACTTAGACACTCACAAACAAGAGTGCCTTCGTGGAATAATGGGAATCCAATACAGAAGTTCTAGCACACTGTTGGAGCAAAGTCATTCAAAACTGAATGAATTAAAGAATGTAAGAAGAACAGTTTCACTTTGCTATTTATACATGTAGCCACTAAAGACACCCATTTCTTTCTGACTCCAGAATACAAGGGTATGCTATGTGATTGAGAGACAGGGAGTGTCCGAGAGAAGAGCAGAAGAGCTCAGAATGGAACATATCACAGGATGCAGATTGTACTACGTGGTATAGTCCATCAGGAAACTAAATCTTAGCTGCTAAAAATATCTTGCCTGCAAATCTTCTCAGTAGACTCATGGGTTACTCCACTGTTCTGTATGTCTCACTCACACTTCCACCACCACCCCGGCTCTCTTCCATAGACAGCTCTCTGTGCTAATCACTGACAGTCCTAGAAACAAGCCTTTGAGGACAGCTTGTAAACACAGGCACACAAACACATGGAACACACAGAGCAGTCCTGTGGAACTGGGAAAAAACACAAAACTAAACGTTAACCTAGAGAAACCAAGAAATGAGAAACTGTCAGCACCTTCTCTGATTTTGTTGGATTGAGTAAAGGCATACCAATGTTAAGAATTCCTTTCCAAAAGGTGACAAAAAGTGTGTAGCAGACCTCAACCATTAGCTAAGAAAAAAGAAAAAAAAGCAAAGACTCAAATAAAATCAACATGAAAGAAGATATTAAAACCAGTAATACAGAAATATAAAAGCATGACACTACTATGAAAATTATATACCATAATTTAAACTAGATAATCTAGAAGAAATAGTTGTCTAGAGAAAACACAGCCTACCAAGACCAAATCATGAACAGAAAATCTGAGTAGGTCAATGAATAAGGAGATTAATTTAGTAATCAAAAACCTCCCAACAATGAAAATCCCAGGGTCAGATGATTTCTGTGGCAAATTCTACTACACATTTAATGAATTAAAGTAAATCATTCTCAAGCTGTTTTGGAAAAACTGAAGGAGAAAGAACACTTCTACATTCATTTTACAAGGCTAGCAATGCCTGACACTAAAGCCAGAAAAAGATACTGTAAGATTATTCCTTTTGGGACCTCCCCTGTGGTGCAGCGGGTTGAGCGCTGGGTTGCGAAGCTGCCCGCAGCCTCTGCAGTGCCGGTTCAATCCCCGGTCCCTGGGCGAGGGTCCCACATGGCACGCAGACCTCTCCTGCCGCCTGCTACTCCCCTCAGCAGTGTATTTCGTCAGTCTGCCTGTTCTGTTCTCCGCTCTGTCTCTGGTGAATTCTCTCACCCTCCCGCGCTTCTGACTGTACTCAGCGCTTGTATAAACAAACAAACAAACAGACAAATAAATAAATAAATAAATTGATACAAAAATTGTCAACACAATGCTAGAAAACCAAATTTAACAGCATATTAAAAGTTTCATACACTGTGATTAAATGGGATCCATCCCTGGGATGCAAGGATGGTTCAAAATACACAAGTCAATACATATGATACATTACATTAATAAAATGAATGACAAAAAATTATGCAATCAGCTCAACAGATGCAGAAAAAGCATTTGAAAAAAATAATATCATTTATGATCCACCTTTCAACAAATTGAGTATGGAAGTAATGTACCTCAATGTAATAAAATGCATTTATGATAAGCCCATAACTAACATCATACTCAAAGGCATAAGACAAGGGTGCTCGCTCTCATCACATCTATTTAACATAGTGGTGGAAGTCCTAGCAGAAGCAATTAGGAAAGAAAAATAATATCAAAATAAAGAAAAGGAGATTATCAATGTTTGCAGATGACATGATCTTCTAACTCTACCAAAAAGCTCCAGCCCAAAACCAAAGAGAAGAGAAGGAGGCTGCAAGTGGCCACAGTGAATACAGTCTGCTTAGGGGAGTCAGCAGGGCCTGGAACTGGTATGATTGCTGGTACGTATTCCCTTGAACACTTGGGGAGTATAGGATCTTGGTGCATAGTGTCCCTAGACTTGTTGGCAGGGAACTCCTAAACTACAGGCTTCAGAATGCAATGCGTGAGTTCCCACCTACCTTCTATGCTGCACAACCTCTGGGCCTAAGCCCATGGTGTATTGTCAGAAACTATGCATAACCAAAGTGAAAACAGTTTGTGAAATGGGCATCCTGGTTGCTGGTGGCCAGTGTGGGAAGCCAAGAGTGTTATCTACCTTCCCACTGAATGCTTTTTTGGGCTTCCCCTTAAGTTCCTAACTGGACTGCTAGAGAATGCAGAAATCCTAGGGAGAAGATTTAAAACAGCAGAATGGGGTCTCCCTGGTGGTGCAGCGGGTTGAGCACCGTGCTGTGAAGCTGTCCACAGCCTCTGCACGCGGGTTCGATTCCCGGTCTGCCAGGGAGAAACCCACATGGCATGGCAGACCTCTTCTGCCTCGCCTGCTGCTCCCTTCAGCAGTGTCTTCGGTCCATCTGCCTGTTCTACTCCCCGTTCTGTCTCTGGTGAATTATCTCACCCTCCCGCGCCTCTGACTGTATCCCAGTTCTTGTATAAATAAACAAAAAAATCTTAAAAAAAATAAAACAGCAGAATGATCAGACAAAAATATACAACACACAGTAATTTCCCTTGAGATCTCTAGGGAGTATGATACTACAAGAAAAGACAACTCTCCAGAACTCAATTTCAAAAATTTGGAAGGTCTTATCTTTCCATCAGACAGAGAATTGCCATGATAAAGAAATTCCAAGAAATTGGAAAAAAAAGGAGGAAAAAAATGAGTGTCGTGAAAAAATGTAATTAATTAGCAGAAATTAGAAATTAAAGGTTTATACAGAAAATAAGGGAGTTTCAGGGTGCAAAAAATGATCCATAGAGGAGATATAAAATTCTTCAGAATGCTGTGGAAGCAGACAGACCAAATGGTGGGCTGAATTAGTCACCCTGAAGATTATAATACATGAAGGACCCAGGTGGAGATATATGTTGGAAAAAAGAGGAATAAACACTTTGATGTATTTCCAGCTTTATTAGGAAGGGCAACATAAGGATAATAGGTATCCATGAGGATAATAGAGAGAACAGAATTTATTCAAATAAATTATAGAGGAAAATTCTTTAAATCTAGGGACTGATTTAAACATACAAGTTCATGGAGCTAAAAAACATCTGGCTATTTAAATGCAATAACACACCAAGACACATATTGTGAAACTACCAAGAGCTCAAGACAAAGAATAATGCAAATGGCAAGGGAAAAGAAATAGGTAAGATAAAAAGGAAATCCCATCAGGCTGACATCAGAGTTGTCTGAGGAAACTATGGGTAAGGAGAAATGGACTGACATATTTAAAATATTAATGATAAAAATTGATAAAAAATATGAAAAACAGATAAAAACACAAGAATACTATATCCTACAAGACTCTCCCTTAGATATGAGGGAGAAATAAAGGTCTTCACAGAGAAACAGAAGCTAAGTGAGTATACCAACACCAGACAGACCTCCACTATAAGAAGTGTTGAAAGGGGCTCTCCTATCTAAATCAAAGAGAAGAAATTCCACAATTTCTCCTGGGTGTGGGGTGTAGCATATACAGTTGTTAAGGAGTGACATTGTACACCTAAAACTTATCCATTGTTGTAAACCAGAATTATCTCTATTTAAAAAAAGATGAGAACTTAAAAACACAAGAAAGAATAAGTGTTGAGGAGGACATGGAGAAAAGGGAATCTTTGTACACATTGGTAGGTTCAGCTACCATGGAAAATGGTATGAAGAGATGTTAAAATATTAAAAATGGAACTATCATATGATCTAGCAATTCCACCTTTGGTTATAAATACAAAAAGATAGCAGCACTCCCATGTTTATTACACTATACTCATGCTAGCTAAGGTATGGAAACAAACTAAGTGTCCAACAGTGGATGAATGCATAAAGATGTGGTAAACTATATATAGCAGAATTTCATTCAGCTATAAGAAAGAAGGAAATCCTGCCATTCTAGCAACATGGATAGACCTTGGGAGCATTATGCTAAGTGAGATAAATCAAACAGTGAAAGACAAATACTGTGTGATCTCATGTATATCTGGAATTTAAAAATCCAAACTTGTAGTTTAAAAACTGAGAGTAGAATGGTTGTTTCTCTAGAGGATGGGAAGTGGGGAACTGAGGTGATGTTGGTCAAAGGGTGAAAACTTCTAGTGAGAAGATTATGAGTACATTCTAGAGATCTATATACAGCATTGTGGTTGTTGTCAACAAAACTGTATAATGTACTTCGAAGTTGCTAAGAAACTAGATATTAAATGTTCTCACTACAAAATGAAATTATAATTACCATGTGATGTGATGGAGGTATTAGCTAATGCTATGGCAGTCATCATACTACAGTATGACATATTCAACATGTCAAATCAAGATGGTATATACCTTAAAATTACACAGTAGTGTATGTCAGTTATAGATCAATAAAAATATGAAGTATTTAACAAAGTAAGAAATATGCTTGACCATTAATGGAAGAAAAGGTAGCTAAATAGATATAGGAAGATTATTAAAAATCATTGCTACATGATTAAAATGATAGGGTGTGTAGTGTAAGGAAAAATGTCAGGCTTTTCTGCCCTCCCGCCATCAGGATAGATGATGGATCCTTGCTGTCCTGAATGCATGCCTGATGGCGGGCACATGGAATAGGGTGTGGGCATAGGTAGATGGGATTCACCTGGGCTAAGACTGTGTTTTTAAGGGCGGCATCACAGGGATGCCGGTAGAAGCCAAAAGAGAAGCCGAGAAAGAAGCAGTAGAAGCCAAAAGAGAAGCTGAGAAAGGAGCAGCAGAAGCCGAGAGAAGGCCGGAGAGACCAGAGTGAAGACTTGCTGGGGGCTGGGAGGCCTGCCAGCTTACCAACCCCTCAGCGCCCCTGCCTGCCATGTACCTGGTAATCCCAATAAAAACCTGCAAAACCACTGATGACTCTGACTCCTCCTTTACCTGGTCTGCTGGATCATAGAAAACCTGCACTGTGTCCTGTCCTGACCCTACAGGTGCAATAGAGAAAAAAAATGGCATTATTTTTCTAATCTTATAGAATTACTGGATACTAACATTCATCACAATACTAAACAATGTCACCATCATAAGACATAGTTTTTAAAATACATTTGAGCTATGAATTCTTTAAAATAAAATCACTCAACCTTCAGCTTGACATAATGTATAAATGTATACATGGGTATAAAGTAAAGTATAAATGTAAATATGTATGTAGTAAAAACACCTCTAACTTGGTGGTTTTTTTTTTTTTTTAAGTCTGTGTGAGAAAGATTCTTTTAGTGACACCATGGTCTTTCTTCTGCTTTATGGCCCACAACATCAGCCAAACTCTCAGTAGACTTTGCTTACCACATTTTCCCTGAATTCTAACCCTTGTACCTCTAAAATCCATGGGAATAGAGTGGTCAGTTTACTTTGGTTTGAGTGTAAATGAATGCTTTAAAGTAACTCTTAAAAGAAATCCATTAAAAATCCTCCCACTCTGGAAGTGTTCTGCCAAGACTAACTCAAAGCCATGAAAGATTTAGGGTTGGTTCCAAATTGGAACCTCTAAGATCTGTGTGGGTCTTTATTTAGATCAGCAAAAATTTCATATTTAACAGAAACTAAGAATATTAAACATCAAAACACCAAGTAATGTTCTAGACCCAAGAGCATTGGGATGAAACCCTGGAACTCCAGTGGGAATTCCCCAAGTGAAATGAAAGGATCACAGTCATTTCAGAAGACAAAGTCTTGGACAGGACACTGACATGGGCATTCTGTGAACTGGCCTAGCTATATATAATCCCTTCATATTTACTTTGTATCTTAATAAAGTAAGCAATTATAATTATGACTAGTCATTTGTCCAATAGCTATCACTTCATGTTAGGAAAATAGTTATTGCTTTACTTTTTAAGCTGGCAATGGCAATAACTCCCATTCATTAGTAGTACTGGTAGCATGTGCCTGTGGGTGGTTCCATATACCAGCTCCATTCTGAGCATTATTCTGCTAGGCACTGTGAAAAATATTTTATGGAAGCTTCAATGCATACTGGATATTATCATTACCATTGCAAATGATTTTATTTAATCATTGCTTTAACCTCATTTTTCATAAGAGGCAATGGTGGCTCAGAAAAATTAAATAACATTGTTAATTAATACAACTATTAAAGTGGCAGCCAAATTTGTTTACTTCATAGCCTAAGCTCCTAACCACATGCAACACTGTCACTCTACAAATCTGAAACCTGCTGTGAAGTTTACAGGAGCATTCTGAGGCACATTGATTATTTGGCTTTAAATGGCGAAATAAATTCCTACCCTCAGGTACTTTGAGGCTCATTTTTCCTTCTACTAAGTCTATGAGCAAATGCTCATGGTAGCAGACTGAGTTTGAACCTCATTTGTACATTGAAACAGTACCCTGAATCAGCTATCTCACATGCATAATATGAGGATATAATTAGATGATGTGTGTGAAAAAACTTTGGAACTATAACAATTTCTTTATAGATGGACAGCATCAACAGACTGTACTGTCTGTATTCTATCCTTTAATAATAATTCCTATTTTCTGAACCCTTGATCTTTGCTAGGTACTAAGCTAAATGTATTATGTCTAATTGTACTGTCAATCTTCAACATAATTTTGTGAAGTGGTATTGCAACCTCATTTTAAACAGAGGGAACTGAAATTCAGTGTGTAACTGCCCTGATGTGGACAATTAATATGTGACTGACCTGGAGTATTTTTTGCCCATTTTTGTCTAGATCTGATGAGGAGATATTAATAATGTGTCTATAGTTAGAAATCTATAGATAGATATGTGTGTGTATGTCTATAAGTGAATATATAGTATGTACATGAAATGAATAATATCAGCAGGATGGTCAGAGAGAATCTACTACTAGGAGATATTTTGGAACTCAAAAGCTGACAGCTACTTCACACATAGCTCAACAATAAGTTTTTAGAAGCAGGTAAAGAAGGCAATTTTTTTGTTCTTGTTATTCAATTGTGATTCTTGGGACACCTGTGTAAGTATATACAGCATGCTTGATAAAAATGCAATTCTTAAGTCTCTCCTCAGACTACTGAGTAAGAATCTCTGGAGAATATGGCCCATAAACAAGCATTTAAAACAAGTGATCTTATTCAAATTAGAGTTTGAAATCCATTGCATAAAGTAATGGACACTTTGGTTTTATCCTTGGTTGTTTTTATATATAGACTTTTTTTTTTTAATGTTCTGCTTTGAAATAGAGCAAATAACTTCTCCATAATAATAATAGTTTAATTTCATAATAAGATTTATAAAGAATTACATTAACGTAACTCTGGGGCACAAAATCTCCCAGACAGGCAGAAAGCATTTGTAAATGTATTTTGTCCATCAATAGGTCATCATTTACATGCCAAGTAAAAAAAAGGTATAGGGCCTCCCTGGTGGCGTAGGCGGTTGAGCGCAGTGCTGTGAAGCTCTGTCCACACCCTCTGCAGTGCCGGTGCGATCCCTGCCGGCCATGGAGCAACACACAGGGCCAGCAGACCTCTCCTGTCTCGCCCGCTGCTCCCTTCAGCAGTATATTTCAGATTGCCTGTTCTGTTCCCTGCTCTGTCTCTGGTAAATCCTCTCACCCTCCCACACATCTGGCCTGTACCCTGACTCTTGTATAAATAAAATAAATCTTTAAAAAGAAAAAAAGAAAAAAAAGGTATAATTGGTCACAAGATTAATTTCCTCTAGGCAAGGAAACGCCAGTCAGTCACATGTGGGGCCACTTGCTTGTTAATAGCTCCTTCTGTAAATAAGTTACAAATTAAACCACCAGATGTAAATAATCAATTAGGCATTTGTTAGAAGCAATGGTATTCCCCTTTGAGTTTTATAAAGGTTTCTGAAGTCATTTTTAATCCACAAAGGGAAAATTACTTTTCCTTAGATGACTCACAGTATTTTATTCATATCAAACACAGATTATAGAGACTGCTGAAGACCACAAATCCAACTTAATGGGCTTTGATTATCACAGAGTTTTTCCTAAAGAATATGGAAGTAATTCATTCTAAAATAGTCTCAGTGAAGTTGAATTTTCCTGTGTCTTGAAGTCTTATTTAACCTGACCTTGGGATGATAGGGATAGGGGAGGGTGATTTACTCAGTGTAGGGTAAGGTAAAAGTATCTGCCCTCCCGCCATTAGGATAGATGAGGGAACCCTGTGGTCCTGAATGCATGCCTGATGGCGGGCAACAGAAGTGGGTACACCTGGGCTGAGAGACTGAGTTTATAAGGGCGGTGTCACGGGGACGCGTGCAGAAGCCAAGAATGAATGGAAGCCGAGAGAACGCCAGAGAGCCCAGTTAGAGTGAAGATTTGCTGGGGGCTGGGAGGACTGCCAGCCTCCTGGCCCCCCAGCACCCCTGCCTGCCACATGCCTGGTAAATCTAAATAAAAGATCTGCGAAAATGACTCCTCCTTTACCAGGTCTGCTGGATCAGAAAACCTACTCAGTGGTCCTTCCAGCCCCTATACTCAGCTTATTGTACTTTAATCAAGAACATTGTTGCAAGTTATAGGCTCTGGATTGGTTGGTTTGCATATGAAAGGAACAATCTTCCCTGCCCCCAGCACCCTTGCCTGCTGTGTACCTGTAAAACCCCAATAAAAGACCTGCAAAAACCACTGAGGACTCTGATTCCTCCTTTACCCGGTCTGCTGGATCATAGAAAACCTGCTCAGTGGCCATTCCTACCTCTGCACTAGGGCTGGATGCAGTTTTATATTCTGTATTTTTAATAGCTCCCCAGGATAACCTGGTGTAAACTTAGCTATAAGATGCTTTTTAGCAACAAAATTCTGCACTTTATAGTCAGTAACTTCCCTTTATTGCAGGAAGGGAAGATTTTTGTTGCATTTTATATAACTTCCTATTTAAAACTTTATTATTGTCTAGATCAGCACTCTATCTGAGCTCTCTTGCGTTCTCTGCTGCTCTCTTGGCTTCTGTTCGTTCTTGGCTTCTCTTTCGGCTTCTGCTGGTGTCCCCGTGACGCCGCCCTTAAAAGCCCAGTCTTAGCCCAGGTGAATCCCTTCTACCTATGCCCACACCCTATTCCAGGTGCCCGCCATCAGGCATGCATTCAGGACCGCAAGGATCCATCATCTATCCTGATGGCAGGAGGGCAGAAAAGCCTGACATTTTTTGCTTACCCTATACCTAGTGAGTCCAAATCTTTGGTAAAATACCCAGAAGTATGAACTTCCTAAAGTTCTCTGGGTTTCTGAGATACATGAGCCATTTTGAAGACCACTGATCAGAATTTTATTAAAATGCCTCTCAGTACTGGAACATTTAACATATATACACAACAGGGCTTCATATGATACCTACTGGACAGAAACTGTGAAAGAGTATATAATAACATATATATAAAATATTACACACATATACATAAATATAAATATACTTTTACTTGATCTTTGCTCTACTCCTGAGCTTAAACAAGAGAATTATTTATTACTCTGATTTTAGGGCTGAGTTCTAGGACTATGGCCCATTGGTGATCTGTTTATGGTCACAAAAATGTGTGGCATATTCCATTATTTGTTCAGAATATTTGCTGCCCTTTCTTTCCATATCCTTCTCAGGAGTCTGTAAAGGCAGGAATGGACACAGTGCAGGTTTTCTGATCCAGTAGACCGGGTTAAGGAGGAGTCCTGGAGCCCTCAGTGGTTTTTGCAGGCTTTTTTACTGGGATTACCAGGTACATGGCAGGCAGGGGTGCTGGGGGGCCGGGAGGCTGGCAGTCCTCCCAGCCCCCAGCAAATCTTCACTCTATCTGGTCTCTCTCTGGCATTCTCTCTGCTCTTCTCAGCTTCTCTTTCGGCTTCTTCTGGCATCCCTGTGATGCCGCCCTTAAAAAGCACAGTCTCAGCCCAGGTGAACCCTATCTAATCTGCCCACACCCTATTCCATATGCCCGCCATCAGGCATGCATTCAGGACCGCAAGGATCCATCATCTATCCTGATGGCAGGAGGGTAGAAAAGCCTGACATTTTTCCTTACCCTACAGAGTCCCTCCCCATGAGAGGAGTATACCTACTGTTCAATTGACATCAGATTTGGCCCTTTAACTTATTTTACAGAGGAACATGAGTGCAAGAGGCCGTGCCACTTTCAAGCAGAAACATTAAGAGTTACCTCATCAATTTAAATTTTTCCTCTGCCATCAGCCTATCAAGTCCCTGTTATAAGCTGCTGCTATTTTTGTCAGAAAGAAGAGGACTTGGAATAGAGCAGGATCCAACCTGCGGTGATCACAAAATACCCTTTGTTTAACTCTGAAATTTTGGGGTTACTAAACCGTCTCCCCTATCCTCTGGTAACAGATGGAAAAATGGGAATTAGAACCCAGGTCTTCTGTCCACGTCTTGCTGTTTCTAATTAGCGGAAGACAGCTGTCTCTGCCCTAGGTGCAGAGGGGATTATTTGATCCCATTGTTAGGGCTGAAACTGGTGGAAGGTATGTTTTTGGTATACTCACTGGAATTTAGAATACAGATCTCAAATTTCCTCTAACCAACAAATTCTGTGGTTCTTTGACATTCCCAATAAAAAATTCATGATCCACTGTTGTACAAGGAAGCAAAATTTGCCACATCAAATTTTATTTTTTTTTGGCAAGAGGTTGATTTCATAGGAGAGGATTTGAAATCTGGGTAGAGGCTGTTTTTGAAAAAGATACTCACATGTAAACTTCTCTCTTTACTGTATTGAGAAGACCTAACCTTCTTTTATGTCTTTTCAATGGGAAGGCTGAAATGTGCCTTTCTTGGTAAAGTTCCTCTTTCTTCCCCCTAAACCTCCCTTGTCTCAGAGCTAAGTTATTTAAGGTGGCATCTGAAAACACATGGCAAGTTTTCTCAGTTTTCTGGTGTTTCTCCCATGTACACAAGAGGTATACGTTTATTATCAATCTTCTCTTTGACTTTTTCCCTTCTCAGTCTATCTGATTGTAAAGGGCAGGAATGGGCACAGTGCAGGTTTTCTAGGATCCAGCAGACCGGGTAAAGGAGGAGTCAGAGTCCTCAGTGGTTTTTTGCAGGTCTTTTATTGGGATTACCAGGTACACGGCAGGCAGGCAAGGGTGCTGGCAGGCCTCCCAGCCCCAGCAAGTCTTCACTCCATCTGGACTCTCCGGCCTTCTCTGCTTCACTCTCACTTTCTGTTCGTTCTCTGCTTCTTGGCTTCTGCTGGCGTCCCTGTGACGCCGCCCTTAAAAGCCCAGTCTTAGCCCAGGTGAATCCCATCTACCTATGCCCACACCCTACAACAAGTGCCCGCCATCAGGCATGCATTCAGGACCGCAAGGATCCATCATCTATCCTGATGGCAGGAGGGCAGAAGCCTGACATTTTTCCTTACCCTGCACTGATGCTTCTTTATTTGCTAGCCCGAAAAAACCGAGAGGGGTACAGAATGATTTCCTTTTTGCCCTGATTTGGTATTTGGGCTAGTACTCTTCGTGGGGTTACTAAACTCAACACTGCAATTGAAGTTTAACTGTAGCATTAATTTATAGGGTTTAGGGACCTCCCTGGTGGTGCAAGGGGTTAGGTCTCAGCACTATGAAGCTATCAGCGGCCAATGCAGCACAAGTTCAATCCCAGCCAGGGAGCTAACCCATATGGCAGCAGACCACTCCTGTCTTGCCTGCTGCTCCCTTCAGCAGTGTTTTTCAGTAGATTTGCCTGAAATACACTCACCACTCTGTCTCTGGTGAGTCCTCTCACCCCCTGCACCTCTGGCCTATACCCCAGTTCTTATATTCATAAATAAATCAATCTTTTTAAAAAAAATTTACAGAATTCACTGAGAAATAAACCACCACATATAATAATCCAAATATGAAAAAAAAGTTGCCAAGTTCCAGATAATAGGCCTCACTTTATCTTTTTTTTAAATAAAGATTTATTTATTTATACAAGCACTGGATAAAGTCAGAGGTGCAGGAGGGTGAGAGAATTCGCCAGGGCCAGAGTGGGGAGCAGAGCTACCGAGGTACACTGCTGGGGGGAGCAGCGGGCAGCAGGGGGTGTCTGCGCGCCATGTGGGACCCTCCGGGGATCTAACCTGTGCGGCAGAGGCTGCGGGTAGCTTCGCAGCCCAGCGCTGAACCGCTGCGCCACCAGGGAGGCCCCAGCCTCACTTTTTCTTTGGGTTCACATAAAACTTAGACTCAGATGGTGTTTTCTAACAAAACATGTTTTTTTTTTTTTTTCTAACTGTTACAATTACCCTTTTATTTTTGTATTAAATGAAACTTTATTTGAAGAAAAAATCTCTCAGCATTCAAAAAAGATAAACACATGCAATTTGCAGCAACATGGATGGCACCGGAAGGGATCATGCTCAGCGAAATAAGCCAGAAAGAAAAAGAAAAATACCGGATGGTCTCACTCATAGCAGGAATCTAGAAAACTTAAATAAGGGACCAGGAAAATGAATAACTATAAGAAAGTGAAAATCAAAATCAACAAAAAACTATGAACCAGAGACACTCTATGGGGGGTGGGGAGCGGGGAGGGGAGGGATCAGAGTCAAAATAAGGGGGTTGCAATTGTACAGGGAATATAAAAATAAAATGTATTAAAAAAAAGAAACAGATCTTGAGATCTAAGACAGGGAAAGCATAAAAAAAAAAAGAATCTTACCAGCTATAAGGTTTTCATCTACTTGAATGCAAACTGTCATTAAACAGTAGTTAAGCTAAAAAGAAATAAAACAAAATTACTCTGAGACAAGCCAAGCTAACACATTCATTGTAAAAGGGTGACTGTGATTTATTCTACCCCCATCTGGGTCACACAAATCAATACTTCATAATATTTTCATATGATAAATTTGTTTATATTATTTATTTGTGGTCCTTTCCTCCCTTCCTTCACAAGCTAAATTATCTTCACAATTTATAACTTGAGTTAAAAAAAATTTTTTCCCTCAAGTTAATTTTTTTTTCCTTAAAGATTTATTTATGCATACAAGAGCTGGGGCACAGGCCAGAGATGCGGGGGGGTGAGAGGATTCACCAGAGACAGAGTGGGGAACAGAACAGGCAGATTGACTGAAATACACTGCTGAGGGGAGCAGCGGGCGAGACGGGAGAGTTCTGCTCACCTGGCCGGCCGGGGATAGAACTCATGCTACAGAGGCTGTGGATTGCTTCATAGTGCAGTGCTTAACCCCCTGCGCAACTAGGGAGGCCCCCCTCAAGTTAATTTTTATAAAGATAATTCAGTCTATTCCAGTTCTTCTAAATCCTTCATTACTGCTCAAAATTTAAAATCTCTGGTAGATTAATTTCATTTTCAGAGATTTAAAAGTAGTTTTGCCAAGTGGATTATTTTGTACTTTAAGCATCTGAAACCAAGAGAGATAACGCAGCTTGCCTTATAGTTCTCAGTGTACCAATTTTTCACTTGGTTAA
Source organism: Talpa europaea (assembly GCF_964194135.1). NCBI lineage: Eukaryota > Metazoa > Chordata > Mammalia > Eulipotyphla > Talpidae > Talpa > Talpa europaea. The sequence continues at coordinate 95,157,911 of NC_140069.1, read as the reverse complement.
ATTTATTTCCAAGTATTTTATTCTTATTGATGACATTCTAAATGGAGTGGTTTTCTTCCTTTATTTTAAAAATTGTATTATTTTTTCACTGAGGTAAAATTGGTTTATAACACTGTATATGATTTAGGGGAAAAGATGCATACAGATGAGGTAATTTCAATGGGGAAAAAAGTTGTTGACAACCCCAAATTTAAAAACCAAGATTTGGGTTTTTAAAATTGGAAATATGAGAACAGTTATTCTTAGCAAAAAGTAAAGTGATTTATAATAAATAAATCAACAAATAAATTTATTGACTTACCTACTCTGGGTCCAAATTTTATTCCACATGATTCTATTTAATCCTCCCTAAAGCAGTTTGGCAAAGTATATGTCATCCTCATTGTCTGGGATGAGGAAATTGAGTTCCAGAGATGCTAGTCTATCATAACCACCATGTGACTGGCATCTAATCCCCAGTTCCTCAGAAGTCAAAGTCCATAAGCTTTCCTGTATACTGCTTTTCTCCTATTTGGCTTTGAAATGCATTTTTACTCTGGCTATCATATTTATCATCTCAAGTTTCTTCCTCAATTACATAGTTCATTTCCAAAATAAATATTTATGCACAACTTCTATCTTAACAGGAAGCAGAGAATTAAAAATCACAAAATTGCCAAAAAAACTACTGGTGATCTTCCTACGGGAAAGGGAAGTTGTGGTTTGCAAGGAACACATGTGAAGACCTCTTAGCAGCAGTTTGTGGGCTGCTGGACCACAAGAGAGTGGGGAAGGCAATGAGAAAGCACAGCACATAAATGTGCACTTGCACTCCCTTCATAAGTAAGAGTTATTGATGGGATTAATTTGGATTTATCAAATAATCTGTAACATTCTAAATTTATAAATTTATAAACACCTAGTCCAACTATTAAAGTCAGTAGACTCCATGCAACTTTTCAACCACTAGGTGTCACTGTTGTTTATGAAATACAATGACACATTCTCAGGTGACTTCTATCCTCTTCTCTCACGTTGACCATTTATCTAAGAGCTAGCTGTAAGAGATCAAACACATGGCTCTTGACAAGGAATTTGCATTTTTGTTGAAAGAAACAAGCCTATGTGAAAAGTTACACAATATACAAGAGAATGCATAGATTTGTGACTACTTGTAAATATAGGAGGCAGAGAAACAGGAGGTATAAAATCTGAGAGAGAGAGGAATAAATGTCAACTGGAGAGGATGTAGACGGTTCCATAGATGTGATGTGAATAGATATGATATTTTAATGGATGAGTAAGAGATGGCCAAGATAGGAAAAGAGTAATCATTCCAAGGAAGGGGAATCATATGAGCGCGAGCAGGGAGGTGGAAATAAATACAGAGTTTCGATGAACTTGAGGATTCATTTGAGGTGGAGTGGGAGTTGGTTGTGGAGGAGACAGATTGTATGGGACTAGAAATAACAAAGAAGAGTATCCGAGCAGGTGGTCCCTCCTGAATTTGTCTCTAAAAGTTTGTGAGCAGAAAAGTGATGTAATGAAATGTCATTGTAGGAATTGGGTCAGATACCTCACTCCTTTGTAAATCATTATTTGAGTTTTCTTTCCTATGTAATTAATGACTTTATCCCCCTGATTTTGAGAACTACCCTTTTGTCGGTTGTCATGTTCCCCTCCAAATCTAGATCTGGGGAATAACAAATCTCCTCCCACTTCACCTCCGACATAAAACTGGCACCTGCTTCTCTTCATGGTATAGGCCAGAAGCGCTGTGCGCGCACGAGAGAGAGAGAGAGAGAGAGAGAGTGTGTCACCAGAGACAGAGTGAGGAACAGAAAAGGCAGACTGATCAAAGAACACAGCTGAGGGAAGCAGCGGGTGAGTCAGGAGAGGTCTGCTGTGCCATGTGGGTAGCTCCCTAGCTGGCCAGAAATTGAACTCAGGCTGCAGTGGCTGCGGATCACTTCATAGGTTGCGTCTTAACCCTTGCGTCATCAGGAAGGCCCTGATTTTTAAATTAATATGAATTTGTGCTCAGAGATACTTCGGCAGCTAGCATCTCTTAAAAATATTATAAAGGAAAAAAATGAAACATGTGCTTTTACGTGAGAGCACGTCTCCAAGCAAAGGCTCCTTTATTCTAGTCGTGCTGAACCAGGTGAGCAATTGTTTCAGAGCTTTTCTCCTTTGCCCCAAAACTTCACCTAATAAAGTTCTGAGAGCATTTAAAAAAAAAAAACCGAAAAAAAAGAAAACCAAAACCTTTCAGATTTCCAGTCCCTTTAATTAGGTTCTTCGAGGAGAGGGCAGAATGGCGGGCCGAGGGTGAATAAGGTGGCGCTTCTCGAGCCCCATTCGGCAACTGGTCAGTCCTCATCCTCTGTCGCAGCTGGGCCTCGCTGGGGTGGACACAAGCCATCGGGTCCACGACGGATGGACGCCACGGGCCACTCGGTCTGTCACCAGCCTCGAGGCCCGCTGGGGCGCGCACGCCTGAGGCCCGCGGGCAGGGCACGGAGATAAGCCACAAAAGTGGCGTCAAGGACCAAGACCGTGGAGAAGCCGAAGAAGAAGACAAACAACATGTTCAGGCGACGAGCACAGGGTCCCAGCCGTGCCGCGGGTCTGGGCGCTTCCCGGGCGGCGCCTGGCCTCACCATTCGGGTCCTCCCGGCCTCGCAGAGGCGCTTCCGCGTTTGTCGTCCCGCGGCCGCGGGCCCCCGCGCGGGCCTGGAGCAGCCGCGTCCTGCAGGGGCGCACGGGATGCACCGAGAAGGGGCCGGACGAGCTGGGCGAGGTGGTCACGGTAAGGAGAACGTGTGTTAATGACAAAGTGGGCAGTCGTGGTGGTGTCCGAGGCCCCAGCCCTGGCAGAGACGTGTAGGGGCCACAGAAAACCGCCGCGCTTCTCTAGGCTCCCTGTGGTTGAATTACAGAGTCCTGGATGGAAAAACACGTAAATTTAGAAGCTTGAAACTTGTTCGTGCGTTCTCTGTGTTCTCAAGACAGATGCTCTCGAGGCTTGCATCCTGCGCCTTCTGTCCATATTGCAGTTCCCGAGCTGAACCACTGTGTCTTGTGAGGGCCATTCGTTTCTTCTCTTGCCTACAACGCCCCCAGCATCTCTTTTCCTATTCATTCCTGACTCCAGGTTAACTCATACACATTCTTTTTTTTTTTTTTTTTTTTAAGTAGAGACTGTTATGTACTCACTCTAAATCCTCAGCCCCATTGTCAGTTCCTCAGGGAAATGTTCGCCACACGTTGGTCAGTTTCTTTATATTAAGCTTTTATGGGTGATTGTCCTCTATATCAGTTTTCCCTACTCAGATATATCTGATATTTGTATGACTGGTTGATTAACCTCTGCTCCTCCTACTAGAATGCGAATTCCTTGGTAACAGTCCATGTCTGCATTTGCTCACCATTATTTCTACTCTTATCACTGTGGGAGACAGTAAAAATCATTACATGGTGTCTCTAATGATCCCATGGGATGGAATGAGGTGATTAAGAAGTTGAAAATTCAGACTTAAATTTTTCTTAGATAGGAGGGCTCTTAATGCTTTTAGGGCCATTCCAAGTTGCAGGAGAAAAGCAACCTTACATTTCATTAACATGGCAGGCAGTACTGAACCACTTGTACCCTGAGCCTGTAGGACATAGAAACAATAGCCTCTTACAATCTGACTGTTCCAATTAAATAGCTTTTTACAATCTGTTACATTTAAATGGCATGGGGCTATAATTGTTGTACACAGTTAAGGGAGATGAAGCTAAAAGCATTCAAGCCATTCTGAGGACATTTCCACAAACAGTAAGACCTTTGCTGAAATGATCCTGCAAAATCGTTAACTTTTTGGTAGGGTTTATAGATTACTGCCTAGAGAAATAGAAGTCTGTATGGCAGAATGGGACAGATAGCTTAAAGTGGCCTTTCAAGAATCAAATTCAAGACTTTGGACATAATTTTTCACTAAGTCTTTGTTGCAGACAGTTCACAAGTGTGTTGTTTGCCATGTGGTCAAGATAACACAAAAGGCATTTTGTACAGTGATGACAGGATTTCCTTGCACTCAGTTTACTGTGTGGGTAATTCATGTTGTGGCCTTGTGAATGACTTAAATTCTTTTCTTGGTTGGTAACCCCCTTCTCATAAGTACTGAGTCATTCAGTGATCTCAGGACTATCAGGATCCATGTAAGTGTTTGATATGCATACCAGTTCATGCCTTCATCTTTGTATCATTAATCTTTGTACACCCCAGGGACTAACATAGTGCCTGGATCCACCATCTACTACCTGTGTGAATTTAGCCAAAATAATACATGTATCCAAGATTCCCGTTTCTTATCTGTGAAAGGAGATAAACACTTTAACTCTTGTGTTTTGTGAGGTTTGGAAGATAAAGTCATCCTAACTGCTGGCACATGGTAAATACTACATAAATGAGGTGATTACAATTATTAAAGCAACTTCTAAATGGGAGGAAACACCCAACATTCCAGAAAGCACATCCAACAAATAATATTTTGAAATACATTAGTCAGAATTCTTGACTCTGCTTTCTTGCTTCTCCTCTGAGCAGCTTGCAAACTATTACTTTCCTCTGACAATATACATTTCTTTATATCCAGCTTAGACAGGGAATTGGAGCTATCCAATGGATTATCAGTGGATTTTGAAACTCATAGCCAAAACACATACCTTGAAGGCCAAGTGCTTGAGAGAGAGAAGCTGCTTCAAAGTTCAAAAGCATGGCTTTCAATATCAGAATCTAAAGTCCTGAAGGTTAAAGGGTATGCAGATTATGCCAAACTCAACAGAATGTATGATGACATAAGACTTAATGAGGGACACCCAAATCCTGCCATGGTTCCCCCACCCCCTTCCAAGCAGAAAGGAATTGGTGTGTCATATCTGAGGGTTCCAAGTATAGCCAGAGGAAATTGAAGGCTGCTAGAAGTCCCTTGTTACCATGGTTTGGTAACATGATGATCCTGGGCTGATAACTCTAAGGACTTTCTCACAGAATACTGTGTACCCAGGGGTGAGGGAAAGGATCCTATGGGAGTACAGACTATTGAAAGAGATCCACTGATCTTGAAGGAACCTGGGGCAAGACAAAGAAGACTGTGTGTGAGTGTGTGTGTGTGTGTGTGCACAATGGCTAGAGGTAATATCCTCAGTACCTGCCAGCCCATTGTAACAAATACTTGTTGGAGAGATTTACAATCCAGCAGACACCACACATTGTAGTAGTTACTTTTTTTGTTGGTATGATAGATAAAATTTCCCAGGTGCCAGGTGTGGTGAGTAATTTGAATACTTATTTAGGCAGAAACTCCTTTTTTTCGTCATTTACTTCCCCTTAGAGTGGAAGGGGTCTTTCAGCCTTTAGGTGAGTGCAAAGCACAATGATTTCCAGACTATTGCAGCAGCACCTCTGTCAACGCAGTGGATTTAGGGTAATCTAATGGCCATTTCCTGTTGACTGCCCTTGCAACAGTCTGAATCTCCTCAATGTGGTTTCCTGTTAATCTCAATCAGCTCCTCCCCCAAGGCATTTGTAGAGGCCAGCAGAAAATATCCCTCTCCTGGAGACATGCTGCCTCATCAGGACTAGCAGCTCTTAGCAACATCGACCTTCTTATCACTGTAATCTGGAAAAGCACATGCTGTTCTCAATGATCTTGGCAATGGGCTTTATGAGAAAATTTTGTGGAAGTTGTCTTCCAGTTATAGCTAAACCACCAGGGTCAAATTCTATTTTGCAGTCAAGAGTCACTGATGAATACTGTTGCAAAGCCTGCAATATCCAGAGATAAAGTGCTCTAAACTCTGAATCTTGAACAATTCAAAAGAGAAGCAACATGGGGGTGCAGAATAGGGGAGCTGTTTTCAGAAGGAATATTTATCAGATTGTCCAGGTTCTTATCCTAACTCCAATATTTATTCTAAAGTCCAGAAACCTGTAAAATATATAGAAATAAAAAAATTAAATCAAAAGCACACACGTATTTAATAAATGTTAGGCCTTATTAGCACTTTAAAAATAAAATAAAATCCAGAAAGTTATTTTACTTTTTCTGGTCTTCAGTTTTCTTTTCCATAAATAGATGAAAAAGCTCTATGTACGATTTGGAGATTCAGTGAGAAATGCATACAGAGCACAGTGCCTGGTCTTTGTGAATTCTTAAAGAATGTTGGCTGCTCTTATAATTTTATTATCCTTACCAGTGTTGTTGGTTGCCTACCCTGAAGACATTTTCTGCTTCTCTCTTCCTTGTAATTAGAGCACTGATGTTGTGTATTTATCCGGAAGCACATACTGATAAATCTTGATTGAAAAACTAACTGCTCATTCTTAATTGGTTCCCTTTTATTTCTGAGCATACAGGGGGATAGATTTACCTAGCCGGTTGAAGGTGGGCATGGCCATGTGACTTGATGTGACCAATGAAAGAAGAGATGATGCTTGAGTCAATTCAACCAGTGACTCTTCAGATAAAAGTCTGAAGAAAGGATAGTGGGTGCAGATACCTCTGCCAAAATGTGATAGATATGTACTATGACGAAAAATCGATTTTCCAGCTTCAAACCATTGAAAGGATTGAAATTGGTTGTCATCTGTTAACTTTATGTAGCTCATCTTAAATGGTGGAGAACAACTATAAAATCTGCTTTGCTCTTTGCTAGCTATTTTGTATAACATCCTTTTGTCATTTTTTTTGTTTTTGTTTCATTTTTCAGAAATTATTTTCATTACAACTGTTTATTGTTCAGATTTCCAGAAATTATTAGTTCATACTTGTTTTGTTTATATCATATTGCACTGACCTTATCTTTTGCCATTTTGTGTTTTCTTTTGCAGCTATTATTTTTAACAAGCTCAACTTGCTTGTGTCAAAATTTGTCAGTCAATGTTCTAATAAGAAGAGGTAAATATTCTGCAGTTTTCTAAAAAACAATAAAATTTTATTAGAAAGGAGACAATACTTAGAACAAACTCTAGGACTAGATTGATAAGTTCCAAATTGCCTTGCCAAAGCCTTCTATGTCACTTGGGCTATGTTACTTAACTTTTGTTTGACTGCTGTCATCTATTAAAAGGGATAATGTTAGCATCTAACTCATAGGATAGTTTATAATATTTCATGGTAATTTTATGATTAATACTTGGTTAATATTAATAATTACTTTTTTTAAAAATTTTTTTTATAGAGGTATGTTTTATTTATTTATTTATCTGTTTGTTCGTTTTAGAAGCTATATAATTTTAAGAGCATAGCATGTAAAGATTTAACTTATCAGCTTTATTTTTTATTATTTATTTGTTCAGATTATAATTCTTGTTCTGTTCTTGTGACTATCAATTCTATCAAAAAGTATGTTTTAGTTCATTTTTAATCTATAAACATTTACCATGAAGAGAATATTCATTTTGATTATTTCTACTAGTTATATTTATTGTAATTTGCTTAAAATGTTATATTTAAATTTTTAGCTAAACCATGAGAAAACTTTGAATAATTACTCATACAATTTTTTAGGCTTATACTACATCTAGGATTGGCTTGTTGTTTTACAAGTTTAATTTTCTTTGTATTTTGTATCACTTTGTAGTTTGGGTCCTATTGAAGCTAAAAGGAAGCAGTAAAGTCAAAGTGTCTGTTTGCACTGAGGTCAGATGGTATGCTGGAAAGAGTTGATTCAAAATTGTATACTTCCCGGGCCTCCCCGGTGGCGCAGCGGTTGAGCGCTGGGTTGCGAAACTGCGCGCGGCCTCTGCGGCGCCGGTTCGATCCCCGGCTGCTCCCCGGCCACCGGAGGAGGAGGGTCCCACATGGCGCGCAGACCTCTCCTGCCGCCCGCTGCTCCCCTCAGCAGTGTACTTCGGTCCTTCTGCCTGCTCTGCTCCCCGCTCTGGCGAATTCTCTCACCCTCCCGCACTTCTGACTGTACCCAGTGCATGTATAAACAAAACAAACAAACAAACCAGCAAACAAATAAATAAAGCATGCCTCTATTAAAAAAAAAAAAAGCAAAAAAAAAATTGTATACTTCCCTTTTTCACATATGTCTGCATCTTCTCTGCATTTATTCAGCCGTTATTCAGTTCTCCAACAGATGGTAATTCCTGCCTGCTATACGCCAGCCATTGTTTAAGGCATTGGAAGCATAGCAGCAAAAAAAAAAAAAAAAAAAAAAAAAGACACCTGTTTTATGGAGCTTGCTTTTTAAATGGGGGGTAGAGGGTAGAGTGAGGATAGACAAAGCAAAAGTTTCATAAGTAGTTGGTAATAAGTGAAGAAGTGAAGTGCTCTGGAGAAAAATAAAGCGGTAAGGAATATGGGCAATGCTGAGGTGTTGGGAAGGCAGGAGAGCAAGCTGAAGGTGCATGTGGAAGAAGAATCTTCCCGACCCCCCCCTCCCCTCCCTTCAGCTCAAAGTGCCTGTGGGGATAGACTGCTTGGTTCATCTAAGGGAGACCAGTGATGTGTAGGATCTAGTAAGACTGTGTGGGGATTTTGACTTTTACTCTGTGTAAGATGGAAAGATAATATTTATCATTAGTTTAGGAAGCTAGACTGCTGTGGTTGACTAGTCTTGGTTCCTGATGTGTTAGTTGCATGTTACTGTTTTCTCTGTCCCTCTGCTTTCTTTTCTATAAAGTAGGATGGATGATCATGGCACCTCCTATAGGAGATAAGAATGAAGGTAAAAATAATATTTGTAGGGCCTTCCTTGGTGGCGCAGCGGTTGAGCGCTGGGCTGCGAAGCTGCCTGCAGCCTCTGCAGCGCCGGTTCAATCCTGGCCACCGGTGAGGGTCCCACATCATGCGCAGACCTCTCTGCCTCGCCAGCTGCTCCCCACAGCAGTGGATTTCATCAGTCTGCCTGTTCTGTTCCTTGCTCTGGCTCTGGTGAATTCTCTCACCCTCATGTGCTTCTGACTGTACCCAGTGCTTGTATAAATAAATGAATCTTTAAAAAAAAATTTGTAAAGTACTTTGAGTGGTTCCTGACACATACTAAATGCTTTGAAGTGTTCGCTATGTGGATAGATAAATGAAAATACCATTTTGACTATAGTATGACTAATTTATCATGTGTATGTGTGTTGCATGGAAAACCTGCTGGAACTAACGTTTGACTTCATGGTTATTTAAATACAGGTTGTGGCTTCATTGATAAAGTATCAAATATATAATTTAGAAGACAGGAAGCTTATATAATGTTATAAACCAATATTACCTTTAAAAAAAGAAAGCACTGTGGAAAGCATGATGAACTTGGAACTACACCTGAACTTCTGATATTATTTTTTCATTGAGGTTTTTTTCACTTCCAAATTTTTGAATTTCTAGTCCTCGTTTTTCTTACACATCACTTCAAATGAGAAACAATTTTTATATATGTTTGCAAAGAGTCCAAGGCTTTCCAGAGAATGCAAAAATTTACCTTTAAAAAACTAAAACCATAAAACTATTAGAACATTTAAAATAATATGAATTTGAAAAAGGATTAGGAGAGATTGGAAACTATTTAAGATGCACATAATGATGGGGGCTAATTTTCTTAATACATAAAAAACTTTTCATGGAGTTTTTGACTTATCCAAAGTTGTGTAGCTGGGCCATGTTTGGATTCTGTAATTTTTATATTTAGAATTTAATATAGCTAGTATAAATTTTTTTCCCAACAAATGATTTAGAATGGAGCAAAGAGCAATATCTTTGCTTTTTTCTTTCTTGAGGAATATTGTGGAGCGAGCATGGGGAGATGGGATGGCATAATAACATCCAAATGAATCTGGGGAAGTTTGAAGATGTTTGAGCTGGTGCCCTTCTTTACTAGGCAAGGCCTCTAGAGTATATCCCAGAGTTACACCTCCAGATTTAGAGTAGTAGAAATGCAGCGTTAGCAGAGAAATATATCTAGGTATTTGAACTTTAGGCAAAGGCTCCTAGTTGTTCCTCATGACCTACACTGCCATTCAGGGATTCAGAGAGAATAAGAGGAAACCCTCATGAATTCTGTGTATGTATGTACATGTATGTTTGTGTGTGTGTGTGTATATGTTTGTGTATTGGAGGGTGCAAAGATACCGAGAGAACTGGCGACCTGGTTTAGTCCTGTTGTCAGTATGAAGAATGCAGAAATTTTTCTACTGGAAGCAAATGACTGGAGAGGCCAGTAGATGGGCCAGATAAACCAGTGGGAACTCAGCAAACACTGGCACAAGCTGTGTGAGATGTGATCAGATTAACCGTCTCATCATGGAGACAAAATTCCACAGTATAGTACAAGGACCAAGGGTGTGGAGTGGAAGTCCCTACTCCTGAGTACAAAAATTTACCGTAAACTCCTTCAGATGTCCAGATGCCAGAAAAGAGAGGAACTCTAGAAAAACTGAGCATGTGCATTAGATGAATTATTTTGTAGCCAAACTCTTAAGAATTATTAAAGTTTTCAAGTATCAGAAGGTTAATACTTTTACTTAGGAAAGTTAATATCCCTCCCCCCTTGATATTTAACTGTGTATGACTTGAGAACAAGAGCAATTTGTTGTAAAAAAATAATTATATTTTCTTTGCATATATCTTTTTAAGAGAAAAGCTTGCTGGGTGTACCATCCCTATGTAGCCACCTTATAGTACTTCACTTATCTTTAATACTCATTTGTCATTAATATTCTTGTTTTTCTTACTAAAGTATTTAGTATACAAGCCCAGTTTTTGTTGTTATTGTTGTTTTGTTAGTGATTCTTTGAAGTGCAGCCATATTTCTGTATGATTCCCTCCTAGCAACCATAAACAAATGGTTTCTAGTTCAGTTTTTAATCTTGTGTGCATTTTGACTTAGCTGATTCATATTTATATCTGTTTTGCTACAAAATTTAAGTACTGAGGATATTTTTTATCCATATTGCTGGGGAATTTTTTAGGAAGGTCATTGTGAGACTTCTCCTGTATTATTCCCCTGTATTCTGCTTGCATTTCAAATGTCTCTCTCCCCTTCTAAACCATAAGCCTCTCAAGAGTGGAGACAGGGTCTACTTTCAAGAGGTGTATCCACCCATTTCTGGTCTTTGTAAGCCCTCAGCAAATACTTCTTGAATGAGCAAAATGAAGCATTATACTTATTAAACGTTTAAGAAAACTGAAGTTGTATCAGGTTCAGTGATTTGCCCAAAGTCAGACAGCTAGTAAGTGGCATAGTTGATAATACATATAAGACTGCTGACTTATCTGAGGATTTTTCTAATATATGACTTGTCATGAATAAAAAGATGAGTTGCAGAATATATCACTGCCAATGTGCGAACCCTTGTGAGAGGTAAAGTCTGAACTGCTTGAAATTGACCAAGAGGATGGATTATAAATGTGCATGCCAGGGGTTCCAAAGGGCAAAGGGAAGGGAATCTTGATGTCTAAAGAAACTTCCAGAGAGTAAGATAATACATATGTTAGGAAAGTCTGTTATTAGGAAAGTCTGTTATAGTCTTTAAAGCAGTGGTACATTTAGAATGTGTACAGTATTTATTCAAAAGTGGTGTAATCTTAAAAATTCAAGTCTTGGGCCTCCCTGGTGTCGCAGTGGTTGAGCACTGGGTTGCGAAGCTGCCCACAGCCTCTGCAGCACCATCCCCGGCTGCTCCCTGGCCACCGGAGGAGGGTCCCACATGCCGCGTAGACCTCTCCTGCCACCCGCTGCTCCCCTCAGCAGTGTACTTTGGTCCTTCTGCCTGCTCTGCTCCCCACTCTGGCTCTGGTGAATTCTCTCATCCTCCCGCACTTCTGACTGTACCCAGTGCTTGTATAAATAAATATATGTTTAAAAAAAATCAAGTCTTTAAGAATATGAAATTCTTTGGATCTTAAGTGTTTTCTTTTATTATGAATCACCTCCTCTCACATCAGATTGCAAGCTCAGTTAACTAGTTAACTGGTTGACCTCAGTTAAGTTTTTTTTTTTTTGAATATTTATTTATTTATACATACAAACACCGGGTACAGTCAGAAGCGCGGGAAGGTGAGAGAATTCACCAGAGCCAGAGCGGGGAGCAGAACAGGCAGAAGGACCAAAGTACACTGCTGAGAGGAGCAGCGGGCGGCAGGAGAGGTCTGCACGCCATGCGGGACCCTCCTCCGGTGGTCGGGGAGCAGCCGGGGATCGAACCGGCGCTGCAGAGGCTGTGGGCAGCTTCGCAATCCAGCGCTCAGCCGCTGCGCCACTGGGGAGGCCCTAAGTTAAGTATTTTTATTGGTAAATGTCTCTTACCCACATCCCAATTTTCAGAAAAGATGTCTTCTTAATGTCTTTTGTTCATGACATGGCAATCTATATAATTTTTATGTAGAATGATAATCACTCCTCATGCTCAGTGTCAGTGTTAGATGTTTATGAAACAAAATAGGGACTTTATTAATGTTTTAGTCTTGAACATCTTAACTTGATTGGGGTAGTATAGTCACTTTTTGGTGAATGATGCAGAAGACTCAAAGTGTCTTATTGAAAAACTGAACCAACCCTTTGAACCACTTACTGGCTTTCTTACTTTCTTTCCATTTAAATTGGTATAAAGTAAGTTTCCTGAAATTTGCTACATCTCTCAAAATCGAAAACAATCCAATAGAAGATGTTTCTCAGAAAAGCTAACCATTGATGTGAGCAAAATCAATTTGAACATATTACTGTAAAATTTCTTTGAAGACTGATCTCCTATTTAGCATGAACAGCTTCTAAATGGAAAATGAGGGCATGCTGTTTAGAGAAGAGTCTAACTTTTAAAAGAATTTCAGTCATTTCCTGTTTTGGGGATACATGAAATATGCAAGAAAGTTATGTTTTTGTTGACTTTGGTTGAAAAATCTATTTGATTATAAGGGTCTTTTCAGTTTCTCAGATGATTCATTTTTAAGAGTGGCACCAAGAGAGCTTTAAGAAAATATTGAAGAAAGAGAAGCTAGCTACATCTAACCCTGTGGCATTTGACATCTTTGTCTTTGTTTCTCTTTTTAGATTAACTTATAAGTCTTCAGATAACCATATGTTAACAGCAGACATTCAAACCCTAACCACAAAACAGAAGCAGCAACTGTAAACTATCTATGTATAAGTATGCTCATAGCATGAAATAATGAATATATTTGAATTTAGAGTTGGATTAAGCCATGGATACTGCAAGCTTTTGTGGGGAGCTTCCTTTTTTATGGTATGTCATAAGATTCCTTATTGAGAAACCCATCTTATATCAGTCTCCTTTAGTGCCCGAGATTGCCTTTGATTTTCTGCATGTGTGTGCATGTACATAGACACACACACACACACACACACCAAATAAGAGGCAAATTTAAAGAACCAAGAAAAACAAACTTGAAAACATAGTTGCTAACATACCTACAGGGGAAGAAGTGTTATCAAACAGCTAAACTCATTCCAAGTATGTGTCAGGTTTTTGAAGTTGATCTAAAATTAATATGTTATTAATTACTTGGAATGGTAAAAATTACCCATTAGCTCAACAGCCTGATTGCTTGTCAGATTGCCTGGCTAGCAATAGATCAGACAAAGGTACTGACAAAAAAAATAAAAAGAATTTAGGGCCTCCCCCGTGGTGCAGCAGGTTGAGCGCAGTGCTGTGCAGCTGTCCACAGCCTCTGCAGTGCTGGTTCTATTCCAGGCCCGCCAGGGAGATACCCACATGGTGTGTCAGGCCTCTTCTGTCAAGCCCACTGCTCCCCTCAGCAGTGTTTTCTGCCAGTCTGCCTGTTCTGCTCCCCGCTCTGTCTCTGGTGAATTCTTTCACCCTCCCATGTCTGTGGCCTGTACCCCAGTTCTAGTCTCTGGCCTGAAATCCCAGTTCTTATTTAAATAAAAAAAAATTTACTTATTTTTCTGAAGAGGCTTATGGGAGGAGGGGAGAGAAAGAGTAGCTATGACAGTCAGGTTTTGCAGATTTGAATGGGGACTGAAAGTGGAATGAGAAACCTGGAGCAGATATTCCAAAAAGGGAGTCAGTAGTGCCAATCACTATTGTGACCTTCTTTAACAATGTGCAGAGAAGGTAGACCTCAACAAAGGGAAAATGGACTTGAGTGTATTATCAAGGGTCACTAGAAATGTGTGGGGCTGTAACAGCATCACTGTCCACCAGATAAATGGAAAAGACATTGTGAAAGAGCCATTTGACAAAACTGAATATGGAGGGATGGTGGGTGATAGACTGAAAGAAAGATGACTTCCCATATAAGATTCTGAGATAGTCTACTTAAAGAAAGTAGATCTCTATAATATTCAAAGGGATGCCGACAATTTGTTTACCACTTCTATATAATAGTCCCCCCTTACCCATGGTTTTGTTTTTTGCAGTTTGCTATCCACAATTAACTACAGTCTGAAAATATTACATACAGTAAGATATTTTGAGAGCAGGAGAGACCACATTCGTGTAACTTTTATAAAGTATATTACTATGATTACTCTGTTTTATCATTAGTTATTGTTAATCTTTTACTGAGCCTATAATTTATAAATTAAACTGTCATAGGTAGGTGTGTATAGGATTAAGGCTGTCCTCAACTTCAGGCACCTACTGTGATTGGTGCTGTATCTCCTGTGGATAAGGAGAAACTACTGTAGGTATTTTTCCTTATGAAAATAGCTTAGCATAAGATATATAATATACTATAACCTTATGAGATGGATCTTATTATCATCTCCATGTCATAGAGGAAAACATAGAGACTTAGAGATGTTGAGTAACTTTCCCAGGTCTTTAATGTCTTTAAAGACATTTAAAGCTGACATGACACATAAATCTAGCAATCAGCTAAGATTGAAACTTGAGGACAGAATGCCAGTTTTAATTAAATATTCAAAGGAGGTATGTGAGGGGAGAATTCTTTTAATCATTCATAGGTCTGGAGGGTAGAAATAGGAATGAATGGGAAATAAGAGGATAAATGTAGATTTCAGTATTTCATAGGAAAGACTTTCTGAAGTTTGAGTCAATCCTAAGGAAAAGGACTTTGTGAAACAGTGAGCTTCCTGATACTAGACACATTAAAGTGGTGCTTAGCTGGCCACATGTTAGAGAAACTATACATAAATTTCAGATTTGACTTGGAATGGTGACCTTCAAATCTCTGTGAATGAAATTTAACATCCTGTTGAGTTTCTTTCATATGCATTTGGGGGCTCAGAAAGTAAGAGTTCAATATCAGGTTACCTATCTTCCTAGGAAACAAAATAAAACAAAAAAGGAAAAATATACTCTCAATGTTATAAAAAGGTAGACACTTAGTTTATCAAAGCAAGTAAAGCTTTCCTTTGCTCTCAGAGGGCAGTTGAATGCAAATTACCTTCATTGTTTGCTAAACTCAGTCAATAGAAGGATTATGTGATAACAGGGACTTTAAAATTATTTTAAAATATGAATATTGTCTGTCTTTTTGTATTTGTATCTTTATGTCATTGATCATCATCATCTTTAATTGGCATTCAATGCCCAGTTTTGGACACATGTCTAGGATTCCATGGACCTAAGAAACATAAATAGACAAACTTTAAAAACTATCTTTTTATCCAAATTGTTTATAAGTTATCCAAATTGAATAAAATATGGTAATAATTTCTAATTAGCCCTAAGAATAGGTTTAACAACAAGGTGGTTCTTGTTGGTTTTTGCCCTGTAATTATTGTGAGCTGGATCTGCTGTTTTCAGAATAAGAAAATGTAACTTACTCCCTTTACAAGCTGTTTTACTTACTTACACTAAATATGCTGTGAACAAAGACTTAAACAATCAGGGATAGACTAGCTTTATGAGACAAAAACAAGAAGAAATCATATTTAGTCCTACTTGTCTGAGTGAAATGAAATAGTGGACATAATGCAACTTGGGTTATATAGCTAATAACAAAGGAGGGTTATACTCTCTATTGGAGAAGTAAAAGCAAATGGAACATGATGCAGATATGGAGACTAGAAACATAATTATTAATTGTGGTTATTTTGACAAGTACAAAATAAAGTCTTAATGGTAAAGTTCTTAAGGAATCAGGGATGAAATAATTTTAACTACAAAACCTAATCATACTTATTGGAATGATACCTACTGAATTATTTCAACTAAGCAAATTAAAGAAAATATTCTTCATTAATGAAACTCTGGATTTGGTATTGAAAAATACTTAAAATGAGACAATATATACTTCAAACAGTTTATAAGGTAGACCATAAGGAGCAATCAAATGAGCAGTAACACTAATAAAGGCAATATATTATACATATTGTAACTGGGGCATAAACATTACAGTGGAATTCAAAGGAGAGGAATACTTCTTATTTGACGTGGGGAAAAGATTTTGCTTCTTGTAAGAAATTTGACATTGAAAAATGGATGGGATATTGTTGGAGGAGGTCATCGAGAGGATGTGAATGTTGGTTCACCCTGGACCTAGCCCTGGGCAATTGGAGACTTCTGACTGACCTCTGATCCCGCATGTATGTTTGTATAGGGAGCTGCTTCAAGAACATAGCCTTGAGAAAGTGATGTGTTTGGAATCAATATGGATTGTAACATGACTGAACCCCATTAAGGACTCTATAAACTCAGGATCTAGCAGGTGATATGGCAGTCTCTTATCTCATCACCATATACAAACCTGGTGTGTAAGCCCCTTGCTCACTGAAACCACCACCTACCGATCTGAAATGCTGTGCCTTATTTGGTCTCTGTTTTTTCTCTGTGTGTTAGATGCAGTTGTGGATTTCATCTGGGGAACTCTGTATTTTTAAAGGTGAAGAGAAAGGAGAGTATCATGCAGACAAAATAAAGGCAAGATTGAGGCAGTTCTGAGAAAGCATGAAGCTAGAGTGGAACATGGGTATGTAAGGAGGTAAGAAATAGGAAGCAATATTGAGATTCAGGCTAAAGTCAAGCATGGTGTGTCTCCGGGACAAGACTGTCAGGTTTTCATTTCTTTTTTCCACCGAGATTGAAGTGTCATTAAAATATGTGGATTTAAGGGATGGGAAGTGTAGGTTGTGCGTTGAGAAATCTTAAAAGGACGCCATTCACATGGTAGCTCCATAGACTTCTATACTCAGTGACTGTGTTTCAGTCATTGTAAGTATATTACATTGTGACAAATTTCTGAACAGATGGAAGATGGCTTGCTTTTTCTGATTTGTATAAAAGCACCAAATGGGCTAGTGATTGTCTGTGACAACTGTACTGTAGTTATATATTTTTTCACATTTTATTTAAATTTTATTTTTATATTCCCCATACAATTACAACCCCCTTATTTTGACCCCAAGCCCTCCTTTCCCCGCCCTCCACCCCCCATAGTGTGTCTCTGGTTCATAGTTGTTTGTTGATTTTGATATTTTCTTTCTTATAGTTATTCTTTTTCCTCGTCCCTTATTTAAGTTTTCTAGATTCCTGTTATGAGTGAGAGCATCCGGTATTTTTCTTTTCCTTTCTGCCTTGTTTCGCTGAGCAGATCCCTTCCAACTCCATCCATGTTGCTGCAAATTGCATGTGTTTATCTTTTTTGAATGCTGAGTAATATTCCATGGTGTATATGTACCACATCTTCTTGATCCAGTCATCTATTTTTGGGCATTTGGGTTGTTTCCAAAGCTTAGCTATTGTAAACAGTGCTGCTATAAACATAGGGGTGCAGGTGCTCTTTGGAATTGATGTTTCTGTGTCCTTTGGGTAAATACCTAGGAGTGGAATTGCCGGATCATATGGAAGCTCTATGTTTAGTAGGTCAAGAAATCTCCACACAGCTCTCCATAGTGGTTGGACCAGTTTGCACTCCCACCAACAGTGCAGGAGAGTTCCTTTTTCTCCACACCCTCGCCAACATTTGTTGTTGCTAGTTTTTTTAATATGTGCCATTCTCACTGGTGTAAGATGGTATCTCATGGTAGTTTTCATTTGTGTTTCCCTGATTACATTTTTTCATATGCCTTTTGGCCATTTGCATTTCCTCTTCAAAGAAGTTTCTTTTTAGCTCTTCTGACCATTTTTTGCCTGGATTATTTTCTTTGTTTTTGTTGAGTCTCATCAGCTCTTCATAGATTTTTGTGATCAGTCCTTCATCATTAGTGTTGTGTGCAAAAATGTTCTCCCAGTCGGTGGGGTTTCTCTTTGTTTTGGTTATTGTCTCTTTCGCTGAGCAGAAGCTCTTTAATTTGATGTAGTCCCAGCTGTTTATCTTTGCCTTCACTATCACTGCTTTGGGTGAAGTGTCTGTAAAGATGTCTTTGATGTGCATATCACGTAGTGTTTCACCTGTATTTCCTTCTATGTATTTTATGGTTTCAGGTCTTATGTCTAGTTCTTTAATCCATTTTGAGTTGGTTTTTGTGCATGGCGTTAGGTAGTATTCAAGCTTCATTCTTTTGCATGTCGCAACCCAGTTTTCCCAGAACCATTTATTGAACAAACTTTCTATGCTCCAATGCATATTCTCTGCTCCTTTGTCAAAGATTAGTTGACCATAAATCTGTGGTTTTATTTCTGGATTTTCTTGTAGTTATATTTTATTTCATTTTTTAAAAGATTTATTTATTCATATAAGCACCAGGTACAATCAGAAGCATGGGAGGGTGAGAGAATTCACCAGAGCCAGAGCGGGGAACAGAATGGGCAGACTGACAAAATACACTGCTGAGGGGAGCAGCGGGCGGCAGGAGAGGTCTGCGCACCATGTGGGAACCTTGCCTGGCAGCCGGGGATGGAACCAGCACTGCAGAGGCTGCGGGCATCTTCGCAGCCCAGCGCTCAACTGCTGCGCCACCAGGGGAGGCCCTGTAGTTATATTTTAAAGCAGAAGACAGGACAGAATGCCTCAAGGAGACACTAAAGGTTTGACAGTAATACATAACAAACATAGGAGTTTGACTTGGTGTCAATTCTAGGTGGAAGGCAATGGAAGAAGGACCCACAGGACTTCAAAGATGGGTGACAGATAGTGGCTGTAAATAGGATTTAGAAAGGTGAGAAGAGAGATTTATCAAGGGAGGGAGATGCAGGGCAGAGAAAAGAGGCTCCATTTTAAACATATTTTGGAGACAGATGTGTTACCTGAACATCCTATAAGTAGAATTGTCAAACATTAAGTTGAAATGCTGCTTGGGACAGCTGGCAGGAGTTGTGCTCAGGTCATACACATAAAAGTGATTGCTAAAATAACAGGAGAACCCTTAGGGAGAGGTGGGTGGATCATATTGGTGTCAGAAGCAATCCTGCTTCTTATCATGTTTTGCTCTCTTATCCCAAAAGAATTAGGATTAAATCTTGCAAAACGAGTCTGCTTTCTTAGCAATGTGGTTGTTGGATATTATGTTCCCTTTCCAGTGCCTGCCAACCATCAAATGTTGTCAGAAAGCCAGCTTTTATACATAAACATTAATTTTTTTCACTATAAGATTAGATAGAAGTGTTGGCAAGAGAGGTTTTCACCAAAGGGAAACTCATTTGTGATTTGATAATATTTTAATAGGGAAATAGAAGTACGAAAATCAATTATAAATGTAATCAATTCCTCATTCAAGAATGAAAGCGATGGCAAAAACCATCAAAACATTTTCATTCGATCCTTTTATGCACTAGTTGTAACTCCATACTTTGAACTCAGTGTTTTTCATAATCTCTTGCTAAAATTAATTTTCATTTTATAAAGCTGTAAAATTGATATTAGGAGTTTGTCCAGAAGTACATTGGATGCATAGAAGTAATTAGGAGGTGAAATGTTTGCCTTATGTAAGGCTTATGTAGGGAACGAAGACTTATTTTTGTGGCTGTCCTTAGCTACTTTTTCCATGTTTTTAAGACTTCCTGGCAGAATTTTTTTCAGGTTTTAGTATCCTCACTTACTTTATTCTGTGACCCTAGTAGTCAACAAGGCATCAATATTTCGAATTCCAGGTGGAAGTTGACATTAAGTACGACCCATCTCGCTGACTCTCTCCCCTATTTTATGCTATTTTAATGGGCAAAGGAGACTGATGGAATTCGGAGATAAAATAGTATTTCCTCTGTGTATTTGGGAAAATTTAAAAAAAACAGGAGTAACATACATGTCAACAACAGTATTTCCTTAATATGTCATTTGAAGTTCTTAATGTGATGATGCTTTATTTGTTTCTGGTCTTTTCATGAATATAGAAAGGCATATGTGCTAGCATTTCCAGGTTGGTAGAGGACTGCAAATATTATATCAATTTACCAAAGTTTAACATTCTCATCACCTCATCTGAATATTTTATCACAGTTATTGATGCTCATTTCCTTGCTGACAATCTTATTGAACTAGACAGATTTTCTCTTTTATCTTTTTATTAATGATGCATATTATTTTACAGTCTTATTTGTTTTTTCACAGTACACGTTTTCTCCCCTCCTATGTGTTCACCATAGTTTTCCTACTACCAAAGCACCTGTGGTCCTCCACCATAGTCCATTGTGCCTTCCTCCTCCCCTGTCTTCTCCCCTGCTCTTTTCCTCCTCACTCCCCTTCCCTCCTGGATGACTCAGATCTGTGGTCAGCTTTCAAGGGGTTGTCTTTGATCCTTTGTTTGGTTTCTCTATATCCTACATATAAGTGAAACCATCCAATATTTATCTTTCTCCCTCTGGCTCACTTCACTTAGGATAATCCCTTCCAGTTCCAGTCATGTTGCCACAAATGACATGAGTTTATCCTTTTTTTTTTTTGAGAAAGACACTGACGTACACAGAAACGATGTGCCATGACCAAACCCTACTAGCCCTCAAACATATTACACTTTCTTTTTGGTGTTTATGGCTGCCGTGTACCTCTGCCATAGTAAAGTCCCTCAAATCCCTGCCTTCCACCTGGCACACATTTTCTCATCTTGGAAACATCCAATCTGTGGGCATGAATTCCCTGAAACCTTCCCCAAATCCCCCACACAGCCCGTGACTGCCACCTCAACAACCCCTGCCTCAACTACCTTCCTACTTTCTTCTCCATGGCCCCTCCTGTCCACCCCCACCCCCATCCCCTCGTGTCTAGGTTGGCACCAGAAGTTTAACAGAACTCACTGGGATTGTTTCTTTTTTTATGAATTTTTCCATAATTTTTCATTTTTACAAAATGTATGCATTTTCATCTTGGTTATAGTTCCCATATAATTCCCACCCCCCTTGTTTTGACTCTAAACCCTCCCCCACGCCATAGTGTGTCTCTGGTTTATAGTTGCTTGTTGATAATTCGTCTTTTTCCTGTTTCCTTATTTAGGTTTTCTAGATTCCTGCTATGAGTGAGACCATCCGGTATTTTTCTTTTTCGTTCTGCCTTATTTTGCTGAGCATGATCCCTTCCAGCTCCATCCATGTTGCTGCAAATTGTATGTGTTTATCTTTTTTGAATGCTGAGTAATATTCCATTATGTATATGTACCACACCTTCTTGATCCGGTCATCTATTTTTGGGCATTTGGGTTGTTTCCTTAGCTTAACTATTGTAAATAGTGCTGCTATAAACATAGGGGTGCAGGTGCCCTTTTGAATTACTGTTTCTGTGTCCTTTGGGTAAATACCTAGGAGTGGAATTGCTGGATCAAATGGAAGTTCCATCTTTAGCAGGTTGAGGAATCTCCACACAGCTTTCCATAGTGGTTGGACCAGTTTTCACTCCCACCAGCAGTGCAGGAGAGTTCCTTTCTCTCCACATCCTCGCCAACATTTGTTGTTGCTAGTTTTTTTTTTAATATATGCCATTCACACTGGTGTAAGATGGTATCTTATTGTAGTTTTGATTTGCATTTCCCTGATTACAAGAGATGTTGAACATTTTCTCATATGGTGTTGGCCATTTGCATTTCCTCTTTGAATAAGTTTCTTTGGCTCTTCTGCCCATTTTTTGACTGTATTATTTATTTTGTTTTTGTTGAGTCTCATCAGCTCTTTCTAGATTTTTGTGATCAGTCCTTTATTATTAGTGTTGTATGCAAAAATTTTCTCCCAGTTGGTGGGGTGTCTCTTTGTTTTGGTTACTGTCTCTTTTGCTGTACAGAAGCTCTTTAATTTGATGTAGTCCCAGCTTTTATCTTTGCCTTTACTGTCACTGCTTTGGGTGATGTGTCTTTAAAGATGTTGCTAAGGTGTACGTCATGTAGTGTTTTGCCTATATTTCCTTCTATATATTTTATGGTTTTAGGTCTTATGTCTAGTTCTTTAATCCATTTTGAATTGTTTTTTTGGCATGGTGTGAGGTAGTAATCAAGCTTTATTCTTTTGCATGTAGCAACCCAGTTTTCCCAGAACCATTTATTGAACAGACTTTTTTTGCTCCATTGCATATTCTTTGCTCCTTTGTTAAAGATTAGTTGACCATAAATCTGTGGGTTTATTTCTGGATTTTCTATTCAGTTCCATTGGTCTGTGTGTCTGTTCTTGTTGCAATACCATGCAGTTTTGATTATTATGGCTTTGTAGTATAGTTTGAAGACTGGGCGTGTGATGCCGCCATTCCCTTCTTTTTTTTTCAGGAGAGTTTTGGCTATTTGGGGTTTTTGGTGGCTCCATATGAATTTCATCAATATTTGTTCTATTTCTTTGAAGAATGTCATTGAAATTTTTATTGGAATTGCATTGAATCTATAAATTGCTTTTGGTAGGATGGCCATTTTGATAATGTTAATTCTTCCAATCCAGGAGCAGGAGATGTCTTTCCATTTCTTTGTGTCTTGTTCTATTTCTTTTAACAGTGTTTTATAGTTTTCTTTGTACAGGTCCTTTACCTCTTTTGTTAGGTTTATTCCCAAGTATTTGATTTTTTTGTTTCAATAATAAAAGGGATGGTTTTCTTGGGATTTCTTCTTCTTCAGATTTATTGTTTGTGTATAGGAAGGCTACTCATTTTTGCGTGTTGATTTTGTATCCTGCTACTTTACTAAACTGATCAATTGATTAGTTTTTCTGTGGTGTTTTTGGGGCTCTCTGTGTATGTTATCATATCATCTGTGAATAGTGATAGTTTAACTTCTTCCCTATTTGGATTCCTTGTATGTCTTTCTCTTGTCTTATTGCTCAGGCTAGGATTTCCAGTGTTATATTGAAAAGCAGTGGTGAGAGTGGACATCCTTGTCTTGTTCCAGATCTTAATGGAAATGCTTTTAACTTTCCACCATTGAGAATGATATTGGCTATGGGCTTGTCATATATGGCCTTTATGATGTTGAGGTATGTTCCTTGTATCCTGAGAATTTCAAGGGCCTTTATCATAAATGGGTATTGTAGTTTGTCAGAAGCTTTCTCAGCATCTATTGATATTATCATATGGTTTTTATATTTCTTTTTGTTGATGTGTTGGATTACATTGATTGATTTTCAGATGTTGAACCATCCTTGTGTCCCTGGAATAAATCCTACTTCGTCGTGGAGAATTATCTTATAGATAAATTGTTGGATTCTGTTAGCTAAAATTTTATTGAGGATTTTTGAATCCGTTTTCTTTAGCTCCTCCATTAATCCTTCAATCTTCTGTATTTCTTTCACGTCCCTCTTTAGGGACTCAATTTCATTCTTCTGATTGTTGATTATTTTTCCCATATCATTTTCAACTTCTTTCAGTTTTTTAGTCATGGTGATTTTAAATTCTATATCAGGAAGATTCATAAGTTCCTCTAAGTCACTGGTATTGCAGTCTGGTGTTTGATTGTCTTTTTGTGGTGTATCTTTTCCCTGGGAACATGCTTGGTTGCTTGTAATTTTTCTTCTCCGTGCTTGGTTGCTTGTAATTTTTCTTCTCCCTGCTGCTTGTTTTCTAATTTGTCCTATGCGTTGGGACATTGTGTCGCTGGTACTGGCTGGCATCTCTTTGACGTATTCTTTCTGGGATGTTGGGAACTGGTTATCCAATCGAGTCCAATACTGTTATGCCAGAAGCCCAGAAGGGCAGTGGTATTATGGATATGGTTAATGGTTGCTGTCCCTGAAAATCTCCTTCTGTATTTGTTTAATTCCGGAGGTGGGTCTTGAGGTCCTACACACTGCCCTCGCAGTGGCTGGATTACCTGCTGGGTCCCCCTCTGGACTCCGACTCATTGCCAGAGGGTGCCTTGCTTGTGGGGGCCTTCAGCTCACCTCTGACCATGGGGACAGCCATTTCTCACTTCTACACAACAGCTTTGGTGAGGTCCGGATGGTCGCAGAATTCCCTGTCTAAATATTGAGTTCATTTTTTTGATTGCTGAGTAATATTCCATTATACATGTATATGTGTGTGTGTATGTATATATATGACACATCTTATTGATCTTTTAATCAGAATTTTTATTTAATGTAGTAAACTTTATTTAACAATGTTATTGGTGTAGTAGGAAGCTTAAATGGAACATTTAATCAGCATTTTGACGTACAAATAAGAATATGTAACTTTTTAAAGAATGTGTAATGTAGATCAGTATTTGTAAGATAAAAGCAAAGATTAAAAACGGCATACAAGCAGTATTTAGGGTATAAAATTTATGAATTTGATTGTACTTTAAAAATACAATAGTTGGAAACATTAAATCTATAGAAACAAAGATGTTCTTATTAGTATGGTGAACTGGTCTCAAATATTTAAATTTTAATGATCTTATTTTCTCATCCATTTAGAAACTGTTCTAAATTACTATAATGTATTTAAAAATCAAAAGGTGTGGCAAATCTCATATTATTGAAAAGAGAATGTCTTTAGTACATAGCTTTTCATAAATTATAGAAAGCTGTGAATTGGTTTTCTTCTTCAAATTCATGAATTTCTATCAAGAGAAACTGAACCAACAAATAAAAACACACCAATATGCACTTATACGTATAAGTTAGGCCCTGAATTTAAACCATATCCTGAGCAGTCTTATGTCAAGAATACCTATGTATTTAGTTAATGCAGCTTACCCAGTTGGCCTTTTATAAATATTTACTGATGTCAGTGACAACTGGAAAAGTCAGCATGTGCAAGAATATAATTTTCTTAAGAATTTAAATCAGGTGAGAAGAGAAAACTAATGGCTGTCAAATTTATTATAGAAATAACTAAACTTAAATAACTAAAAAGAAAAGATATTTGGTTCCCATTGGGAAAGAATAAATCATATTGTCATCTAGAATATTAAAAAAAAACTTGTGAAATATTTATAGATTTTTTAAAATTTTATTTAAGAATATGGTAGGACTTCAGTGTCCATAGTGGAGGCCAGAATATTAAAACATTTTTAGAAAAGATTTGCTTTCACACTTCCCCAAGGATGTTGTGAAATAACTTGGTAACCAACTTGCAGAATTATAGAGATGTTCTTCTAGATTTTCAGTAGGCCCTGACAACCTGCTTTTTTGATGTTCTTTTTTTTCTGCTACAGAGTAAACCTTGAACAGTTAACCTGTCAATCAACCAACTGAACAAACAAAAAAGGCTGAACACATAGAAATGAATAATTTGTGAAATTGCTTAAAGTGAGCACCTCAAAAAACATGATTTGAAGTATAAGTGGTTGAAGTCAAGAATATAAAATAATTATGTTCTCTGATTAATATTGTACCATATTACTTGAACTACTTGTTCATGACACTTCTGTTTTTCCTTTGACAAAAACCACATATACAAGTGTGATTGTTGTGAGTAATGTTCCATTGTGTATATGTACCACATCTTCCTGATCCAGTCATCTATTTTTGGGCATTTGGGTTGTTTACCTATTGTAACACTGAATTGTGTTATCCGTAAATTAAGATAGAAGACCCAAAATCCTCATTACCTCTGAATATGACTATATTTAGATATTTGGCTTTTCAAAAGATAATTATGGCTGAAAGAGGCAATTAGGGTAAACCTAACTGGTGCCATTATAAGAAGAGATTAAGACATATAGAGAAAGATATCAGGGGTACATGTGCACAGAGAAAAGGCTATTTGGAAACCAAGGAGAGAGACCTCAGTAGAAAGCAAATTTGCTCTTGATCTTGGGCTTTCATCCTCCAAAATTGTGAGAGAAAATACTAGTCTGTGGTGTCTTGTTATGGCAATTCTAGCAAACTAATAAAGTGATAATGAAAATGAATTAAATAGTGAACTTTTAAAAAAGTGCATTGAATCATTTAAATCTCTTATAAAGTACTTTTTACTAAACCAACACATAAACACACACCAATATGCACTTAAATATACCATTTAGTCCCTGAATTTGAAACTGTTCAATATACATGTACTGGAATGTGTACATTTATTGGTACTTATGTAACAATTCTACGTTGCTATCATTTAAACCATATAACTGTCAACACTTGTTCATCTAACCACTCCCTTTGTTCTAATACTCCAAATATTTGCTATTTTTTTCATTCACCTCCAAGTGTATGTTGCAGGATACTGGATGGAATTCTCTCTCCACTTTTAAAAATTGTAGTAAAAAAATGCACAGCCTGAAATTTACCATCTTTACCATTTTTTTTAGTTCATTAGTGTTAAGTGTATTCACATTACTATGCAGTGGATCTGCAGAACTTTATTTCATGTAAGGTTTTATAAATTATCTTTATTGTGTTGATATTTTTTCCTTCTATACCTAGTTTGTTGAATTTTTTCAAATACTTTTTCTGCATCAGTTGAGATCATTTTGGTTTTTTAAAATTTATTTTTAATTATTTTATATACTTTTTACATCATTTTTCATTTTTGTACAATGTATGCATTTTCATCTTGCTTATAGTCTCCTTAAAAACCCCACCACCCATTTACCCATGAACTATCACCATGATCCCTTGTACTCTTCCCATCCTTGTTTTGATCCTACCCCCTTCTCCCCTCCTATAGTATGTCTCTGATTTATAGTTTGATTTTGATTTTTACTTTATTATAATTTTTTTTTCTGGACCCTTATTTGGATCCTCTACATTCCTGCTATAAGTGAGACCATCTGGTAATTTTCTTTTTCTTTCTGCCTTATTTCACTGAGCATGATTCCTTCCAACTCCATCCATGTTCCTGCAAACGGCATGAGTTTATCTTTTTTGATTGCTGAGTGATATTCCATTGTGTATATGTACCACATCTTCCTGATCCAGTCATCTATTTTTGGGCATTTGGGTTGTTTACCTATTGTAAATAGTGCTGTAATGAACATTGGGGTGCAGGTGTCCTTTTGAATTAATGTTTTTGTGTCCTTTTGGTAGATACCTAGGAGTGGAAGAGATCATGTTGTTTTTAATCTTTCCTTTTTTTAAAATGTGGTATGTTAGTTTGATTTTTGTGTGTTGAACCATCTATGCATTGCAGGAGTAAATCTCATTTTGTCATGATGATATATAATCCTTTTAATCTCTGTCAAATTAGGTTTGCTAGTATTTTGTTGAGGATTTTTACATCAATATTCATTAGAGATTACTGTGTTAGAGTGTTTTTGTAGTATGTTTTCTGGCTTTGGTATTAGGATGATGCTGACCTGATGAAATGAATTTGGAAGTATTCTTCCTTTTTTTTTTTTAGAAGAGTTTAAGAAGGTCAGGTGTTAATTCTTAAATTGTTTTGTATAATTTACCTGAAGCCTTCTTGTCTAGGGTTTTCTTTTGTTAAGAGGTTTTTGATTATTCATTTGTTATCCTCACCAGTTATATGGTGTTCATATTTTCTCTTTCTTTGTTATTGATTCTATACAGGTTGTATGTTTCTAAGAATTTATCCATTTCTTCTAGGTTGCCAAGTTTGTCGGTATATATAATTTTTCAAAGTAGTCCCTTATGATCATTCTTATTTCTGTGACAATAGCTATAATGTGCTCTATTTAATTTCTGATTTTAGTTGAGTTTTCTTTCCTTTTCTTAGTTCATGTAAGTATCAATTTTATCTTGAAATAATCCACTTCCTTATATTTGTGAGAACATGTTACTTAAAATCTTATAGTTTTCATCTGATCATCTGTAAAATGGACATATCATGTACTGTGCTAGGATGCTATATGTTATTTCATTCAACTCTTTATTATCACATATATGGTGCTATATAAATAGTAACTGGTATGTTTTGAAGTATGTAAGAGAGAAGTTTTCCTTTCTAGATCACAAATCTCTTTCTCATTCCTTTTCAAAATAATCATGAACCTCTAAACTGTATGCATATTATCAGCATTTACTTGTTAGGAAATCTGAATCTTCCTGCTGTTTTGTATCATTATTCTGTACAATTCTCTTTTTGATTGAGTGGTTCTTATATGCATATGTTTAACTCATTAAGGGTAGATTACTTCCAGAAATCACTCATTATTCATTTCCTTATTCATGACTATGAGTTGATACCTAACTGGTGGAATCTTTTTTTGAGGTAAGTGTTTTTCCAAATAGTTTTTATTGAGTAAAGTAATTTGATGGTCATTCCATATACTCTGGGACATTGTTTTCATATAATTGTAAATTTAAAGGACTTGAATAAAGTAAAAGCTTATTTATACCCATTTACCTGTTTTTAGTAGATGTGGTTTCAATTTTTAGGATGGAGCTGCATAAAGCTTTTTTAAAATATGTTTTGGTTAGGAAAACTCTTGTTTGATTTACAACTTGACTAAACATAGCAGAGTTTTAATTTTGACCTGATTAAGCTGTCTGAAAACAATCATGGGAATGGATAATGGATATTAGAATTTTTTTATTAAAATCTCAATTCCAATACAGTATTTAGCTTTATGAACAAAGGGAAGATCCTTTGATTCCCTGAAGCAAAACTGTATACAAGTTTTATTGGCATTGTTGTTAACCATTTAAATGTTAACCATTTAAATTGTTGTTAACCTTTAAATTATGGAGAGTGATTTATTTACCCTTGGAGGGTAAAGAATGGGATTTGGATGTAGAGAGAGGTAATATAGCATTATTGTATTCCCATAAAGCTATACAAATTAGTTGCAAAACTATTAGTGAATTCATTAATTCCTATCTTAAAGCATATTATTTAGTTTAAAGCTATTATCACAGACATTTGATTTAGAATTGTAACAATCAGCTTTTCTGTGTAAACCAATAACCCCCAGTTTCATAGGTTTGTAACAATAAACTTTAGTTTCTTATTCATGTTACTTGAGAGCTGTGGGTTGGTCATAGCACTGTTGGTAACAACTTTTCTTCATGCTTCTAAATCCTGGGCTTTGACTGGTGAGTAGCCATTGTCTTGGGCCTGTCTTCTGTGAAGAGAGGCCAAGGGGAGCAATAAGTAAATCACACAATCACATAGCATCTATTGGCACATTGACTAGAGCAGGAGACATAGCCTGGCCCCAAATCAGTAGGTCAAGGAAATGAGTTCTACCTATAGTAAAACTCATTAAGAGTGAAGCAATTTAGTGCTTTGGAACATCTCTTAAGGGAGGCTACATTGGACAACTGATCTTTTATTTAAAAAAATATTTCTGAGGCAGAGACTCAGTGGAACAATTGGTTGAGTTTTCCTCATCTAGCTTGTTGTAGAAATCAAATTAAAATTCAGGTCTCCCCAAGATTCTTTGGTCTTGTTGCTGAGTTTGTTTCTATAAGCATACTTTCACAGTGATGTAGTGGTTCATGGGACATTTTAACCTTTGAGAACAATAGATCTGGTGAATGCCTCTGTTAGATCCAATAAGAAGAAAATTGAGTGGCCATGAGTAACTGGTTTTACAAACAAAGTGAATGAAGGGTTGTTTGATCTGCTCTGAAGCAACTGTTGAAATAAACTACAAGTTTAGTAAGTGGTGGGGAATTTTTTTCTCCAGTGAATTTAAGAGTCCATTCATGGAAAAAAAAATTAATGAATGTTGAAAACTGTAGTTTCTGTATTACACAGCTCTGTTCTTTTATATTTTTCTCACAAGTAATTATTGTGAATCTGTATAATTTATGTCATAGATTATTTGTAGTAAGTTCTCAAAGAGTGTATTATACTGATTAGGAAATAAGTTTTACCCCAATTCTTATCAATAGTTGCATAGTTACTAAACATTTAGATGGCTTAATTATCTTCAATTCCATATATCTGAAGAAAGTCTACAATATCATTTGTTGATGAGGAATAGAATGGTGAAGAACCTTTTTCTTGTATATATTTACCTGTGATTTGAAAAGGAAAAGTTTCAGGTGGATCAAGATCTAAAAAATGCACTAGTAAATGGTAAACATAAAAAAGATTTAGACTGAACACTGGTAAGAATTGTTTTGTGGGGCCTCCCCGGTGGCACAGCGGTTGAGCGCTGGGTTGCGAAGCTGACCAAAGCCTCTGCAGCACGGTTCGATCCCCGGCTGCTCCCCGGCCACCGGAGGAGGGTCCCGCATGGCGCGCAGACCTCTCCTGCCTCTCGCTGCTCCCCTCAGCAGTGTACTTCGGTCCTTCTGCCTGCTCTGCTCCCCGCTCTGGCTCTGGTGAATTCTCTCACCCTCCCGTGCTTCTGACTGTACCCAGTGCTTGTATAAATAAATCAATAAATAAATCTTTAAAAAAAAAAGAATTGTTTTGTGTCTCAGATTATCTATAAAATGTAAAAAGTAGGTGAAAGAACAGGAAAACAAGTAATAGAGAATTTTTTTCATTTAACTTAGATTGTTTCTAAGTATCAAGTAAGTGCAATTTCATACTTTCCTCCATTGTTCTTATAGAGTAAGCATTCCATTTTATTTTTTATTTGATAGCTAAAATAGGCAAGTACAGTGTTTATAGTTTTATGAGCACTTGCCCTAGGCATCAGTGATTGAAATTGCGATAGAGTAAATATAAAACTTTCCAGGTGTATGTAAATGAAGACCATATGTGAAGATGAATGTTATGATTAGATACAGATGAAAGGATGACACCCATTTTTGGAATCTTCAGTTAACATGAAATTTTATTTTAGGTAAATACAGCAATCTCTGATTTCGTTAGATTTTGTGCACCTTTTGAATGTTTCTCCATTATTTAAAATAAGGGCAAAGCTTGCAGATGTCTTATCAAGTTGATTTCTGATTTTGCAAAAGCTGTGCTGTTTTCCTGTCAAGTTTTTGTTCTGCGACCCCCATTAAAGTTCTGTATGTTTTCCTGGGCTTGATCTTCTTTTTCTCTCAAACTGAAAAAAACCCCCAAAAAACAGAAAAACAAAACAAGCTCCACCACTTTTAACTGAGATAAAATATACAAACAGAAAATTTTGTACAAATGTATGCTGGTGGATTTTCAAAAATTGTACGCACTATATAATCCATACCTCAGGAACCCCCTTCAATACTCCCTTCTAGATGCTCACAGACTTTTCCTGTAGAAGCTAACTTTGTGGACCCATTAATCTCCATTTGGATCATTTCAAAGTTTAGAATTTTCTCCCTCCTTTGGGAATTGTCAACATTCTACATTTGATTTGATTGTGCATTATACCACGATGTCTTTGTCTGCTTTTTCTGAAAATATTTGAAATTACTTTGATACTTTTCCCAGAGATAGGTGCATCCACTAGTGCTCAACATGGAAGACTTTGATCTTGAACATGATTGCCTATTTGAGTTTTTTCTGTTTGCTTAGATTTCAGTTGTTGTGTTCTGATTACATAAATAGAGCAAAGATTAAATATTACTCTTAAAGACATGTATACTCCCATTTGTGAGCACAGCTGACCCTTGAACAGCACAGATTTAACTGCATGAGTCCACAATAAAGGTAGATTATTTGCATGAATCATTATACCTATAAATGAATTTCTTTTTCACATTATGGTTTTATTTTTGATGTCTAATGCTAGTAATACATATACCATCTATAGTTTTTTTAATCATATAAGATAATACTGATGTAGGTACTGACATGATGTAAACTTTCAGTATCAGTAAATACAGGTATCGTCTCTTATGGTTTTCTTAATAACATTTTCTTTTCTCTAGCTTATTTTATGGTAAGGATATTGTGTCTAATACATATAACTTAACAGATGTGTTGGTTGACTTTTATGTTATTGGAAAGGCTTATGGTCCACAGTAAAGTATTAGTAGTTAAGTTTTGGGAGAGTCAGATCAGTCAGGGAGGATTTTCGACTGTGTGGGGGTAGAGGGGTTAATGCCTTTAACCCTTGCATTGTTCAAGGTTTTTTTTCCCCCAAGATTTTATTTATTTATGCATATACAAGAACTGGAGTGTAGGCCAGAGGTGTGTGTGCGGGCATGAGAGGATTCACCAGAGACAGAGTGGGAGCAGAACAGGCAGATCTACGGAAATACACTGCTGAGGTGAGCAGCGGGCAAGACAGGAGAGGTCTGCTGTGCCATATGGGTTCGCTCCCTGTCTGGGGATCAAGCCCAGGCCACAGTGGCTGAAGTAGCTTCATAGTGCTGAGAATTAACCCCTGCGCCACCAGGGAGGCCTGTTCAAGGATTAACTATAGTATCTGGAAAATTCTTTAGCTTCTGGATCTCTAATATTTTTGTAAAAGATAAACTCATTTCTCACATGAGAAGAAAGGTCATTAAGAATCCAGAAATTTTATATTTCACAGTAAAACTAGTTTTTAAGAAAAATTGGTTTTAGTTGTTTGCTATTAGTCATTGTGAAATAATCCCAAAAGTAATATATCTGTATATATTACTATATGTTACCACATGCATAATATATACAGGCATAATATATAATACTGAAGTATAAATTTCTATTTTCAAATATTAAGAATTTACTTATATTTTTCTGTTGCATCTTCTTGTAATATAGCCTGAGAAAGTTCATTTTTGATTTCCTAACCTAAGGTACTTGGCCACCTGGCCCTATTGTTCTGAGAGTAAGCAGTTTGTTCTTTTCCCTTCTAGTACTCTTACTGTAATATATAAGAAAATATTTTGGGGGGGGTTCCCTGGTGGCACAGGGATTAAAGTCTCAGCACTATCAAGCTATTGGCAGCTACTATGGCCTGAGCTTGATCCCTGACACATGGAAAGGTTCTGTGGTTCTAGATCTCTAAGAGAGGAACTATATTGGCCTAGTGTTACCATTTGTATATAAAAGCAAACCCTCCAGAAGATGGCAATAAAGATTAAATAAACATGTGTGAGCTAGCAGAAGGAACATGCAAAGCATGTCAGATTTTACAACTTTAGGCAGGACTTCTTGATAACTAATAATAGGGTAGTTATTTAAAGTAAACACTGTATAGAAATTGTTCCAGTTAATTCTTAAGTTTTAGAAAAATTAAAAAATTTTCAAATTATTTTAAATAAATTAATTGGATATATATATTTTTTTCCTTCCTGAGGATGATTCTGGCATGCACCCCTTTGTTGTTTTGATAACTATGCCAGTTTTTACAGAAGGCAGATTAATCAACTTTTGTGAAAAAACACATGCTATCACTTGCTGCTGAGATCAGTCAGGGAGGTTTATGGTTGCTGATAAAGTAAGCAATCTCAGGAGAAAAATAAATGTGTGCTATGTATAATAAAAATATTTTGTTAAAGGGGAATTTAATAACACTACTAACATACTGTTCAAAGTTCTTTAAAGGAAAGATGATAGATATTGTTGGTTAATTTTTCCAACACCCATTCCCATAATTTCCTCCCTTGGCAGTTTCACTTGGACATTATGGAAGCTAAATACTAATTTCTATAGCATATTTCCAGTTAATGAAACCTGGGGGATGGGGGAAGAGTGGAGCTAACTACATGACCTGAATGTGATGATCAGAACTGGAGAAGCCATCTAGTAACCTTGAGCTAATAAACATGAGAAAAAGGCCAAAAGACTAGTAGATGACCCTGGAAGTGTTGAATCACTGAGCTTACGCAGCTGCTCACTTTTGCCTTCCTTGGTAAATGAGTTCAAGATGCTATTTCTCAGGAATTCTGGTACTTGAGATATAATTATGGTTGAGTACATTTATGCTATGAATGTTACACACATTTTATTGAATTTCATTCTTACGACTTTCTGTCATGTGTAGGAATGAGGTAAAAGAGGGAGAAATTGTCACTTGCTCTTCTGGGATCTTTCCCTTCTTTGAATTCAAAATAAAATTGATAGATTTTAGTATATAATATTGATTAAAAACTCATTAAATTTATACAAACTCCTGTGTGTTTTAGAGCCCAAAAACTTTATCATGAGGTCTGTTCATGATAGTTACCCACATTTGTGATATTTGCACTTTGATGTCAGATTTTAAAGATTTTCAATTTTCAGAAAAATGTGTAACCGAGAAGTAATATCTAGATTAAGGATTTATTTTGAGTCAGAAAACAAAAAGACCTAATTGGCATGAGTTTACTTAAAATTGCAGGTACATTTTTAGGGAAAGAATTGTTCAGAATAGTTTAGTGGCTTGGTTAGCAGAGAACTCATCTTGCTATATTTAGATTGTTTGCTCCTAAGTCACTCTAATTAGTAGTGGTCAGCTGCTTCACCAGGGTACTTCTTATTGTCACAGGTTGAAGAGCAGAAGGAAGGAATTAGGATTCAAGATCTGAGGAGATGAAACTCAGAGAAGTACTTTCAGTTCATTTTGCTTGGTAGATGCCTTAATTTCTGTTCTAAGCAAAAAGACATAATAAATGTCAAAGAGCTCCTATCATGAGAGATGCAGTAAAGTGTTTGAATAGCACAGAAAATCAGGAGTGTCTCTGACTCTTCTTAGAGTTTCTCATGCTTTTCCAACTCTGGGTAACAAGTGAAATATCTTCATTTGTGCCTAGCAGCTGTTACCATGTTCTCACATTCCCTATTCCAGGGAGCTCTGAATTTTTTTTTTCCTTCTTGAACATTCTTTTAACAAATGTTAAAAACATTGAATTAGGTATTAAGTGAACTGGTTGGGTGAGTTAGGCAAGGGAGGTGTTGATTGGGTTGTCAGGAAGTAGAATGGTTACAGGAGTCTTTTAATTCAATGTTGTGTGTACCAACATCAGCAGACAATACATTTTATTTTATTTTTAAAGATTTATTTATTTATTTATTCATACAAGCACTGGGTACAGTCAGAAGCGCGGGAGGGTGAGAGAATTCACCAGATCCAGAGCAGAGAACAGAACAGGCAGAAGGACTGAAGTACACTGCTGAGGGGAGCAGCGGGCAACAGGAGAGGTCTGTCACGCCATGTGGGACCCTCACCCGGTGGCCGGGGATTAAACTGGTGCTGCAGAGGCTGTGGGCAGCTTCGCAGCCCAGCACTCAACTGCTGCACCACTGGGGAGGCCCTATTTTAAAAGATTTTTTATGTTAAAACCTGGCCTAGTCATCCATAAAAATGAAGCTAAGAATGAAAACATTGACTTAAGAACTATTTTAAAATTTCATGTTTGTATCATTCATACAAATATGATGAACAAGTAAGGTAATCACTATTTGATATGGTTTGAAAATTTTGCTGTCCTGCATTATTTAAAATTCCTTTTCTACAGGGTTAACATTATAATTGAATAATCTGTTAAGCCCCTTTAAGTTTCTATAACTTAGCTAAATGTACTTGTGTTAAAAAATTATTTTCAATAAAATACATACAACATAACTACACAAGTAAGTAGACTTCTCATATCCACATAGAGGGGGCTTCAAGGATTATAGATATTATTTGCATAATTTTTAATTACAGTTTTCAAAAATTATCTCTAAGTGAAAAAACAAAGCCAAAATAAAACAAAATGGCTGAAAATCTAAATTACTATTTATTTTTTAATTTTTTCCACTTTATTTTATATATTTTTTACATCATTTTTCATTTTTGCACAATGTATGCATTTTCATCTTGGTTATATTCCCCATACAATTCCCACCCCCCATATTTTGACTCTAAACCCTTCTCCCCCCACCCTTGTAGTAGTGTGGTTCTGGTTTATAGTTGCTTGTTGATTTTTATTTTTACTTTATTATAATTAGTCTTTTTCTTGGTCTCTTATTTAGGTTTTCTAAATTCCTGCTATGAGTGAGACCATCTGGTATTTTTCTTTTTCTTTCTGGCTTATTTTGCTGAGCATGATTCTTTCTAGCTCCATCTTTGTTGCTGCAAACTTCATGTGTTTATCTTTTTTGACTGCTGAGTAATATTCCATTGTGTATATGTACCACATCTTTTTTTTTTTGGGGGGGGGGACACAGATAAATTTTTATTCACTTATATGAAACACTAAGACTTAGACCCTCACCCTTAGGATATAGTATTGAGGAAAAATGTCAATTCTATTTGGCATTTCTTAATTCTAATTCTAATTCTTTTTTTTTAAATAATAAATTTTATTTTTATATTCCCCATACAATTGCAGCCCCCCCATTCTGACCCCAATCCCTCCCCTCCCGCCCCTGCCCCCCTAAAAGTGTCTCTGGTTCATAGTTTTTTGTTGATTTTGATTTTCACTTTCTTATAGTTATTCATTTTCCTGGTCCCTTATTTAAGTTTTCTAGATTCCTGCTATGAGTGAGACCATCCGGTATTTTTCTTTTTCTTTTTGGCTTATTTCGCTGAGCATGATCCCTTCCAGCGCCATCCAAGTTGCTGCAAATTGCATGTGTTTATCTTTTTTGAATGCTGAGTAATATTCCATGGTGTATATGTACCACATCTTCTTGATCCAGTCATCTATTTTTGGGCATTTGGGTTGTTTCCAAAGCTTAGCTATTGTAAACAGTGCTGCTATAAACATAGGGGTGCAGGTGTTCTTTGGAATTGATGTTTCTGTGTCCTTTGGGTAAATACCTAGGAGTGGAATTGCTGGATCATATGGAAGCTCTATGTTTAGTAGGTCCAGAAATCTGCACACAGCTCTCCACAGTGGTTGGACCAGTTTGCACTCCCACCAACAGTGCAGAAGAGTTCCTTTTTCTCCACACCCTCGCCAACATTTATTGTTGCTAGTTTTTTTAATATGTGCCATTCTCACTGGTGTAAGATGGTATCTCATGGTAGTTTTGATTTGCATTTCCCTGATGACAAGTGATGTTGAACATTTTTTCATATGCCTGTTGGCCATTTGCATTTCCTCTTCAGAGAAGTTTCTTTTTAGCTCTTCTGCCCATTTTTTGACTGGATTATTTTCTTTGTTGTTGTTGAGTCTCATCAGCTCTTTGCAGATTTTTGTGATCAGTCCTTTATCATTAGTGTTGGGTGCAAAAATGTTCTCCCAGTTGTGTACCACATCTTCTTGATCCAGTCATCTATTTTTGGGCATTTGGGTTGTTTCCATAGCTTAGCTATTGTAAATTGTGCTGCTATAAACATAGGGGTGCAGGTACCCTTTTGAATTAATGTTTCTGTGTCCTTTGGGTGAATACCTAGAAGTGAAATTGCTGGATCATACGGAAACTTCATCTTTACTAAATTACTATTTAAATTGAGTTAGAAAGAGATGACTTTTCTTATTAAGTTAAGAAGTCTGACTAAAATATATGCATAATCTTTTTTTTGAGGGGAGGCATGGCATATTTATCATTAAAATTTAATCCTTTTAATTTTAGTTAGAAAAATTTTATAATATCTATGTAATTTTAATCAATAGTAGGAGTTATGGTGAAAAATTTTTGGACAAATGTAAATACCTGCTGATCATAATCTTAATTATTTTGGGGGAAGTATTTGATTGCTCATTCATAGAGCATATTAAATATACAAAATATTATTGTATAACATGGCTGTGCTACACACACAATTATTTTTCTTTATTGACATTTAAGAAATTCCATTGTAGATGTGAAGAAATTTGGTATTTTAGTGTTTGGAATTCTGAAAGTTTAACTAGAAATGAGGTAAAGAAATAAAACTGAGATTTACACTCCTATGCTACTCTCAGTACTATTTTTGTATGTTAGGTTAAACTTATATTAGTATTACTTACGTTAGTATTTTGTTTGACTAGAATGCTGTATCCATATTATTTATCATTTGTGGTATTTAATGTATTTACAAAGTCAAATATTGACCATCTATTACTGAAACCTGCTGGAATTTCCTGTTTCACCAGTCTTCTCTGTTTAGAGACGTTGCCATGATGTCTGCATTTTGTACCCTTGTCTTGGGATTAGCCTTAACATTAGTACTTTTATCTCTTGGGAAATCTTCCAAAGTTTCCTGAACAGTCTGTTCTGTCATGCAAAGAATACTGTGGTTTTCCAAATAGATTGCTTCCAGCAGTTTTTTTATTGACTGAATTATTGGTGATTTCATTGCAAACTGTCATGGCCTAAAGGTTTGGTTTTAGGTTAAACCCTAAGAAAGCGTCCCCAAGTACTGTGGTCAAACTTTGAGAAAAAACTTGTTCTTTAGTCTTTGCTATGCTACTAACAGATCTTTACACTGTTAAAAAATTTTGAAAAATAGACAAGCAGCTGAATTCATGAGATCAGAATCCTATATATTCTAAACATTTAGTGAGACTAAATGAGACTCCAAGAGAAGTAGGACCTTTTCACTTTTCTTCCCTGATTGCCATATAATAAAAGAATTCATTAAATATATATTCCTCTGTGATTTATGAAACCCAGTCTTTACCTTCTTTGCACAATTCATCCAACCAGTTCACTTCCTCCTAAAGTC
Organism: Talpa europaea; assembly: GCF_964194135.1. Classification (NCBI taxonomy): domain Eukaryota; kingdom Metazoa; phylum Chordata; class Mammalia; order Eulipotyphla; family Talpidae; genus Talpa; species Talpa europaea. Next base: position 95,119,406 of record NC_140069.1, on the reverse strand, counting down.
AGAGTTTTTTTAAAAATTTTAAAAGAGTGGTCAACAAGGAAAAACATTTTCAGAGTTCCTGAAATAAGGAATGTGAAAATATAAATGCTTACATCTAGTAGATAGCTAAGTGTGTTACTGTAGTTCAAGAATTCATTTTCTACAGGAACAGTCACAGACATTCTGTTAAGTGTGTTTAATAAATTCGTTATATATCCATGTTGGTACTTAGTGCACACTAAGAAATGACTTTTTTTTTTGTGGCTTGTTATAGTCCATTGTTCCTTAAAGAGGAATTTGTTTATTTGTGTAGTTGATGTGGTTGAATAATTGGTGAATTTGAATATGGACTGTGGATTAGAAAAAATTTCAATGTTAAATTTCCTAAAATTGTCTGTCATATTGGAGCTGTATAAGAGAATATCCTTTTTTCAAGATATGCACACTGAAGTATTAAAGGGGTAATAAGATGCAATGTCTATAGCTTGCTCTCAAATGATCCAAGAAAAAGTTTTACATATATGATATACACATAACACATATGTAGAGAAAGATAAGGCAAATGAGACAAAAAGTGAGTGACTGATGAATCTGGCTAAAGAGTACAAAAGTACTTTGTATTATTCTTGCAACGTATCTATAGGTTTGAAATTATTTCAGAACAAAGAAGATGTGCCTGCAAATTAAGACTTAAGCAAAAACAAATATGTGTTTATTGTTACCCAAGAGCCATACTCCATTATTTAATCTGTATATTTTATTTTTGTATTTTTAAAATAATGTGAAAGCATGTCTATGACTTTGTAGGACGACTGAAAACAAGGAGGGTGAGAGACTTCCATTGTAACTGTGATAGTAACTATAGGAAATAGATTCTCTGAGTCTTCCTTTCTGTTAGGACTGAAAACAAGCAATCCTGGAGAATTCCTCTTCAACTCTGCTGCAAGGAAGGTGTGGATTTTATTTATTTTTAGTTTCTTTCTTCTAGTAAGAAATCAATTATGTGAATGTGTAAATCAAATTTTGCCATACAAAATTATAATTTTAAGGAGTAATTAAGTGGCCTATCTTAAACATGCCATACCCTTCTGAGTACTCAAAAAAATCTTAATAAAAAATGAAATATAAAAACCTCATATTAGGGCCTCCCCTGGTGGCGCAGCGGTTGAGCACTGGTCTGCGAAGCTGCCTGCAGCCTCTGCACCACCGGTTTGATCCCGGGCCGCCCTGTGAGGGTCCCACATGGAGCGCAGACCTCTCCTGCTGCCCGCTGCTCCCGTCAGCAGTGTAATTTGTCAGTCTGCCTGCTCTGCTCTGCTCTCTGCTCTGGCTCTGGTGGATTCTCTCACCCTCCCACGCTTCTGACTGTACCCAGCACTTGTATAAATAAATAAATACATCTTTAAAAAAAACCCCTCATATTAATTTCTTATTATATGTAATGATAGCAACCACTTTTTCTCGGTTTTGCATCAAACTACTTTAATTATTAAAGTAGTTTTTCTTCGTCTTTATATTATGTAATTTTGTTCTTAAAGATAATTTATTTCATGTTTCAATAAATACATTTAAGTGTATGCCTTTACATAACTTTAAAAAATCAGAAAAAAAAAATCCCTGTCAGACTATAGGTCAGAAAATAGGATTTTTGTGTCACTAGCATCTATGTATTAAGCCAGGCATGATGAGGGTTAGTAATCATTGTTAAACAAATGGTAAAAAATGAGGCTCAGCACACTGAAATAACTTAAAGTTAAGTAACCTGTTTAATTTTACACTATAATCTATGACTTCAAATAGTAGAATTCTTTATAAGACTCAGAAGATCTCTTCATTATAGCGAACTTATAGTTAGGCATTATATAGTCTTTAGTCAGCTCCTTTCTTTATTTATACTAAGCTGTAATTTAAAAGACCGATTTATTTTTCCTTTTTGCAATTGAAAGCTTCAGAATCCAAGCTGCTTTGTATTTCCCAGTGGCAAATATTTTGAAGTCAAATTGTGGAACTTCAATAATGTTGTGGTATTTTGGTTGTCATGGTATCTTATTGGTTATGTTTTCAGCAATATGGTTCTGAGTGTTTTTTATCTTCTTAAGGGATTTAAAAAATTGTCACTCTGAATATGACTTATTTCTAAAAATGAAGCATTAATTATGCCTATTACTGGTACTGTACTCTTATGTTGCAAGAAATCCCGAAAAACCGACTTTGTGCTATGAGTTTAATCCTCAGTATTTAATCCTGAGTTTAATCTTCAGTGTTCAGTTTTGCTCCTAGCTTTGTGACTATTTCCTTACACTTGGTCACCCCAAACCTTGCTCTGAGTGTTGGAAGCTATTGTTCTATTCTATGGTCTCCTGTGTTCTCTGAGCAACCATTTTTCTTTTGTTTGTGGAACCGTTTCTCCTTGTACTCCTTATCTCATTCTTCTCTTTAAATACAGTTTTCATCTTTTTTTTAAAGATTTATTTTTATTTATACAAGAACTGGGGTACAGGTAAGAGGCACTGGAAGGTGAGAGAACTCACCAGAGCAGGCAGCAGAACAGGCAGACAGACTGAAATACACTGCTGAGGGGAGCCGGGTGAGACAGGAGAGGTCTGCCTTGCCATGTGGGTATCTCCCTGGCCAGCCGGAAATCGAAACCGCACTCAGAGACCATGGACAGCTTCACAGCACTGTGCTCAACCCACTGCACCACTGGGGAGGTCCCAGAGTTTCCATCTTTATATCCATAAGCAAAACCCAGACTACTCAGGATATATTTTCTATTATTTATCCGTATTGGCAGATCCTGTAGAATTAGGAATTTTATAAATGGGTTATAGAATGATTGAGAGGAAATAAAATGAAGGAGGAGAGAACAGAAGCTTCATGAGGCAATGGAGAATCAATCACAAATAACCTCACATGGTATGTTCCACGGGGGTTAAAAAATGCATAAATGTTAAAAGGAGAAACCTCTTAATCTATAATGGATTTTATAGAAAGTCATATTCTTGGATATGTCAAATGTTGAAATTGAACTAAACATAATAGTAGATGATTAAGACTATTGCGTCTTAAACTTGGAAGTATATACAAGTAATCGGGGACCTTTATTAAAATGCAGATTCTGAATTAGTGGGTCAGGTTGGAGCCTAAGATTCTGCATTTCTAACAAAGTACAAAGTGATACTGGTACTGTTGGACTACTACAAGTAGCAAGGACTTAGAATACCCCATTTCTTTTTCATTAAAAACATACATTAAGAACATATATACATTGTATTTTTATGGGTTTATTATTTTTTATCATTTTTAATCAATATTTGCTTCCCCCCACCACCTCAGATTGAGTCTTATATACATTTTAAATGAACAGATTATTTTAAATAACTTCATTTACACTCTAAGTTTAATGTGTAGATTTAAAAAAAAAAGGTGTGCAATAGAGAACCATCCCATTAAATGTGTATTTTCTAGGGTTCAATCGAGATGACAAGAATCCAAAACAGTGTATTTAGATCCCAAGTTGTAGAGCATGTACCACTACATTAGTGTCAAGGGAAACCTTTGTAGTACACATTCTATTAATAAATTCTATTTCTAGATACAAATCATGTCCTTTCTAATATCCTGCCAGAGCTCATAAAATCTATTCAGAAGTTGATATCCTGCCACTAATGCAGGTGTTAGTACTCTAGGAACTTTCAGTTTGGACCCTCAGAACTAGCAGTCTTTCTAAGTTTGTAATATTGTATTCCTGAGTAGTATGTTTCTTTCAAATTTGATCTGTTACTTTTAAATGGTAACATTTGCATATATATTTATGAGCGTCCACATATATGTAATAGTTTATATTTGCATAATAATTTAAAATGATTTCCAGGGCCTCCCTGGTGGTGGAGGCAGTTGAGTGCAGTGCTATAAAGCTGTCCGCAGCCTTTGCAGCACGGGTTCAATCCTGGCCAGCCAGGGAGATACCCACATGGCGCAGGAGACCTCTCTTGTCTTGCCCGCTGCTCCCTTCAGCAGTGTATTTCAGTCAGTCGGCCTGTTCTGTTCTCCGCTCTGTCTCTGGTGAATCCTCTCACACCCCCACACCTCTGGCCTGTACCTCGGTTCTTGTACTTATGAATAAAATAAATCTTTGAAAATAAATGAATAAATAAATAAATAAATAAATAAAATTATTTCCAAATGATACTCTCATTTGATCCTCAAATGCCCCTGGCATTTAGCTATTCCTCTTTTACAGTCAAGGAAGCCAAGACTTGGAGATGTTGGGAAATTTTTCCAAAATAGGTATACAGGTAATGGCAAAATCAGAAATCAAATCTGTGTTTTTGTTTAAAGATCTGTTATTTCCAACCAAGCCCTGTTTCTATTTCTTTTTGTCATATAGGACATATATAAAGGTGATGTTGTAGATAAGCCAAGAAGTGCTTTAAACAAAGACTACAGAAAGAAAACTGAAACTGTGACCATTAAATACAATGCCAGAATTGAATTGCATGGCTAAAAGACATTTATTAACTCCAGTTAAATAACAAGCTTTGACAGGTAGCAGACAGAAGATGGCAGGAAGAGATCCAGAGCTTGTAAGTATACAGACTGGAAATAAATGACTTGTGTTAGTAGAGCACCAGAAATCTAGAATTACCTTTAAAGTCTAATCTCCTATAAGAATGAAACAAAAATGAGGCAAATTCATTTAAAAGTATTACTTAAAAAATAAGTATTGGCTGAATGAGGTAACTTTGCTATATGTGGTGGACTTTTATGTCTTGTTTAAAATTAGAATTTCTGTGTGTATATGTATGGGTTCACAATTTAATATATATGTATTATGTAATTTGTAAATTGCATATATTTCTTTTATCAGGCTCTCTTTCATTTCCTGCTTGCTAAACTATTTGTCTTGGATATTGTTCATCTTACCTCCTCGTAAACACCTCTGCCACCTAGTGGAGTATCTGAAATCAGTCATTGTCTGATTAGGTGTGTGGTAAAGTACTAATATATATAAAGTACTCATATGTCACATAGAGTGAACTAAGAAGTAGAATTAGAGATAGATGTAAAACCCGGATCTATATGTTAACCTATTCTAAGGTAAATTGAATAACCAGTCTATATCTTGGTGAAATATATTTTGTACCCTGCAATCTATTGAGATGAACTGTGAATAATGTCACACAAGAAGTGCAAGGAAAGACCCCTGTAAAACCAGGAGTAAGTACTTGAACTTCTAACCCTTGGGTGTTGCCAAGAGATGATGGAGCTTTCTGCAAAGCTGGGAATATCTTGGAAGCCAGTGGGAAAACTTCTTCCCAGCTGTAGGCTATACTTTCATCACAAGTATAATGAAATTAAACTAAGTCCTTATATTACTAACTTAATAAATAGCAGTAGTTATTATTAGTTGAAATTATAATGTGACTTATTTATTCGATTTTATCTTTGTAACTACAGTACTCTTGTTCTAAAAGGTGTTGTCTATTCATAATTTGAGGTTAATTATCATAAAATTGATAGGTATGAAATCCTTGTGTTACTGAATGTAGTTCAATTCTGGGCATCTTATTTTCAGAAGAATTGAAGAAACTCAGAGATATTTAAAAAACCTCTTGTCAGCTTATGAAGAAAATTTAATTGAATTCATATTATTTTAATCTGGAGATAAAGATTTAAAATGGATTATGTAGTTATTTCCTACTGTAGCTGTAGTAATATTAAAAGGATACTTATAGGTTTGGGGCACATAAGCAAGGACATTCCCTAGCAATATGTAGCCTCATCTTCTTATAACATGGACTCCAAAGGCACTCGAGTCAGAAACTAAAATTTTGCTTTGAAGGTTAGAACTTAAATTTAGGCCTTGGGTTTTCCTTACAATTTAAGGTGATGTTTTATTTTTCCAGATATGATTGATCTAGAACAGTAAGTTTAAAGTATACATCTTAATGATTTGATATGTGTATTTATTACAAAATAATCACCCTGGTGGTGCAGCGGTTGAGCACTGGGCTGTGAAGCTGCCTGCAGCCTCTGCAGCACCAGTTTGATCCCTGGCCGCTGGGCGAGGGTCCCACATGGCATGCAGACCTCTCCTGCCGTCCGCTGCTCCCCTCAGAGGTGTACTTCATCAGTGTGCCTGTTCTGCTCTCCGCTCTGGCTCTGGTGAGTTCTCTCACCCTCCCATGCTTCTGACTGTACCCAGTGCTTGTATAAATAAATAAATAAATCTTAAAAAAAAATCACAATAGGTTTAGTCTGTAACCTCACATAAAGATATTTTTCTTGTAATAAGAACTTTAAAGATCTCTTAGCAACCTTCAAATATAGAATACAGTGTTGTTAACTGTAGTCATCATACTGTGCAGTGCATCCCCAGAACTTATTTATTTTGTAACTGTAAGTTTGTACCCTTTTACCACTATTATCCAGTCTCTCTACTTCTCATCCTTCTTTGTCTGCCGGCAACTGCAAATTTGATGTTTACTTCAATGAGGTTTTTTTCTTTTCTTTTTTTTTTTTTTTGGTAGTCAACTTTCATTATTAATCTTTTTTATTGATTAAACTGTTTTATCTTCTTAGATTGTTGTTCAACTTGTACAATATTTGATTACTACCCTCAGGTGTAGTCCCCATAAATCAGTTTTCAAGTACAAAAGTATAATTTTTAAAACATAAATAGGATGACATTATTTATTCTTTCACTTAAAAGAAAATGTCCATTTCTCCATGTCATTATCTTTTCCTACATCATTTTGCAATGACTATAGAATTATCCTCTTTGAATATATTTCATTAATCACTTCTTTATTGGGCAAATTTAGATTTTAAATTTTAAAAAATTTTAATACTTGAACATCTTTGCATATGTAGGTTTTATAGACCAATGACATATTCATAAGATATGTTGCTAAATTAATATTTTTGAGGTATGCATTCACAGGTAGATATATAGCATTAATACTCTTTTCAAAGTGTACCTGTTTTCATTCCTAAGAATAAACTTGGTGATTCTCAGTCTTTTGTAGAAAATACTATACTCTGCTTTGACAAACTTTGACTATAAACAGAATGAGCTTAAAACTTACATAGTTTCTTTTTCCATATAACACATAGTCATGGTTTTGACTTTTATTATTTCATACTCTTCTTTGGTTTGGTCTTTATTTACTTTTGAATTTTTTGTTTGTTTATGGTCCAAAACATAGAAATTCTTGAGGCAATATCTTTTCCTTAAATAAAATCTGGTGCAATATTGATGATACATGAAACAACAGAACATGTAAATATCACATTGCTTTTTTATATAGAAAATGTTCCTAGTTTATTTCATTTGATCATTTTTCTATAAAAAGTTTATTAAAACTTTTTTAAGCATATCTGTAATTGAAAACTAAAATAGCAATCTGAGCACGTAGAGTAAATGTATAGACTTGTCCAGTGCTCCCATAAAGTCATCAGATAAAACCCAGTTTATAAAACAAAGTAACAGTTAATATTATTCCATAGCAAATGTAATGTTCCAGCTCTCCCTGCCAACTCATAAATATTTCCATTCACATACACTTTCCAAAGGATAGTTTTCCAGTTGCAATTAAACTCCAAACTGTTGCATATTTTTTGACTTCAGTAATTTTGCCTATACAGAATTAATATTTTGAAAAAGTTTTCCTGAATTTATTATGATGTACTTTTAAATCTTAACTACCACTGTACAGTAGCCTATATTATATATATTTCTAAATCTGAAGACCTCTATATTAATAAAGCAGTTGGTATTCTTTTAGAGATAAATTCAAGAGAATGCTTCAGACATAACAGTTATAGTAAGAAACAATAATAAATTCATTAATACCAAATATAAATGTGATGAACTCAATTTCAAAACAGCAAATGTTCAAAAATTTGGTTCTAAAGAAATGGAAACATCTTGACTTCCTCGGTTTCCCGTGACAACTAAATTTTTATGATTCTGTGACTCAGACAACTATATTTCCTATGAAGATGCCCTGTCTTTCTTTTTGTTCTTTTTGATAGTTATTGTTATTTACTTTAAAAAATATTCATAGCGGGTCTCCGTGGTGGTGCAAGGGGTTAAGACATAACCTATGAAGCTCTCCGTAGCCACTGCAGCACGAGTTCGATCCCCGGCCAGGGAGCAACCCAAATGGCGTAGCAGACCTCTCCTGTCTCGCCCGCTGCTCCCCTCAGCAGTATACTTCAGTTGATCTGCCTGTTCTGTTCCCCACTCTGTCTCTGGTGAACCCTCTCACCCCTCCACAACTCTGGCCTGTACCCCAGTTCTTGTATGTATAAATAAATAAAATCTTTAAAAAAAAAACCATTTAAAAAAAAGTATTCATAGCATTAAAATTCTTGTTTGTTGAGTGCCTACTATGTCCCAGAATTGCCCTTAAATTGCTTAATTTAATCCTCACAGTAACTCTGAGAGAAATGATGTTATTTCTATATCACACTTAAGAAAATGGAGGGTATGATAAGTTGGTTTTTTTTTTTAAAGATTTATTTATTTATTAATACAAGCACTGGGTACAGTCAGAAATGCGGGAGGGTGAGAGAATTCACCAGAGCCAGAGCGGGGAACAGAACAGGCGAGAGGTCTTCGCGCCATGTGGGACCCTCGCCCCGCGGCCTGGGGATCGAACCGGCGCTGCAGAGGCTGCGGGCAGCTTCGCAACCCAGTGCTCAACTGCTGTGCCACCGGGGAGGCCCGAGAAGTTGAGTATTATCATCAATATCTTAGAAACAGCAGAGCTAGGGTTTTGATTTAGTTTTGGATAAATAAGCACTATGAATTGATTCCTAAGAATAGGCTATATCTTTAAAAAAATATATAAAAGAAAATACTAGTAAATATTATTCGCTCTCACCCTTGTTTCTGAATATGTATGTTTTTTTTTTTACAATAGAACTGTAAGTGAAAGATGACAAAATAAATCCTAACTATATTGTAAACCTATACTGTAGCTACTGTTCTTATATTTTCTGATGGTACTAATGAAATCTAAATTTGGAAACAAGAATCACAGCTATAAATTTACCGAAATGTTGAAGACCTTCTGGCTATGCCAGGAGTCATTTCAAATAAGTATTTCATATTCCTTCAATAATATTTTAATGACTATACCAATCTATCCTTTTGTAACATTTGCTACCATTTGGTTTCCATTAGAAAGCCATTTAAGTTAAATATAAATTTAAATGTAAGATGAAAAGTCCATAGAATGTAAGAATTTAATAGATGGGAGGATTTTTTTTTTTTTTTTGTATTTCACCAACCTGAATCCATATCAAGGATGTATATACATGAATATTGAAGTATAAATTTCCAGATTTTTACATTTTTTTCCCTGTACTCTTTTATAGTACTGCTATTTCTGAATGTAGAGAACATACTCTTTAGTCTCTTGTAAGGCACTTTTCCTGAAATATGTCCAGTAGTAGGAGGTAATTTATTTCCCTTTGAAGCCAGAGTAAAAATTCGTCAGGTCAGGATGACTCAAGCTAACTGCTAAGTCATTCAAAAGGAACTAGAAAGGCAATGTGTCCCTGTGACAAAGCTCAAGTGAATTCCTTCTACCTGGAACATGATGCTTTATACATTGTTTTATGAAGCATTGAATTTCTATCCTCATTCTATTTTCTCCAAACAAATGGCAATATTGCCCAAAAAAGGTTTGAAATGCCAAAACAATCTGATGCCAGTGGAAAATTCAACTAGTGATGAGTAGAAGATTAATCATGAAGGAAATGAATAACTGGTTTAATGTACAGAAGTTTAAGAAGACAGGCAGCTTTTTTTTAATTATGCTTTTTTTTTTAAGATTTATTTATTTATTTATACAAGCTCTGGGTACAGTTAGAAGCGCGGGAGGGTGAGAGAATTCACCAGAGCCAGAGTGGGGAACAGAACAGGCAGACTGACGAAGTACACTGCTGAGGGGAGCAGTGGGCATGGCAGGAGAGGCCTGCGCGCCATGTGGTACCCTCACCGGCGTCTGGGGATCTAATGGCCACTGCAGAGGCTGCGGGCAGCTTCGCAGCCCAGTGCTCAACTGCTGACAGGCAGCATTTTTGATCTGCAGTATTCTGGAAACAACATTTTGGGTTAACAGTAGTACTGTAGAGTAGAAAGAAAAGTGGTTTTAATGTAAAAAGACCTGAGCTTTAAAAAGGGGAGTAAAAGGTATTTTATCTCATTCAATCTTCACAACTCTGGAACTCAGAGGTTAAGAGATGTGTCCTAAGTCAGAAGTAGAAAACTGGGCCTCCCAGGTGGCGCAGCAAATTGAGCACAGCTCTGTGAAGCTGTCCGTGGCCTCTGCAGTACGGGTTTGATTCCCGGCCAGCCAGAGAGATAACCACATTGCGTGGCAGACCTCTCCTGCCTTGCCTGCTGCTACCCTCAGCAGTGTCTTCGGTCTGTCTGCCTGTTTTGCTCCCCACTCTGTCACTCACCCTCCTGTGCCTCTGGCCTGTACCCTAGTTCTTGTATAAATAAAAATAAATCTTTAAAAAAAAAAGTAGAAACCTGCAGAAGTTGCACATAACTTTATGTGTTAATCCAAACCTAGAGCTCATCTTCGTGTTTTCAATTTAAATACTATTATAATCATGTTGTAGTTTCTCAAAGTATCATCAGAGTGTCACTTACAGCAAATTTACTTGAAACCCCGAGCCCCATTCCAGACTTATGGAACCGAATCTTGGAACTAGACTTGGGATATGGCGATTATAATAAGTTTATGGCATGCTTTAGCTCATTAAAATTTGAGAACAGCTGCTCTCGGACAGAGTACAGAAGACTGGAAAAATAAACTGAAATGATACTTGCACTATTTCAGCTTTTAAAGTTATTCAAAACCTAGTGTAATACACCCATTCCTGAGAATAGGAAGCTATTTGAAAATAAACTAATAGACCCAGTTCCATAGAGGAAGCCCTAAGGAAAACATGGATATTCAGTGGTAGGTACAGTAAGCTAGAAGTTAGACAGAATCTCTTGCTTAAGATCAACACATTTTTGTGGGTTTTTTTCTGGGATCTGAAAGACTGTCAGGTATATGTATACTTGGTTAAAATGCATGGCATGTCACGTATAGGAAAAGTTATACAGAACTAATACTTAAAAGTGTTGGGAGTATACCTTTTTTGCACTGTGGAGTAAAGCCACACCTACTTGGATTTTATTTTATAAGTTCTGATCAGGAAGGATAAGCAAATGAATCTATGAAATGGAGGGAAGATCCGGCACTTCTGAGAACTACAGACTTGGAATTGAATGTTTACTGGGTACATGGTCTAATTAAACTTCTGTGGTCTCAGATTTGATATCTTTAAAATGAAATGATACTACTACTACTATTACTACTACCAGCAACCACTGCTACCTTGTTATGTTGCCATGAGGGTTATATAAAACTTGTAAAACAAATGACACTGAGCTTTCTACAAAGAAAATAGTTAATAGTAAACCTGTTATCATTATGAGTGATGTTTATTATAGGGAGAAAATACAAGTGAAATATGCTCATACATTTATGATAGTCAAGAAAATAAGCTTAAGTGTATATAATGGTAAACAATTGAATAAAGAGATACAAATGTCCTCTATAATTGTCCAGAAGAAGTCAATACATTCTATAAATAATTCTGTCTTTCATCAAGTATTAAAATGTCACTGAGGATTTTGAAATACTAACTTAATATTTTTGAAATTTCTCTTAGAAATTTATTTCACATAACATTTTGTATTTCTGATACATATATAGAACAAAAAGCTTGCCATCATCCATGGCTAAAGTTTAGCATCTAGTTTTAAAATTTGTGTTTTAAGTGTTAAAGACAATTTAGACCCCAGAAATTTTAGTTTGGTGGCTCAAGAAGTTGCATCTATCAGATATATGTTTGACATATTTTAGCTAATCACTCTTGTTCCAAAAATAACTTAAAAGTTACATTTATATAATTAAAAAAATAGAATATTTTAACTTGGTGGTATTCCTTACTCCCCATACTTTTAAGTATTAGTTCTGTACAACTTTTCCTATATGTGACATGCCATGCATTTTAACCAGGAAAAAAATCTCTTTCAGTCAGGTCAATAAAATATCTGTATCATTTATGCAATTATTGTATCACTCAATATCCCATGAAAATAAAATGGGGTATATTTTTATTTGTTGAAGTTATTGGTTTTTTTTTTTTTTTCTGGGAGGCCAACTAACAGGTGTACTTAAATTGACTCTTTAGGATGAGGAAAGGAAAATATTAGGAAAAATACTTATTTATAAAGCTTTGTTTTTTCAGGCTCTTCATGTCAAAACATCTTTTTGATTGGAATGATTGTTGCTGGAAAAGTAATTGTAAGAATCAGGAACTCTCTAACACTTTGCTCCTGGAAATGGATACTGAAAAGTTCATATTTACAGAAAGGCTAAAAAAAAAAAAGCCTGGCTTTGTTATCTTTTACCTCATAAAATCATTTATGAGAGAAGTCACCAGTAATACACAAATTTTTTTATACAGCTGAGTAATCTCTCCTATCAGTTGGAAATCTATTATTTTCAGTCTTTTGGTCCTAATATTAATATAGCAGTTCTTGAGAAACTATAAGACTCCAGTGTCCTTATTTGTGAATTTTTTTTATTTTGTCAGTAGTATATATACCCTTGTTACATTTCACATTTCCTAAGAGTGAATAAAATTATGTGAAAATATTTTTTAAATTCCTATTATGATTTCTTCTTTGACCAAGGATGAGTTTCTAAATGCAAAAGTTTCTAAAAACTTTTTGTCATTGATTTCTAACTTAATTGAATTCCAGTCACAGAAGGGAAACTTGTGTGACACTTATTATTTGCAACTTTGGAGAGTTGTTTTATGGCCTTATATATGATTGATTTTGTAAATGTTCCATGTGAGAAAAATGTATACTGTAATATTTGGGTCCACTCATTTGATATTTTTTAGTTATATAGTTGGAAATTTCATTTGATTAGGTTGTGTTAGGTAGAGTGGGATTGGGAAAAAAAATCTATCAAGAAATAGGTCAGACTCCCATTGTATCTGAACCTTCTTAAAACCTCATGTGAAGAACAATGGCAGGTGGCTCATTTGCATGTAAATCTTTCCAGTCGATTGAAGCAGATTGAAGCAACAAGAGTTTGGTCTCAGCCAGTCAGAATCTGTTAGCATTTACCTACATCATGGTGGTGAATTACTGTGGTTTTATTTCCCAACTTTGACAATACCTATCTTTTCAGACAAATGTGAGTAAATCTCTGAAGGCCAGGCTTTAAAAAAAATGCAGGCAAATATTTTAAAATTAAACAAAACCAACCCAACGTTAATTTTGCTTTGTAATCATGTCTTACTCACTTTGCTAAACTTTAGATTTAAGGCTGATAGGGCAATATATAAACTGTAAGGCTGTCAATATATAAACTTTAAGGTTGTTAAGGAATTACTTGAAAAGTTAATTCCTCACTTGACTTTGGATAAGTTGTGTTTTTTTTGTTTTGTTTTGTTTTGTTCTTTTCTGTTTTACGTATCTAGTTTCTTCAGATTGTTTTTGATATAAACAATCACAAAACTAAAATTGTTGCCAGGAGGTAAGGGCCAAACCTCTTTTAGCCAGTATCTTTTTTGACAGATATGTAGAACTGCTCAGCTTACTTAGTTGGGAGTAATTGGGGTTAAGTCATGCTTAGAAGTTTCTCTCTTTGTTCTTTATGTTGCCTCTTAACCCAATTCACTGAGGCCATTATTCCAATATGAATAAATGCCAAGCATTCTTTGGAAATAAACAATGAGGCTGAATTGTGAGTTTGTGCATGTGCTCTAGTATTTAGTATGTTGTATGCAGTTAAAGAAATTTAAAGTCAACTAAGTGTTTTAAGAAGCAAGATGTGTATGTTTTTGTGACCAAGATTTATTGTTTTGGTCAGACAATTAAATGTTATTATTAAGGGAAGGAAATTTCAATTCCTTTTATATTCCAACTCTGTTATATTCATCTATTTCATCACTATCTAGCACATACTTTCATGAGTTCCTGTTCAAAACTGTAGTCTGAAATTGTATATCATAGAGTGCTTAGTTTCATGGTCAGATAGCTTAGAGAAATTCTGGGTTTGACGCAATTAAATAGTTGGCTTTTATTTTTTATTTATAAGACTACTCATGGATTTTTGTAGAGTGCAGTATTTTCAAAATCCATTTGATCATGTAGATCTTCTAATGTAGAGCATCTACTGAAGTTAGTGTTTCAAGAGGATCGCTTGGGAAAACATTGCAGTGGTCTACAAGAATACATTAAAATGTTTCCCATTTGAGAATCACTCCTTTATGCCTTTTGAATAACAATAAGACAAAATAATCCCTCCTTAAGGGACATCGATTCAAACTTCCTCAACCTTCTGCTTCTCCTCTTTCTCTGTCCATATTGAACAATGTGATGCCCAGGGTAGACTTTGTAGTTAATATTAAGTTGTGCTTTGGAGCTTTTTTGCTTCAAAGACAAGGTCTTTCCTGAAATATAGCCTCTAAACTTAGGAGAGTTCTGCAAATTGGTGAGATTCCTACGTAAGTCATCTAGACCCAAGTATCTCTCTGGTTTCAACTTCTTTAAAGGGTCCTTGTCTTTTTTTTTAAAGATTTATTTATTTATGCATATAAGAGCTGGGGTGCAGGCCAGAGATGAAGGGATGAGAGGATTCACCAGAGACAGAGTGGGGAGCACAACAGGCAGATTGGCTGAAATGTACTGCTGAGGGGAGCAGCGGGCGAGTCAGGACAGGTCTGCTGCGCTATGTGGGATCCTCCCTGGCCGGGGATCAAACTCGAGCTGCAGTGGCTGTGGATAGCTTCACAGGTTGTGTCTTAACCCCTTGCACCATCAGGGAGGCTCTAAAGAGTCCTTTTCAAGAGAAAAGGCTATTGATACAAAGGCTAAGTTCCATAAAAGGAGGCACTTTTTGTCCATGTCCTTGAGTCACATTATAACCTACAGAGGTGGCCATTACCCTACTGGCCTTCAATAATATCATTGAGCAAACTGATTCCATTCCATTTTTAATATTCCATTATTGTATTTGTTTTAAAACCCAGGTTGCTTACACTGACACATATTTATTATTAAATCTCCATCTGTAGGAGGGCTGTATCTGGCATTCATCTGCAAGTGGCACCTGGAAATGAATACAGCCTGGCCCATCACACCCCTCACCAAATTGCCCCATCAAACTCCAAGCCCAGTAAAACAAATAAAATGAAAAAAAAAAAACAAAAAAACAACATTTAAAAATACTGCCAAGGGAAAATAGAAAGGGATTGCTTTCCATAATGGTTGCACTGGTTTACATTTCCACCATCAGCATAATTGGGTTTCTCTTTTTCCACATTCTCTCCAGCATTTACTGTTGAAGAACCTTTTTAATGTATCATTGTCACAGGTGTGAGATAGTGTCTCCTTGTATCTCTTATTGGAAGTGATGATGAACATTTTTTCATTTGTCTATTGGTCTTCTTGATGTTCTTTTTGGTGAATTGTCTGTTCATATCTGCTCCCAAATATTGATTTATTTGTCTTTTTATTGTTGAATTGTGTAAATACTTTGTTTATTTTAATATTACCCCCTTATTGGTTATTTATTGTGTGTATATTTTATACACCAATCTTCATGTATTTCTCTATGTAAAAGCTTTTTTTTCTTTGCTTAGCAGTTGCACATTTTATTTTTTTTAAATTAACTGTTTTTATTTTATATATATTTTTACATCATTTTTCATTTTTGCACAATGTATGTGGGAATTGTATGGGGACTATAACTATGTAAAAGCTTTTTAACTCAAAGTGATCCCAATTGTTTATTTTTGCCTTTATATTATTTTCCAGAGGGGTCAAGTTTCCAAAAACATTTTATCGTTGATCTCCTGGAATGTATTGTCGATGTTTTCTTCCATGTATTTTATTGTTGTAGGTCTTACATCTAATCCTTCATCTATTTGGGATTTATTTTTGTATGTGAAGTTAAGAGACTGATGCAACTTCTTTCTTTTATGTGTGTCCTTCTAGTTTTCCCATCATCATTAAAGAGACTCTCCTTTTCCCATTTTATGGTCCTGACTGACTTGTAATAGGTTAAGTACTGACATATACATGGTTCTCACCCATTATATATTCTTTAAGTATTTTTCTCTGCATTTCATTCTTCGGGATCCTCATCATATAGACATTATTTCTCTTAACTTATCCTAAAGGAATGTTATACTATTTTCACTTTTTGAATTCTTTTTTCTTTTTCATTGTTCTGATTGTGCGTTCTCCAACATTGTGCCGTTGAGCTCTCTAATTCTCTCCATTGCATGTTTATATGCCTTTGAGACCCTCAATTGTATTTTTCAAAATTCAGTTATAGTATTTTTTAGATCCATTAGTTCTGATCAATTATCTTACATTTTCTCAGGCTTTGTTCTTTCCTATTTTATATTATCCATTGTTCTTTATTTATTTTGAGTGCTGACAGCATTGTTTTAACTGTTACCTTGAACTCATCTTCAGGCAATTCCACATTAATTCTGGATTGAGATTTCTCTTGGGATATATTCTTTGAAGTAATCAGCAAACTGGTACCAACAAGGGCTAGTAATGAGAAGGGAACCAGTGTAGTGGGTCAGTGAAGGGTCACCTACAGTGAGCATCAGGTATCCAAACTTCCTACTGTGTTGTGGGTACCAGAGTTGTGTGGTAGGGAATCTCTTTTACACCAATTCCTTGGGTTAAGTATCACATATAATCTGGTGTCACCTTCCACCTTTGGGCTATGTTTGAGCTTTATGTGGGATATTGGGCAAGGATTATAAGTTATATGGGACCCCAAGGCAGGAGTTGACTTCTTTTGCAGTGCAAAGCTTTATCCTGGGGTATTTGCTTCTAACAGTTACTTAAACCCTAGTTAGTGAAAGTGTTCAGTTATTTCAGTTTTAGTTCTGGGTGTGGGGTTGGCATGTGATTTTTATATCCCAGCATTAGGATATAAGTAGTAGCCACTTTAGTGAGAAGACACAGTTTATCTGACCTGTTTCTCCTTGCCACTTTGGGCTCCAGCTTTTTTGTACTAGGAGCTTCACACTCAAGCCAGGGAGCATGACTCTGCACCTCTGCTCTGTGCACCAACAGTGTACCCTCTGTCCTGGATGTTAACTCTGTGTACCCCCATATATCATCCAGTGCAATGTTGGGTTTCCAAAGTCCCTGTGCTCTGTATAGTAGATTTTTTTTTCCATCTCTTTTGTGGTTTGAACTGTCCTGGTATCATTGCAAACACAGTGTAACTAAACTTTTCCTACCCCCTTTTGCCAGAACATTTATCCTGATATGTATTATAGTCATCTGTTTATCTTTCAGGGGTTATTAACTGTAATTCAGTGTGTATGAAGGAGGCAAGTCCAGTGTCTTCTCTAGCTACTATCTTCTGGGATTCTATTGTAAAAATGCAGAAAGGAATATTTCAGAATCTTAGCATTGTTTGGATTTGGTTAATGGTAAGATTATGGATAATTTTATTTTGTTATTTCAGTTGTATTTTCTGTATTTTGTTTAATGTATGTGTAACCTTGAGTTAAAAAAATAAACATAAATAAAGGAGATGAAATTATGAAATTAAATTTCTATTTAGACATAAGTTTATTTTTCCCTTTATGAACAATTCACTATTGATTCTTTAGTCTTTTATGTTATTCAGAAGTGACAATAACCTATGATTTAATTGTAAGGTGGTATTTGGTCTTGGGGTATATGAAATCGATGTTTTTTGTGTTCCTGGCATGTAAACACAGTGGAAGATTTTTGAGTTTTATAATGTCACTTTTGATGTTTTTTCTTGAAGACAGTAGAAAATATCTGTAAAATTTTATTTTATACCATTCCAAGCATATCTTTGGTTCTGCATTTAGTATGATTAGTCTGTCCTTGAAGGAATGAACCTTAGATGCCTAGGTTTTATAAATGAAAAATTCAATTTATCACTATAACTACATCCAGCTATCCAGCTGGTTCATTGCCAACTCTTTACCACTTAACTAAGGCTGAATTAGACTAATAGTTTTGTGCACTGAACAGTGAGACTTTCAGCTCCTTATAATGATTCATGTGTTACAGCTGCAGTCCACATTCATTAATAACATCTGACTTTTCATTGAACCATAGAGCTTCCTTTTCCCTCAGCTAATCTTCTGATAAAATTTCAACTTTTCACTCTTCTGGATGAACATTTGAAAGTTAATCAAAATCATAGGCCTCAAGAAATTATTATTTGGAGCAGATTAAATTGTGAAAAAATTAGCTATATTTATAGTTTACCTGGATTCACATTTAGGAAATACAAACTTTCTGCTGGAAAATACTTCATAATATTTTCCAAAAAATTATTCATGTTTTAAAAAACATTTTTTGCAGATTGAAAACATCCCCAATATACCCTATTCCAGAAACTTTAAAGCAGTTGACTTATATGATTTTTAGAAGTATTTATGGATATTATTCCATCTTGCATTTACCCAATTTGGTCTGTTATGTGAGCACTTTGTAACAGAAAATTATGAGAAAATAATAACTGGTTCAATCAAGAAGTAAGGAGATGAAAATATATATTTTCATTACTATTTCTGAAATGATTTATTTTAAATTATTTAAAACAGTTTATATTATCTTACCATTAAACATTAAGTAAAATTATTAATTGCAAATAACATCAGAAAATGCAAATTTTAATAATTTTCTTGAAAAATATATCAACGTACACATAAAACTTTTTACAAAGTAGACATTTGAGGAAGTGATGAAGTGTTGTATTAGTTTAAAGCAATATAATGTTTTCATGTAAATATTTCCAAGAGTCATGTTCATAGCTTTTTCAAAAAGGATTT
Organism: Talpa europaea; assembly: GCF_964194135.1. Lineage (NCBI taxonomy): Eukaryota > Metazoa > Chordata > Mammalia > Eulipotyphla > Talpidae > Talpa > Talpa europaea. The sequence continues at coordinate 95,100,473 of NC_140069.1, read as the reverse complement.
TAACAAATGAATTGAAAGTTTATTGACCCTTTTTTCTAGTGGTTTTGGATGCTGTTCCTACATATGATCTTCTCCAACATAGCACATAAAATCAATCTGACCTTCCTTTCAATGTTTGGTTGAGTGAGAGAGTGTATCTCCTTCATTCTGCACTCTTACTTCCTTATCTACTGGTAAAACCACAGTGAGCCTTTGTGGTGGATCCTATAGATTGTTTTCTTTTATTCCAATTTCATAGTTTTCTAACTTCCTTTCCTGCAGTGGCTGGAGATTAAGAACAAACAGAATATTTCCCAAATATTCTTGTCAGAGAGGCCCCAGGTATGACCTGGGTTCCTCCAATCTGGTAGACTCATGGAAGACTTGAATTTGGAACTAAGTTAGTTAGGATAGAGACTCTAATTCTACTGCCTGATCATGCCAGAGGCAGCATGGGTCCAAGTCATGAGCTTCTTGATTCAGTATCTTTCTTTTTTGAAAAGGTTGTATTATTATTATTTTTTTAAATTGAGCTAACTTTGACTTACTGTTTTAGCAACTTTCTCAATGGGAGGTGCAATATCTCCAATAAGAAAGGTACGGGGGCACCTGAAGTTAGTGACTTTCTTAGACATTATACTAGAGCTTACTGCTACAGTTCATCCAATAGTTTTTAAGCCATAGAATAATTAGTACTATCTCCTTTTCTGTATAACAATTTGTTGTGGCCCATAATATAGCCAAAATGTGTATTTTATCTTTTAATGTTCTTTTTATTGAAAATAATTGCTTCCTCATTGATGCAATAAACACAAATATACATATACATATATAATCACACCACTATTCCTATTTACCATTTCTGTACCTAATTATATTAGTACTTTGATCAAAATGTGTGACCAGATTCCACCCACATAATGCAGAATAGAAAGGTTGGGATCACCTTTTCCCTTAAATACAACTATTTCAAAAAACTGCTCAAAGGAAGATTCAAAAGTTCCCTGAGAGAGTTGCAGGACTTTCCCGCAGAGGACTCCCATTAAGGTTGGTGCTTACTCCAGGGAAAGTCAGAGAGGAGGTGAAGGGAAGCTTGACTGGGAAAGTATATAAGTGAGCTGTCAGAATAGGCTGCCGGTTGGCTATCAATAGCGTGATGATGAGGCACTCCAGGGCACCTTGAAGCACTGTGAATTTCCCTGGAGGGACTTTTCTGAAAGGGAGTGCAGCCACATGTGTTCATAGGTCCTGGTATATTTGAAACTCCATGGGTGTCACAGGCAAGGAAAGTTCTCCCCCCTATACCCTTATCAGATGTAGAAGATGAAAGAGTCAGTGGGTAGGGTCAGGCAGGCCCCATTGCTGGCATAATGGCCAAGAGAAAGACTCATGAGAATATTCACAAATTCCTTGCATAGTATCAAGCATGAAGCCCAGATCCCTCAGAGGCAGGGCAGCAGAGTGGAGGCAGCTGTGGCTGTCTAGCAATGGGGTACACACCCTGCTGGGATGCCTCCTGTCTAGCAAGCCCAAATGAGTGCTTGAGCATGAATCTTGTGGAGTAGAACTAGCCTCCCTCACCAGGAGACTAAGCCCTCATAGATCGTAGTCCACAGCAGACAGGAATAGCAGGAGGCATGGTGGGAAATTAGGACACCTGAAACACTGAACAGACCTCTGTGGAGAGAAGAGAATAGGCAGAGGTGACCAACCTCACTCCTCAACAAACAAGATCAATTCTTTAAGTACCATACTCCCCCCTGCCTAGTCTACCATACACCAAGGAAAACTAAAAAGAGAAACCTAAACCTATATTGCCTGAATCACAAAAAAAGTTAATATTGTAACATACAAGCCAGGAAGCAAGGAACATCTCAAAACAAGGAGGAATGTGATGGAAAGCAAAATAAGTACAGAAGTATTGGGGCATTTTTAAAGGATACAGAAATAGAGAACCTATCAAACAAAGACTTCAGAACAACAATACTAAAAATGCTAAATGAGCAACTGGTCAGTCAAAGACAGGTAGGCTGGTGCAAAATTTTAGAAAGAAGATCCAGGAACAAAGAGAGTTTTTCACCAAAGCTCTTGAAATTGTTAAAAGAACACCAAAAAGAGTATCTGAATAAAATGAAGACGAATATAGAAAGTACTTTAAATAAAATTAAAATGGCAGAAGAAAGAATTTCAGAAGTAGAACTCACATGTACCCAATTAGAAAGAGAGAAACAAGAATTGGAAAAAAAAATTAGGAAACTCCATGAAAAATATCAGACTCAATTAGAAGAGGAAACATAAGGATAGTGAGTATCCCAGGAGGTGAAGAGTGTGAGAAGGGAGCAGAAACCCTATTCAAAGAAATAGTAACAGAATTTCCCAAACCTAGGAAATGAATTAAGCATGAATCCTCTTAGGAAGCTGAGAAAGCACCCAGATTTCTAAATGTGAAACACTAAGATGCAACATTTTTGATTTATTCTCTGCATCATGTATAGTACTGTAGACCAATTTTACCTCAAAACAAGTAAAATTAAAAAGTATTTACAGATGAAATAATACGTTGGAATTTACTTCAAAATAAATTGATGTTGAGATTTGGAGGGGTGAACAGGATGGGAGTATGTAAGACACAGGTTTGGTTATAAATTATTAACCATTAAAACTGGGTGATGGACTCAGATTTCCACTATATTAGCCACTCTTTTATATATAATTGAAATTATACACAATAATAAATTTTCAAAAACTAACCTGGAAAACATTAAAAAAAAAAGTAGAGGGCCTCCCTGGTGGCGCAAGGGGTTAAGATGCAACCTATGAAGCTAACCACAGCCACTGCAGCACTAGTTCGATCCCCGGCTGGCTGGGGAGCAGCCCACATGACTCAGTAGACCTCTCCTGTCTCGCCCACTGCTCCCTTCAGCAGTGTATTTCAGTCAATCTGCCTGTTCTGTTTCCCACTCTGTTGTGAATCTTCTTACCCCCCCGCACTCCTGGCCTGTACTCCAGCTCTTGTATGCAAAAAAATAAAATAAATCTTTAAAAGGAAAAAGTAGAACCTTCTTTCTACAAAGAAAGAAAAGAAAAAAAAAATTACAGGAGGCTAGGAAAAAGAATTTACAAAGGAATCCAAATTAGTCTTTCTTTGAATTTTGTCCCAGTCACTCTTCAGGCAAGAAGAGAGTGGAGTGAAGTGTTCACAATCCTAAAAGATAAGAACTACCAGCCAAGAATACTCTATCCTACAAAATTATCACTCATATATGAAGATAAAATAAAGGTTTTCCCAGACAAATAACACTAATGGAGTTTGTCATCCCCAGATATACCATATAAGAAATGTTGAAAGGAATTCTACAAGAAAAGAAAAATACTACAACACCCTGAACAAAGTTTGTTGTAGAAATACAACAGAAATACAATAGAAATACAAAATCAGAGGCATGAATGAGAATATTATGAGTGAACAACAAAACACTAAAGGGATGAAAGAAATTAACAGAACCTATATAGTTAAATGTTGGAGAACTGACACCAGCTCATAAAGAACTTTTTTTAGATAAGTGAGCTAGTTATAAGTCCCTTGATAACCACTAACCAAAACTCTAGAATGGATGCACATAGACAAAGAAACAAATAAGTTGATAAAATCATTAGGGAAAGTCATCCAAATGAAAGAAACAACAGAAAAATAATAAAAAAACAATGGTAACAGACAGCATGTATCAATTGTTACTCTAAGTGTGAATGGTCTGAATTTACCATTTAAAAGTCACAAATGAAAATTTGGGGTAGGAAGTTTTAGCCATCCAGACTTTGTGTATAAGAGACCCACCTAAAACTGAAAGACAAAACCAAACAAAATGAAAAGTTGGAGCAAGGCCTTCAGCTAGTAATGCAGAGTGAAAAGCATCTTCTATCCAGCAAACTAGACTTAAAGCCAAAAAAGGTAATCAGAGACAAAGGTGGGCGCTATATAATGATCAAGGGAACAACTCATCGTGGATATATAACTGTTATTATTAATACTATGCACCAAACACAGGGGTACCTCATTATATAAAACAATTATTAACAGACTTAAAACAACATATTGACAAAAATACAATTTTTCTCAGAGATCTCAGCATATCACTCACATGAAACGATAGGTCAGTCAGACAGAAAATTAACAAGGAGGGGCCTCCCTGGTGGTGCAAGGGGTTAAGCACCACACTATGAAGCAATCCCTAGCCTTTGCAGCACAAGTTCGATCCCCAGCCAGGGAGCAACCCACATGGCGAGGCAGACCTCTCCTGTCTTACCCGCTGCTCCCCTCAGCAGTGTATGTCAGTTAATCTGCCTGTTCTGCTCCCCACTCTGTCTCTGGTGGATCCTCTCACCCCCAGTATCTCTGACCTGTACCCCAGCTCTTGTATGCATAAATAAATAAATGTTTAAAAAAGAAAGAAAATTAACAAGGAAATAAAAGCCTTAAATGAAGTTTTGGACCAAATGGTTTTAATGGACTTTTACAGAACTTTCCAGCACCTTCCCCCTCACCAAAAGAAACAAACGAATGCAATTTCTTCTCATATGTACATGGAGCATTCTTAAGAGTCAAGGACATAAAACATGTTTGTGAAAATATAAATATATCAAGCATCTTCTGAGATCACAGTGTTATAAAGCTAGAAATTAGCCATATAATGAATCCCGAAATAAATGTGTAGACTAAAGAAATTGCTTCTGAACAACTTCTGGGTCAATGAAGAAATAAAAAATATCTAGAATATGGAGAGACAAGCTACCAGATCCTTGGGATGTTCTAAAAGCAGTACTACAAGGGAAGTTCATAGCAGTACAGGTCCACATCAAAAAACAAAAAGAAAAGTTTCAAAGAAACAATCTTACTGTATAGCTGAAGGCACTAGAAAAAGAACAAACACATCCAAACATCAGTAGAAGGAAATATATAATTAAAAAATAGAGCAGAAATAAATGACATAGAAAACAGAGTCAGTCCACATAAACAACATCAACAATCCCTTAACTAAGCTAATAAAAAAGAGAGAAAATCCACATAAATAGAATCAGAAGTGAATGAGGCAAAATTATAACACATTCTGAAGAAATACAAAAGATCATAAGAACCTACTATGAACATCTCTATGCAAACAAACTGGAAACCTAGACGGCCTGGACATGTGAAAAAAAAGTGAAACTAGATCCATACACAAAAATAAATTCAAAATGATTGAAGATCTGGACATCAGAGACAAAAATCATAAAATACTTGAAAGAAAACATAGGGGAACACATATAAGACATCTACTGCTAGGATGTACTTGGAGACAACTCCAATTGCAAAGGAAACAAGCAAAAATAAGCAAGTGACACTACACCAAACTGTAAAGCTTTTGCACCTCAAAAGAAGCCATCACAAAAACAAAAAGACAACCTACAGAGTGGGAGAAAACATTTCGGACAAGGGGCTAACTTCCAGAATATGCACAGTTCTTTTATAATTCAAGAACAATAACAAAGGATAGACAACCCAACAAAATATGGGCAAAAGACTTAAATAAATATTTTCCAAAGGAAAACATTTAGATAACAGGAATGTGAAAAATTGTTCAACATCACTTATTAATAGGGAAATGTGTATCAAAAACACAATGAGATTGACCCATATAAAAAAGAATGGAGATCCCAAATATTGGTGAGGATGTGGAGAAAAAGGAACACTCATCAGCTGTTGGTGGAAATGCAAATAGGTGCAGCCTCTATGGAAAATGTTATGGAGATTTCTTAAGAAAATAAAGTGGAACTCCTGTATGATCCAGCAGTACCTCTGATATGCATTTTGTTCATAAAGTCCTATAATTTCTCAAAAGTAATTTAGAAATCATAAGTAAGATGTAGTGAATATGGGTTTTGCAACTTTAATTTTCTTCCCAAGTGTTCCCTGAGTTGCTGTAGCTGAACAATTAACATGCTCACTACAACAAAGGGATAAGAGACAACAAATTCCTTTGCTTAGCTATGAACTAAAGAATCTGTCCTTTCATGTTAAGGCAGACTTATAAATAGTGTATATAATTAACCATTTTGCACATTCAAGTGTGTATGCACAAGATGTCCTAGTATGTTTATAAAAATAACGAGTTGTGTTATGTTCTTTAAAAATTTAATTATTTCTCTTGAAGATTGTTTCTAAAAATACTGACAGATTCTAACCACCACCATTTGCTTTTCACACCACAAACTAATTTTTGCCCTATGATAGATAACAACTGCGGCAGGCAGCATGGGACTAAATATACCTCTACATATTTTTCCTACCAACCTTTTTACAAATGATTTTTGGATATCCTTTCATTAACCAGAGCCATGATTTCATTAAAGTCCAATAAAAATCTAAATGTGCCTTTCAATGTTGCTATAGTTTTCCATTTTAGTTTGCGGTCTCAAATTCACTTTCTAATGCTAAGTTATAAATCAAACAGCTAGAAGAGACTTTTGGGGATCATTTGGTTTCACGATTGCCTTTGATTTGCTCAATCTAAATTTACTAAATTAACACTCTTTTTTGAGTCATCTCTGATGACAGAGGTGACACAGCCTTGTCTTACTGAAGTACTTAATCACCTTTACAGTGGATATGATGTTCTTTAAGAGTGTTCAATGTACTTTGGCCCTTTTGTTGAAAATTAAGCTCAGTTCCTTTACAGTTTTTGGCAAAGGTTTTCTGAACAATATTCTTCATGATATTGAAAGCATTTATAGAAATCTGTTTTTTTCTTTGTAAAATTTAAAAAAGGAAAAAGCCAAGAGCAAAGATTTATCTTTTTTAATAAAATTGACTTTTTCAATGCTAATTTTCTTTATTTTCAAGTAGTTTTTTTTTATACTAAGTTAATGGTTTAGAACTCTGTATATGGTATTGTAAACTAACACTACCTCAAGTAAACAATGTTCAGAAAAGCTACCTAACAAATCAGTGTGATCCATCATTAAATTAGGCTGACAGTCTTTAAATTATTGAATGGCAATAATCATGTAAATCTTATAGGAGAGCCCTACAAGAATAATATTTAGTGTTAAGAATAATACTTGCTAAAATTTTGTACACTCTATATGAACTAATGCCATTATTACATGTATTTAAAATGTCATTATTACATATGTTTAAAAACCCCACTGTACGTGTTTTAGGTATTAGGTTCACAGCTCTTCAAATGTATGTTGCCATACCATACCCACCAGCAAAATGCCCATAATTCTCCATAGTTCATTGCCTCCCCCACCCCAGTCACCCTTTACTTCCTACCCCCACCTTCTCTCTCTGGTAGGCTCAGTTCTGTAGTCAGATTCCAAGAATTTGTTTTGGTTTGGTTTAGACTATTCCTTTGTTTGCTTCTTTATATTCCACATTTGAGCAAAATTATCCTGTATTTGTCTTTCTCCTTCTAACTTAATTTTGCTTAGTATAATCTCCTTCAGTTCCATCCCTGTTGTTGCAAGTGGCAACAACAACTTTTCTTTTTAAAATGGCTCAGTAGGGAGGGGCGGAGCAACATGGCGGCGAGGAGACGCTGCGAGTAAGATCTCCCATTAAAAAAAGTTAATAGGGAGGAAAAGCGGCAGGTCCCAGTGAGAACTGGGACACGGAAGATAAACGGACGACTCCAGCAAACTGCCCGAAGAAGAAAGTTGCCATAAAAGAGGACGAGAAGGGAGGGAAGCGCAGAACCCTGCTCCCCTCCCCCGCCCACAGAGGCGGCACTCTCCAACCGGCAGAGACGAGGGAAAAAACAAACCAAAAAGCCCAACAAGAAAAACGGATGCAGCAAGCGGGACTGTGAGTGGAAAGGAACTATTTCAGCCACCACACCCCGTGAACGGGAGCTGAGGCGAACCCTGCAGGATCCGCCGCGGAGGTGAGCTCCAGGCGCCATTAAAGAGAGCCCAACCCCCCAGGAGGAGACCAGCACCAGCACACAGCCCCCGCCGCCCGGTAAGCTTGCGCGAAAGCGGCGCTCGCGAAAGCGGCGCTCGGATTGCAGCTGCCCAGGTCCCCGCGCCTGCGACCTAGGCTTGCGGGGAGACGGCGGAGGCCCTCCCTGAGTGAGCAGGAACAAGGCGCCCAGGCAGGGGAGCGGGATTCAAAAGGCGCCATTCCCGCGCCACTGATCTGGGCTACAGCCCGCGTCCTGGAACTGAGGGCTTTGGAACTGAGACCCGGGGCACGAAATTAGGGGCGTGGGTTCCCCACGACGGTGGGGCACAAGGCAGACACAGCACCCCAAAGCCATTGAGGTGTACCCTACCATCCCCGCTCTGCTCCCTGTCCCACGGGGTGGAAAATCAGCTCCCCAAGGGCTCTAGGAGAGATCTCTGGTGCCACCTAGCGACTTGACCCCAGCACAGGCTACTGAAGGAGCTAGTGGCCAGCTGGGGAGTTAGCCCACACCGGGCCCCTTCTGAACAAGTAGTCTGAGCCCACAGGGAGAGCGAGCACCCACAGCCGGGGCAGACCAGGCGCGCAGAAGAGTGTGCCTGAGACCAGAAGCGCAGGGAGTGTGGCCCACATCACCATTTTAAAACAGGGACATTTCTTCAGTAAAGACTACCTGCAGAAGGCTTCCTCAGGAGCCAGAGGTGAGTGGGGGAAGTTCGCCCACGCCAGACCCCCTCTGGCCTGCAGTCCAAGCCCAGAGGGGAGCAGGAACCCACCGCCGGGGCAGACCAGGCGCACAGGGGAGTGTGTCCCCACATCGGCATTTTAGAACAGGGACCTTTCTCCAGTAAAGGCTGCTTGAAACTGACAGATGACTCCTGGAAGAACCAGAGGGGAACAGAGAAGCCCACCCAAGATGCCGGCAAGTCCCAACAACACAGTGTCCCAACGCATACGGCAAATTAGAAAACAGACAGTAGGGAGGAGAAGAACCACACGCAACCTAGCAACTCTCCAGAGAAAAAGCACACCACAAAAAGAAAGCCAGCCCCCAGATTGCAACGACAATAACTTGGAAGAATTTCTGAGCCTTCCAGAAAGAGAATTTAAAATTGCCGTGATTAAAAAACTGACAGAAGTCATAAAGGAAAACAATGATAAGGGAAAAATAATCAACGATCAGAAGAATGCAATTGAGTCCCTAGAGAGGGAAAACAATGGTCAGAAGAAAGAAATTGAGTCCCTAAAGAGGGAAGTAAAAGAAATGCAGGAGATCAAAGAATTAATGGAAGAACTAAAGAATTCTGGGAAAAGCAATGAAAGCAGAATAGATGAAATGGAAGAACGAATAAGTAATCTTGAAGACATAGAAATAAAAAGAACCAAAACAGAAAAGGAAAGAGAAGTACGAAGGAAAAAGAACGAAGAAAGACTTCGGGAACTATCTGACTCCATGAGGAAAGGAAATATAAGAGTTATAGGAATACCAGAAGGAGAGGAGAGAGATGTAGGAACAGAGAAAATATTCAAAGAGATAATTGAAGAGAACTTCCCAAATGTGAAGAAGGAGCTGAAAATTGATATACAAGAAGCAAGAAGAACACCAAACTTCCACGACGAAAGGAAAAATACAGCAAGACACATAATAGTAAAGCTCCCAAGAATCCAGGACAAGGAAAAAATAATGAAGCTGGCAAGAGGGAAGAAACAGATAACATTCAAAGGGAAACCAATCAGGCTGACATCAGACTTCTCCGAAGAAACACTACGGGCAAGGAGAGAGTGGAGGGACATAGTCAACAGACTCCAAGAAAACAGATGCCAACCAAGAATACTCTATCCCGCAAAGCTCTCCTTCCTCTTTGAAGAAAGAATATGGACCTTCCCAGACAAACAGAAACTCCGGAATTTCATTGCAACTAAACCCCCACTCCAAAAAATACTACAAGGAGTCCTAAAGCCAGAACCTCAGAGCGACGAATAACAATGAAAGAAGGCCAAAAAAAAAAAAAAAGTTATTAAAAGAATAAATAAATAAAATCAAAGGAAAGACAAACACAATGGCAAATACAGATGTTAACATATCAATATTAACTCTAAATGTAAATGGACTAAACTCTTCAATAAAAAGACACAGAGTTGCAGCCTGGATTAAGAAACAAAACCCAACCTTTTGCTGTCTCCAGGAAACACATTTAGCTACAAAAGATAAAAATAGGCTCAAAGTTAAAGGATGGAAAACAATCCTACAAGCAAATGGACCAAAAAAGAAAGCAGGAACAGCTATACTTATATCAGATAAAACAGATTTCAAACTCAAAAAGATAAAAAGAGACCCCAATGGTCACTACATTATGATCAAGGGGACAATACTTCAAGAAGAAATAACACTCATTAACATATACGCACCAAACGAAGGAGCAGCAAAATATATCAGACAACTGTTGTCCTCTCTGAAAACAGACATCAGAGAAAACACATACGTAGTGGGAGACTTCAACACACCACTATCAACAATGGATAGATCAACAAGACAAAAAATAAGTAAAGAAACCAAAGCTCTAAATAAAGACCTAGAGCAATTGGGCTTAACAGACATCTATAGAACACTAAACCCCAAAAAAACGGAGTACACATTTTTCTCAAGCGCACACGGATCATTCTCCAGGATCGATCACATACTGGGGCACAAGACAAACATCAACAGATACACCAAGATTGAAATCATATCAACCATCTTTTCTGACCATGAAGGCATCAAACTAGAAATAAACCATAAAAAGAAGGCAAGGAACTTTCCTACCTCATGGAGATTAAAAACCACACTACTGGAAGACCACTGGACTAATGAGGAGATCAAAGAAGAAATTAAAAAATTTTTTGAATTGAACAACAAGGAGGACACCAATATCCTAAATGTATGGGATGCAGCAAAAGCAGTAATAAGAGGAAAATATATAGCAATAGAAGCTCACATCAAGAAACAAGAAAGAACGCAAAGAAACAACCTAATCTCGAAGCTCAAAGATCTAGAAAAAGAACAACAAAAAAACCCCAAAACCAGTAGAAGAAAAGAAATAATAAAAACCAAAGCAGAAATAAATGAAATTGAAACTAAAAAAACAATCCAAAAGATCAATGAAACCAAGAGCTGGTTCTTTGAAAAAATCAATAAAATAGACAAACCCCTAGCCAGGCTCACAAAGGAAAAAAGGGAGAAAGCACAAATAAACAGGATCATCAATGAAAGAGGAGAAATCACAACGGACACAGCAGAAATCAAAAGAATAATCAGTAACTACTATGAACAGTTATATGGAAACAAGTTTAACAATCTAGAGGAGATGGACAAATTCCTACAACTCTACAATCACCCAAAGCTAGATAAAGAAGAAATAGAACACCTAAACAGACCAATTACAATTAGCGAAATTGAAATGATAATCAAAAACCTCCCCAAAAACAAAAGCCCAGGACCTGATGGATTTACAAATGAATTCTACCAAACATTCAGAGATGTATTAGTGCCTATCCTTCACAAACTCTTCCAAAAAATTGAGAAGGAAGGGACAATACCAAACACGTTCTATGAAGCCAACATTACACTAATACCAAAACCGAACAAGGACAACACAAAAAAGGAAAACTACAGGCCAATCTCCCTAATGAACACTGATGCAAAAATCCTCAATAAAATTTTAGCTATCAGAATCCAACAATGTATCCATAAGATAATTCACCACGACCAAGTTGGATTCATTCCAGGGGCACAAGGATGGTTTAACATCCGAAAATCAATCAACGTTATCCAACACATCAACAAAAAGAAATATAAAAACCATATGATAATATCAATAGATGCTGAGAAAGCTTTCGACAAAGTGCAACACCCATTCATGATAAAAGCCCTTGAAATTCTTGGGATACAAGGAACATACCTCAACATCATAAAGGCCATCTATGACAAGCCAACAGCCAGTATCATTCTCAATGGTGAAAAGCTGAAAGCAATTCCATTAAGATCTGGAACAAGACAAGGATGTCCACTCTCACCATTGCTTTTCAATATAATACTGGAAGTCCTAGCCAGGGCAATAAGACAAGAGAAAGACATCCAAGGAATCCAAATAGGAAAAGAAGAAGTCAAACTATCACTATTTGCAGACGATATGATATTATACATAGAGAACCCCAAAAACTCCACAGAAAAGCTAATTCAACTCATCAATCAGTTCAGTAAAGTGGCAGGATACAAAATCAACACGCAAAAGTCAGTAGCCTTCCTATACACAAACAATAAATCTGAAGAAGAAGAAATCAAAAAGACCATCCCTTTTGTTATTGAAACAAAAAAAATCAAATATTTGGGAATAAATCTAACAAAAGAGGTAAAGGACCTATACAAAGAAAACTATAAAACACTGTTAAAAGAAATAGAAGAAGACACAAAGAAATGGAGAGACATCCCCTGCTCATGGATTGGAAGAATAAACATTATTAAAATGGCCATCCTTCCAAAAGCAATATACAGATTCAATGCTATTTCAATCAAAATTTCAATGTCATTCTTCAAAGAAATAGAACAATTATTGATGAAATTCATATGGAATCACAAAAAACCCCGAATAGCCAAAGCTCTCCTGAAAAAAAAAGAAGGGAATGGAGGCATCAGACTCCCAGACTTCAAACTATACTACAAAGCCATAATCATGAAAACTGCATGGTATTGGAACAAGAACAGACATACAGACCAATGGAATCGAATAGAAAATCCAGAAATAAACCCACAGATTTATGGTCAACTAATCTTTGACAAAGGAGCAAAGACTATGCATTGGAGCAAAGAAAGTTTGTTCAATAAATGGTGCTGGGAAAACTGGGTCGCTACATGCAAAAGAATGAAGCTTGACCACCACCTCACACCATACACAAAAATCAACTCAAAATGGATTAAAGAACTAGACATAAGACCTGAAACCATAAAATATATAGAAGGAAATATAGGCGAAACACTACGTGATTTGCACATCAAAGACATCTTTACAGACACATCACCCAAAGCAGTGATAGTGAAGGCAAAGATAAACAGCTGGGACTATATCAAATTAAAGAGCTTTTGCACAGCAAAAGAGACAATAACAAAAACAAAGAGAAACCCCACCAACTGGGAGAACATTTTTGCACCCAACACTAATGATAAAGGACTGATCACAAAAATCTGCAAAGAGCTGATGAGACTCAACAACAACAAAGAAAATAACGCAGTCAAAAAATGGGCAGAAGAGCTTAAAAGAAACTTCTCTGAAGAGGAAATGCAAATGGCCAACAGGCATATGAAAAAATGTTCAACATCACTTGTCATCAGGGAAATGCAAATCAAAACTACCATGAGATACCATCTTACACCAGTGAGAATGGCACATATTAAAAAAACTAGCAACAACAAATGTTGGCGAGGGTGTGGAGCAAAAGGAACTCTTCTGCACTGTTGGTGGGAGTGCAAACTGGTCCAACCACTGTGGAAAGCTGTGTGGAGATTTCTGGACCTACTAAACATAGAGCTTCCATATGACCCAGCAATTCCACTCCTAGGTATTTACCCAAAGGACACAGAAACATCAATTCCAAAGAACACCTGCACCCCTATGTTTATAGCAGCACTGTTTACAATAGCTAAGCTTTGGAAACAACCCAAATGCCCAAAAATAGATGACTGGATCAAGAAGATGTGGTACATATATACCATGGAATATTACTCAGCATTCAAAAAAGATAAACACATGCAATTTGCTGCAACATGGATGGCGCTGGAAGGGATCATGCTCAGCGAAATAAGCCAAAAAGAAAAAGAAAAATACCGGATGGTCTCACTCATAGCAGGAATCTAGAAAACTTAAATAAGGGACCAGGAAAATGAATAACTATAAGAAAGTGAAAATCAAAATCAACAAAAAACTATGAACCAGAGACACTTTTAGGGGGGCGGGGGCGGGAGGGGAGGGATTGGGGTCAGAATGGGGGGCTGCAATTGTATGGGGAATATAACAATAAAATTTATAAAAAAAAAAAAAATAATAAAAAAAAATAAAATGGCTCAGTAGTATACCATTGCATATTTAAACCACTTCTTTATCCATTCATTTGTCCTTGGGAACTTAGTTGCTTCCATAGTTGGCTGCTGTAAATAGTACTGTAGTGAACCCTAATTTGCAGTGATTTATCTCTTCAAATTAGTGTTTTTGGGATAAATATGTAGGAGTAGAATTTGTGAAACCTCCATATTGTTTGGAGTACGTTTGTTTGAAGAAACTTTTATGGAGAAAACACCATAGAGCCTCTATAGGGACTGTACCAGTTTTCATTCCCCTCAACAGTGTATGAGGGTTCCTTTTCCTTGACAGCCTTGTCAGCAGTCAAACCCCCCCCACCACCACCCTGTCTTTTTCATATGGGCTGTTCTTATGCGTGTGAGTTGGTATCTCATGTGGTTTTGATTTGCATTTCCCTGATGGTAAGTCATGACAAGCATTTTTTTTCATGTTCTTGTTGCCTGTATGTCTTTAGGAAAGTGTGTATATCACTCTTCTGCCCCTTTTTTGATTGCATTATTTCTTTTATTGTTGCGTTGTATGAGTTCTTTGTAAATCTTGGATATTATCTCCTTATTAAATATATTATATGAAAATATTTTCTTCCATTTAGTAGGTTGGCTTTTCATTTTGTTGATACTTTCTTTGCTGGGTAGATGCTTTTTAGTTTGATGTAGTCCCATTTATTTATTTTGCTTCTGTTTCTCTTGCTATTGTATTTAATCTACAAAGTGATTAAATTTGCATGTATTAAATCTGCGAAGCTATCCCTGCAGCCCGTGTTGTGGAGTGTCCCTTTGTTTTACCTATTTTATCATTTTTGTAACTTAAAGACTGTTTTATATGACACCATTATGACTGCACATGCCTTTTATGGGATATCATTTACTTGTAACATTTTTCCCAAACCTTTCTTTTAGCCTTTTCCTTTCCACACTTTGGAGCTTAGATAGAGGAGTCTCCTGAAAACACCAGAAATTTTGTTTTTGTTTAGGATTTTGAATCAGTGTTCCTTACAAGTATCGACCTGTAATTTTCTTTTTAGTGCTGTCTTTATCTGGGTTTGGTGTCACTATTTTGACCTCATTGTAGGAGTTAGGAAGCTTTCCCTTTTCAGTTTTTTTTGAAAACATTAGGAAGGATGAGTATTAGATCTTTAAGTATTTGATAGAATTCACCAGTGAAATAATGTGGTCCTGGACTTTTATTTTTGGTGAAGTTTTTTATTACTGTTTCAGTTGCATTTCTTGTGATAGGCCTATTCAGATTTTCTCTTTTCTCATGACAATCTTAGGAGGGTGTGTGAATCAATGAATTTATCCATATCCTCTAAGTTGTCCAATATTTTGGCATATAGATGTTTATAATAGTCTCTTATGACATATTTCTGTGGTAACCATTGTAATGTCTTATATTTCATTTTTTATTTGTTTGTGTCATTTCTTTTTTTCTTCATGAGTCTGACTAAGAATTGTCAATTCTCTGATTTTTTTCATAAAACCATGCCTTTGTTTCCTTGATCTTATGTTTGCACTTTAGAGACTATGGTGTGCTTGATGTCATTCTTTGATAGGAAGCTTCAGAAACATTTTATATTTTATATTAATTCATTGTGTTTGAAGAAGATAATTCTCCACCTGTTGGGTGGAACATTCATGATCTGTTTGATTAATTTCATTAAAATTGTTTTCAGACCTTTATATATCTTTCCTAAATTTTTTGTCTACTTGATCTACTAAAAGATAGATTAGAATATCTCAGTCATGATTATTTTGTCAGTTTCTTCTTGTACCCATTCATTTTTCTTTAATAGTTGTCACTACATGAATGTAAATTAGGAATTATTTTACTTTCTTTCCAAATTCAATCTTCAGTTTTGTAGTGTATATGTTTATCATTTTTTACACATGAACACTTGCTTTATTTACATTTTTTGTTTTTATTTTATTTTACCTAGTTTTAATCTAGCTACTTCATCTTTCTTTTGTTTAGTATTTGCCTGGTATATCTTTTCCATTTTTTGGCTTTGGGTCTTTTGTTTCTTTATGACTCTTACAAACCAAATTTAATGAACTTAATTTTTTTTTAAATTTAGTGTGATGAACTTTGTATTCAATGAAGAATTCATTTATGTTTATAATGATCACTTCTCTTTGTTGTTGGTTGTATCATTTTATTATGCACTTTATATTTACCTCAGCCCCTCTAGACCTTTCTTACAGATTTATCATTGTTTGTTTCCTTTACCTTTTTTTTTTGGACCCTGCAGTTTTTAATTTTTATTGGTTAAATTTATAAATTTGTAGAATTGTGTTTGGATTTTGAATTTATAGTTGCTGCTTCTTATTCTCAGGATCAATGTGTTCAACAATTCTGGAAAATTTGTAGCATTTACCTATTCTAATATTGCTTTACCTTTGTTCCTTCTATATTTACTTTGGTGCTATGAATAGATAGGTGCCTTCATAGCCTTCACTTTTATTTCCCATAGGTTTTTTTCCTCTTGCCTACATGCCTCAAACCCATCTATATATAAGCCTGACATGGGTAAGCTTCTTGCCATTTCTTTAAAGGCAGCAGATTTTATTTCTGGAAGGAAATATTATTAGATTTTCCCTTTGAGCCAGTACTAAACATTATTATCTGTTCCTTTCATGCTCTGCTGTCATTAAATAAAACTCAGATGGCCAGGATTGGGTTGAAGCTTTCAGAGATTAAAGCTACCTTTGGCACAGGCTTGTTTCCCAAATTACCTATGCATTCATGTGGACCGCACAAATCATTTTGTTTCTTTGTTTTTAAGTTATACATTTAAAATCAGATTATACATACACATTTCTTTGTCATTTTAGTTGGTTTTGTTTAGAGAGTTGTTCAGAATATCTGATGCTGCTAGAAACGAAAGTAGATCTAACCTCTTTATATCTGTAATTTAACTTCCTCTGCGAAGTCATTATTTCTTAGTAATCTCTTAGTAATATTCTTAGTGGGTGGCTCTGTATAAAGTGACATCATTATATTCTTCTGGCAATGAGTCAGCTAGTTGGGGGTTATAAAGGAGCTTTATACTTCCATCTGCTTGTCACCTAGGTTTAAAGTAGGTAATTTCATCTCTCGACTTTAAAAAAGGTCTTTTTCTATATTTTACAAGCAGAGTGTTAGCTGTGGTAGCATTCTATTTCTATCTCATTTTTTTTTTCTTTCGTTTTTGAAACATTGTCAGTATTTCAGTTAGGGAAGTAATCAGCCCTCCCTTCATAGTAGATCTGACTTGCTGGTTTCCTATTATTATTCTAACTTGTCATGAACTATCAAGCATCAGCTTTGGGGCCATTGGCACGGTATAAAAAATTAGCATATAACTGATGACCAGTTTTTATGTGCTTCACAAAGTTCTGGGCTTTGCCTCCAACAGAAAATAGTTTCTTATTTATTATAGGTTAAGAGCATCCTCCTTACTAGTATTGACTATTGTCAACTTTGGCATTGATTCGGTGCCTCTCAGGCAAAAATGAGAAACTCATTTTTCTGGGAGATTTTGGTTACACTTAACAAAGTTAAGATTGGCAGTGATGTAAGCAAAATAACTGCCCCTTCGTGCTCTGAAGGCCTCCCTGGAGGACAAGAGAACACTGAAATTCTCCAGTCCTGTGCTTCCAGCTCCAACTCAAGCATGCAGGACCCTGGGTAACACTTTATATCATGTAAGAGGGAGGAGGGGGATCCTGTGCTCACTCACCAGTCTTCTGACCTGCTCTGGGGTGGAACTTTAGTACCTGGTGCTTCTTGCAAATCACACTTTTGTATCAGTTTCTTTACCTAATTAAGTTATAATGTATATCTTGATATCCTATCTTCTGAGGATTTCTTCTACATTTTGGGGACAGTATTTCAGGGAGAAGAGAGTCTATGAGAAAAAATAATCCCCACCCCCATCACAGAATTATGGATCCGTAGATCAGAGTCTGCCTATCAATCTAAGATTCTCCTGCTCTCTAGCCTCAGCTTTTATGTGAGCATCTTTGTTTATATCCATTGTTACTTTACTAACTAGATAGTGGGAGGAAGAAGGGAGAGAGGGAGGGAGGAAGGAGAGAAAAAGAAAGTTTTCCTAAATTGCTCAGTTATTTTTGTTTAATCAACAAATATATATTGATTGCTTACAAAGAAACCACATAAAGGCTTGTGGAAGTCAGTAGAAATCAGTTATTCTTAGCTTGAAATATTTTCCTATTTACATCCACTTTACCCACTTACCCAAATAAAAGAGTCATACTGGTTATCATTCATAAATAGATAGTGCTATAATAGAGCTCAAGAACCAGATTTTTTTTCTTATTTGTCTTAAAACTCTAGGATTTAGCAATTAGAAGATCTTCAGGTACGTTTAGATTTAAGTCACAACCCCAGTGCTACCTCCTCTGGTTATGCTTCTGTGAGATAATTTACCTAAATACTATACCTATAGTCAGTGTCTTAGGGAGAGATAATTAGTAGATCAATTCTTTAATAAATGCCTTAGGGTTAGTTAACTAATAATATATTGTTATTGGTGAAATTGAAAGGAGTGAAAATTAGATTGTGAGATTGGTTGGAATGGTGTTACAGCACCCACCACCCACTAGCCCAGCAAAACTTCAGTTTTGCATTATGGTGAGCTTGAAGACATCCTTTATTCCAGTAGCTGGGAATTGACCACAAGGCCTGACATGCAAGGGGATGCTGGCTAATTTTTTGGCCAGAGAGTGGAACGCTGAAGCACCAAAGAGATCACAGTTGCTTGCTAATAAATGCCTTTGTGTTTGGCAGAAGGTCTTAGATTTCTTTTACTGCAAAAAACTCCTTGAAAGTGATGGGTAGGGTGGGGCGTTTTCTACTCTTTTTACCTCTAAACATTAGCGATTGCCAATATCTTGACAAAGGTTTGAATTTGTTAAACCTTCAGACTGGCTTTGCAACACTTATGTACATTTCCACTTATGTACATTTCTGTGTGATTCCCTAGGTATCAGAAATTCTCTGAAAACCATACTCCAGTACACTCTGAGCAGACAGGACATTAGAGTCCTGCTTGACACAGCACAGGGGTAGTCTTCAAACATTCCAGTAGTCTTTGAACTTTGTAAGTGATGGTGTTGTTACTAGTAAGAAGGAATTGTAAACAAACGAAACAGTGTGTTGTGCTCCCTCCTTTTCAGGGTTACAACTCCCTTAGATCTATCTTACTGTGTTTCTAGTCTTTCCATCAAGCTACTAGAATAATTTCAGACTAAAGTATAATTATTGTATGTTCATGTTCACATGCAAAATGATTATATTTGTTTGGTGTTTATGAAACAGTAAGCTCAGTATTTGAAAATCATGTGTAATGCAGTGTTCTTTTGAAATTACCTAGACATGTTATAGCCAATGACGCCAATTGTATGTGTTTCATCTCTCAGACGCCATATTACTAATTTTTTTGTGTAGGCATCCTTTTCAACTGTCATTCATTCTTTTCCTGAAATCTTGTACTTTGTAACAAATGTGTGGAAAAAAAAGACTGTTCTGAAAAAGCCACCCACTGAGTAGGAGTGAGAATTCAAATGTTAAGGTCACCATGAGATCCCACAGATACTCAGCTCAGTAAGATCTGTGTGACATCACACTTTTGTTAAATATCTTAGGGGAGGAACAAGGGAATAAACAGAAGCCAACATTTGCTGCCTCTAAGAGCTGAATGAACCTTTGTTTTCTCTGTTGAAATTCTCTCATTCTCTCTACCTCTGACCAAGGCAAAGGGGTATTTCCCAGCATATTTTAAACTTACGTTAATAAAAATGTGGCTGATTAATCCATCTCCGGAGTATAAATCGCTGACTGTTTCACCATGGAATGGCCTCTTTCATAGAGATTTTCCTATCTTCTAGTATGCTTTTTTTAGATCACAATTAAGGCAGATATTAACTTTATTCTTTAAAAGACTATTGTGTATTTCTTGTATTATTAACGTGATAAAAATATATAACATAAAATTTACCATCTTAACCTTTCTAAATATATAGTTCAATAATGTTAAGTATATTCTCATTGTGATGAAATTAATTTCCAAAACCTTTTTACCTTGCTAAACAGAAGCTGTATCCATTAAACAGTAAGTCTTCCTTTCCTTCTCCCCCAATTCCTGTTAACTTTCTATTTTTCTGTCTTTATTAAATTGACTACTCTAGAGAGAGCTCATTTAAACAGAATTATACAATATTTGTCTTTTATGACTGACTTATTTCACTTACCCATAATGTCCTAAAGTTTCATCCATCTTGTAATATATATCAGAATTTACCTTTCTAAAAGACTGTATAATATTCCATGGTGTACATGGGCCACATTATATTTATCTGTTCACCTGTCAGAGACACTTGGGTCGCTTTCACTCCTTGAGTATTCTGAATAGTGCTGCTATGAACATGGGTGTGCAAATATTTCTTCGGGATTCTGTTTTTAACTCTTTTTAATATATACTCAGAAGTAGAATTGTTAGATTATATAATAATTCTATTTTTAACTTTTGAATAGCCTCTATTACTATACTCCATAGCAGTTGTACCATTTTGCGTTCCCTTTAGTAGTTCATAAGGGTTCCAGTTTTTGAACAATCTTGTCAATATTTGTTATTTTTTGTGTATTTTTTTTTTGGTGGGGGGGGAGCAGTCATCATAGTAGGTGTGAAGTGATACCATAGTATAATTTTGATCTGCATTTCCAAAATGATTAGTGATGGAAAACCTCTTTCCATATGTTTGTTGGCCATTGTATATCATCTTTGGAAGATACCTATTCAAATCCCTTTTAAAATTGTGGGGTTTTTGTTGTTGTTGTAGCATTTTAAGAGTAATATATAAGTACTTGATATTTTCTTTGTCAAATATATGATTTCCAAATATTTTCTCTCATTCTGTAGGATACCTTTTCACTCTGATTATGTCTTCTGATGAACAGAAGTTTGATACAGTACAACTTATCTGTTTTCCTTTTGTTGCCTATGCTTTTGGTGTCATATCCAGGATATCCTTGCCAAATCCAATGTCATGAAACCTTTTTCCTATATTTTCTACTAAGAGTTATATAGTTTCAGGTTTTTTGTTTAGGTCTTTGACCCATTTTGCAACAATTTCTTTTAACTTATTTTTTTATTGAGATAACATTAGTTTACATTTTTTTAAGATTTTATTTATTTATTTATACAAGAACCGGGGTACAGGCCAGATGCGCAGGAGGGTGAGAGGATTCACCAGAGACAGAGCGGGGAACAGAACAGGCAGACTGACGAAATACACTGCTGAGGGGAGCAGAGGGTGCGACAGGAGAGGTCTGCCGGGCCATGTGGGACCCTCGCCAGCTGGCCGGGAACGAACTCGTGCTATAGAAGCTGCAGACAGCTTCACAGCATGGCGCTCAACCACCTGTGCCACCAGGGGAGGCCCTAGCTTACATTATTGTTGATATTTTTGAAGTATGGAGTCCCCCCACTCAGGTACTGCCACCATTGCACTATTTTTTTTTAATGTGGTGTAATGCAAACGTACAATGTCATTCGTTTGCATGTGGATATCCAGTTTTCTTATACCATATGTTGAAGAGACTATCCTTTCGTCATGTCACGTATAATACCTCAGGCTGCTGTAACAGAACACCATAGACTGAGTGGTTTAAACTACAGAAATTTATTTTCTCACTGTTCTGGAGGCTGGAAGTCAGGGTTCTTTATTCATTTCATTGGTCTACATGTCTGATTTCTTGTATTTTTTGTTTTAGTATAAAAGTTCATTGACAACTTCTTTATATCTGGAATGAAAATTTCCTTAGGAATTTTAGAAAATGAGGTAGATAGATATTCTGAAAATTTCCAGTAACTTTTAATTCCTAAGTGATTTTCCTTGTACCGTTGCAATATATATAGGATGGAATGGGAATATCTCTTATTAGATAATAATTCTAATTTATTAAATACATTCTTGGATTAATTTAATTTATTTAAACTTCAGAACTATATTTCTGTGTTCTAGCATAATCCCTCCTTTAACCTAGTTATTTCTGTTAGTGTTGTTTTTGATTATAGAGAGTACATTATAGGTTTTAAAAATTACATCTACTTAAAATCTTATGCATTCTTTAGCTAGCACATTCTTTTTTTAAAAAAGTAATTAAATTCTGGTTTATCTATAACTTGAAAATAATCATTATTTCCTCAATTTTTAAAATTTATTTTTTTTATTTTTTTTAATTTTTTTATTTTTTTTTATAGAGACATATTTTATTTATTTATTTGTTTGTTTGTTTGTTTTGTTTATACATGCACTGGGTACAGTCAGAAGCGCGGGAGGGTGAGAGAATTCACCAGAGCCAGAGTGGGGAGCAGAGCAGGCAGAAGGACCGAAGTACACTGCTGAGGGGAGCAGCGGGCGGCAGGAGAGGTCTGCGCACCATGTGGGACACTCCTCTGGTGGCCGGGGAGCAGCCGGGGATCGAACTGGTGCTGCAGAGGCTGCAGGCAGCTTTGCAACCCAGCGCTCAACCGCTGCACCACCGGGGAGGCCCTCAATTTTTAAAATTTAAAACACAAGTGTATGTGCTCAAAATAGATGCAGACCAAAGCCATGTAGTAGCTGGATATGAAATGGCATTAGGCCCTTTTTCTTCTAGCTACTTTATATCTGATAATGCATTATAATAGAGCTATCAAAATAAAAAAAAGGTAGAACAAATGTGGGTGTGAACAAAAGAGGAAGAGGAGAATGCTCTGAAACAAATTTGTGATTCTGAATAAGAAATAAATTTATGGAGTACATATTCAAGTTTTCTTTGCAATGTCTTTAAAAATAAAAATCTTTGCATGTCAGAAATGGGTATTAGTAAACTATAAATGAATAAAGTGTTGACTGGAACCAGCAAAATGCTAGTTTTGCTGTAAAAATACCCTTTTGAAATATGTATTTTATGATTATAGTTTTGTTTAAAGTTATCAAATGTATGCACAACTAAACCTGTATACTAAAGCAGAGCTCAGTTGCAACACTGATTTTTCAAACCTGTCTATTTTCCTCTTGTCTCTTAAGAAAATTGAATGTAAAATTAGCGTTGTCATCTTAACATGGCAAAAACAGCACAGGCTTGGGGAGTCATACAGACCAGAGTTCAAATCCTTGCCTTGCCATTAACCAAAAGTGGTTTTAATTAACTAATCTCTCTAATCTCTTTATTACCTGCTTGTAACAAACATATTATTTCTCTTTAAAGCATTGACAGATTTTTAAAAAGTATTTACACAATTCTGTATATTATACTGAAAACATATCACTGGGGAGGGCTATAACTAACTTTATAGTTAAAATGCATTTTCTTGGTGTTTATATTCATATTTGTTGTTTTAATAATTTGAAGTAATTGCAATTTGCCTAGATTTCCACTCTCTTACTATGCATCACTCCCTTAATATGAAATTGGTTATATCTTAATTATTTTCTAGTCTCTGATAGACCTGTCCAGCTTGGAAGATTGCATTATCATTTGGGGCTGGATGTATTGCAGAGCTATGTAAGCTTGCAACCATCCCTGAAGGTTACTGTTCTCACTATGAAGTCTGGTGACTGTTTCTATGTATCTCGATTAGATTTTGAGTGCAGGAGGCTCTTAGAGCACATGCTTTTCTTTGTCTTAGTGATTTTTTTCTTTTGGCAAGAGGACAGTCATACCACAAAAAATTCTGTTTAATGATCCAAATCTTAAATTTGGAAATCCTTAAGTATTGACTATAAGACAAAAGCAAAAAATATATACCATTCTGTAAAACTGTAGCCTGCACAAATTTCTCTCAGTTATTTTCTATTAGTGGCAGAATCAAGTCAGGATCATTTCATTAGGTAATGTTTTACAGGCAGTAATTTTATTTTGATTTAACATGGCTTCATGGTGAAATGTATGGATACATTTAAACACTTTTTAATGGAAAAGGAAGAGAATCATTTTGTTTTAATTTTCTTCACTTCATCATCTACAGTTTCATGTAAATGATAGTGACTGCAAATTATGGTAATCAGAGAACCCTGAGTTAGTCTTTTGAAAAGATATTAAGTCTATTAACTGTTTCTATTATATAGCAAGTAATTTTCAAAATGGAGCTGGATTCTTGAGGTTTATTAGAAAATAAATTAAGTGTATTCATATCTGAAAATATAATTGAACCTTTCCTCCCCTTAATCTTTAGGGCACGTTGTTTCAATATCTTCTAAGGAAATTGTGAGAGAGTAAAGTATGTGAGTGGCCATTGCGTATTTCTAGAGATGCCAATAATTTCATTTTACTAGCTTGAGTGCTTTAAAGAGAAAATCAAACTAAAATCTCATTTTTTTTACTCATTGCTCCTTGAGGGAACAATTGCCATTTTTTAAGCATTTTTGCATTTCACTGTAAAAAATCTGATAAGAAATTACTTATTAATTTAGAGGGAGGGCATGCACTTTGGGTTGTTTTTCTGGTCATGCCACTATATTTCTGCTGATCCTTGCACACCCTCTTGCCTATTCCCTCTATGAAACAATGGTCTTTATTTGTGATGGGACTGATCAGGGTTGGAGTACATTCTGCAATCACTGAAAAAATGAAGCCGTTGGCCAAAATATGGAATAAACATTTGACATTGACCCCATTAGTATTTTAACCAATGTGGGAACTACCAGAAACTTGCATTTACAATTCTCCTGAGTCACATGATATGGCAGATAATACTATTTAAACATTATCGTGATTCAAATGCTTCTTTTTGTGAAATAACATAAAACAACAGTCTATTGTTAAATCAGTATTAATGCCTTACTGCCTTTGAGATTAATAATTTAATCAACTATTCTAATAAAATGACAACAACAGTGATAGCTAGCATTTATTACTGTTCCTTATAATTTTGTTTTATGAACTGAATTTTATAGCCTCACCTCCAATCACATCGTTAACGTTCTATGCCCTAGTACCTCAGAATGTGACTGTACTTGGAGATAGGATACTTTTAAAGAGGTATTTAAAGTTAAATAGGATTGTTGGGGGTGGGCTTTAATCCACTATGACTGATGTCCTTATAGAAAAAGAAGATTAGGGTACAGGCACAAAAAAAAAGACACAGGGAGAAGATATAGGGAGAAGACTCTGCCATCTACAAGACAGGGAAAGAGGCCTCGGGATAAGCCAAACCTGTCAGCACCTTGACTTTAGAATTCAAGACTCCAGAACTGTGACAAAATAAATTCCAGCTGTTTAAGCCACCAGTCTGTGAAATTTTATTGTGGCACACTTAGCAAACTATTATATTACAGAGAGGCACTGTGCTAAGTGTTTTATATTCATTATCTCTATTACTTTTTATAATAATTTATGGAATATATACTATTCTTATCATCCCTATTTGGCAAGTGATGTATCTTAGGATAAAATATTTTTTTTAAGAACTAGTAAGTGAGAAAGCCAGGGTGAGAACCATTGCGGTAGGTTTCCAATGTCCACAGACTTATCCATGTAGACATTTTTTTCCTCTCCTACTATATCTGAGGTGTTACAGACAATAACACTTACTCCCACCAGGAGAAATTGTTCTGATTTTGTTGTTCTCATTTTACAGGTGAGAAATTTGAGACTCAGGAGGGTCTGGTCCAAAATTACTCTGCCATCAAGTGCTTGAGTTAGAATCCCACGTCAAATATGCATTACCCACAGTTATATATCATAACCATCAAATTATACTACCTTTCACTTCTTTTGTCTGGAGGAGGAAAGGATCCATCTCTTAGTTTTTTGTTGATTTGGTATAATGCTTGCACAAAATTGATATTGATGAAAATAACCCACTCTGCTTATTGAATCCTGCATTTAAAATTTTAATATTTATTATTTCTTAGAACTTAGTGGAAGAAAAAGATCTAAAAGGAAATCACAAACAACACAGTCACTTCTTTTTTTTTTTTTTAAGATTTATTTATTTATTTATTTATTTATTTATTTATTTATTTATGCAAGCACTGGGTACAGTCAGAAGTGCAGGAGGGTGAGAGAATTCACCAGAGCGGGGAGCAGAGCAGGCAGAAGGACCGAAGCACACTGCTGAGGGGAGCAGCGGGCAGCAGGAGAGGTCTACGCGCCGTGTGGGACCCTCTTCCATTGGCCGGGGAGCAGCCAGGGATTGAACCAGCGCTGCAGAGGCTGCTGCAGAGGCCGCAGCAGCTTCGCAACCCAGCGCTCAACCGCTGCGCCACCGGGGAGGCCCAACACAGTCACTTCTTAATGATAAAACAGTGGGTTATGGCCTTGACCAGCCATTTTATATTTTGGTAATACAAAATGATCAGAATGCTATGTGATCATACGTAATAGAATGATTGTCCTTGAACTGTTTGGTAAGTTTATTATCTTTTGCTCTATTAGGTTTCTATTTTTCATATCCACAAAAAAAGTAATAACATTTTATTTTAACTTACTTTACAGAGGTTTTATGAAAATTACTGAATAAAATGGGAGTAGGAAAGCAATCAGAAAACAATTTTAATATAATAATAGAAACATGTAATGGGGGAAAATTCAAATAACGTAAAGGCAGTTCTATTAGATCATAAGTAACCCATTTTAATCTAGCACATTTGTACAGCACATGTTTAAATGCATATTTTTTAAACCATTCTGTCATATTTTAACCCATTGTCATAAACAACAACAGATATTCATGAATTCAGGCAGATGCAGAGAAATATAAATATAGGTGAAAATACATTATCTGGAATTTGTTTTTCTGGTAGACTACTCTTCAGAAACAGTCTAAAAACTGGTTTGCAAATCCAGACCTTGTGCTTTAAAAAGAGACTTCACAGAATTCATGTTTTAAAATTCCTGTACAATATATAGAGCAAGTCAATTAGGTTCTTGGCCACAGAACATTTCTTCCTTCAACATCTAACAAATTGTTTGCTTTTCGTAGCTCACTTCGTGTTAGAAACTTCAAATTAGAAAGAAAATCTTTGGCTATTACTAAATGCAGGTACATTGTTAGGAACAAACTGGACCACAACACAGGGAAAGATTTAAAATGTGTATTTGAATTAAATGACAATCTCAAACATTAGGAGTGTTGTTTTTGCTTTTATAGTCTTGTAATATCTCCATCTACTCCATCAATCTGTTGATTAGCTCAATAGATCTAGAGTTGTTTTTGAAATCACATTGACTGTTTTATCATGTGTCAGATGAAAACAAAATCTAACTTGTAGAGTGGTTTTCGGGATTAAGTGAAATAACTTGTGCAAAGTGCTTGGTCATATTTTTTTTTTTTTTCATTCCCAGACTCAACAGTGTATTTCTGTATACACGTCAATAACTTTCAGAATTCAGTGGACCCTAAAGTATTTTTGCTCAAGATAATGACCAGTATTGCATAATTATAAAAATGTTAAAGCTGTGGCAACAGTTGCAGATGCCACAAGAGAAACACCAACCCTAGGGAAATGAGAGATCTGGAAAGTCTTGCATTTTGCAACTAAATGCTATGGCCCAGAAATGACACATTGCTTCCACTTAAGACTGCATCATTGTTACATGACCTCATCCAATAGCATAGGGCCAGGATAGGACTGGAAATATTTGGGAAAATAAATGTATCACTAAACTCAGAAGAGACTGAGTATAAACCAAGTTGTCAATGTATTGATTCATATTTATGTTTATTTAACAAGGGGAAAATTCAAGATGGATTCAGTTTGATACTAATGTTAATTTAAGAAAAAAATTGCCAATATTTTAGTTTAAAATGGAAGATATCTATTTCTAGTTTATGGATTTTGATTTCAACCTTCCAGGGAAAACTTTTACCAATATTAGAACTGAGAAACTAGTTAGAAAGTTGCTTGTTGCTGGCTGCGGAATCAGATCACAGGGATGAGATGATTTAGGAGAATGATTCATTTGTGTTTTGGTAAAACCTAGTAAACTATTCTTGTCTCTCCACAGAGATCACTTCTCTAAGAGTAGCAATTCTATAATCATTTTCATTCTTTGGTAGATTATGGTGTATCATAATCAGCAAATTAATTTTACTCTCTTCTGTTTTATCTTCTTCCCTTATCTTTTAAAGACAGGTTTCCTTTAAATTTATTAATTCCTTTGATAAGGCTCCATTCAAGTCCTGTTATTTCTGCTTTTTTTGTGTGTGATTTTTTTTTCAGCTTATTGTGGCTTAATTGGCAAATGTGATTATAATATAAAATTTTAATAAATTGTATACTGTGAGGACTTGATCACACACACACACACACACACATGAGTTGTGAAAGGATTCCCATCAGCAAATTCATAACACATTAGTCATCTCATATTTATCTCTTTTTTTTGTAAGAACACTTAAGTTCTACTCTCAGAAATTTCAGTGCCATAATACAGTGTTACCAACTATAATCACCATGTTATACATTAGATCCTGATTTTATTCCTCTATAACTGAAAATCTGTACCCTTTACCAACCTTTCCTTATTTTCCCTAACCTCCAGCCCCTTGCAACCATCATCTACTCTTTCTATGAGTTGTTTTTAAGATTCCACATGTAAGTGACATCATGAAACATTAATGTTTCTTAGTCTGGCTTATTTCACTTAGCATAATACCCTCTAGATTTGTCAATGTTGTTGCAAGTGAAATTTCTTCTTTTTCAAGGCTGAATAATATTTGTGTGTGAGTGCGTGTGCGCACACACGCATGTGCTCATGAGTGCATGAACACATGCATGTGTGTATCACATTCTCTTTATCCGTTCATCTTTTGACAAACATTTAGGTTGCTTTCATACTATTGTGCATATGCTGCAATGAACATGGAATATAGATATCCCTTTGATGATGGTTTTATTTTCTTTGGATATATAACCGGAAGTAGGATTGCTAGGTCATATCATAGTTCTATTTTTAGTTTCTTGATAAACCTCCATACTCTTTTCTATAGGGGATACACCAGGTTATATGCCTTTTCCCCACATCCTCACCAGCATTTGCTATCATTTGTATTTCTGATAAATAGACATCCTAATAGGTGTGAGGTGGTATCTCATTGTGGTTTTGATTTTCTCTTCCCTGGTGATAAGCTATGTTGAGTGCCTCTTACATGTACTTGTTCATCATTTGTATGTCTTCTTTGGAAAAATGTATATTCACATGCTTTGCCCATTTTTATTGGTTTATCTTCTATTTTTATTATCTTCTATTTTTATTATTTTGGATTGTATGAACTTTTTGCTCATTTTGGATGTTAGTCCTTATCAGATATGCAGTTTGTAAATATTTTCTCCTGTTTTGTAGGTCCTATTTTATTTTGTTGATGGTTTCCTTTGCTGTGTGGAAGCTTTTTAGTTTAATGTAGTACTGCATGTTTATTTTTGCTTTTGGTATTTTTGTTTTGGTGTCATACCCCAAAAAGTCATTGCCAAAACCAATGTTAAGGGATTTACCCCCTTCTGCTTTGTGTTTTTATTTGCTGGTTTATTTGTTTTGTTTGATCAAAGTGTATGTACATAGACTATATATCTGACCTGATCTCATTTTTTATGTTCTGTGTTCTCTACTTAAAGGAAAGGGAAATATTAGATAGACTTTTAAAAAATCTCACATACTGGATCTGTTTTCTGGGTCATGGCTACCAAAAGTATTCAACTGAAGAAGATTCATGGGTCTTATCTGGGTTCAGTGGGGGAATAATAGTGAGACAGGTTAGTGATAAGGCCATGAACTGAGGAGGGAGTGATGACTCTATAGCCATGTCAGAGCTAAAACAATAATGGGGACAGATTAATGTCAGTGTGCCCACATGACATTTCCAGATAATGATGGTATTATTAGTTGCCATAATTATCAGTATAGGAGGAAATATATTGTAATTTTAGAGCAGGAAGGGTATTATTGGCATCACTCAGTATTATTCTGAGTATTTTCATGTTCATGAATGTAATCAGTAAAGGTCTAAATATATGTTCATTGAATACATTTTCTTTTGAAAAACAATCTATTTAGCCTACCCCCACTTAATCATATAGTCAGATGCTTTTTGAAGAAATGAAGAAAGTATGTTCCTTCTTTTAGAACTCCAGAGATGAACTCAGAGCCAAAAAGGAACTCAGTACTTATAAGGTCAGTACTAGTTGATAGGTTTCCAAAAAAGTTCCAACATTTCATTGAGCAAATATACAAACTGCTCCCCTGGGAACTGACAGAACTTGATTAGGGAAAAAATTCCCCAGGGAGAATAATTTGTACTGAGCTTTCCTGCTAATACAAGGTCTTGACGTATGGGATATGACCATATATATCAGCCATAGGAGTGCCTTTCTTGATGAGATTTACCAGCTGGAGCATATTATATAGGGCAAGCCTCGATCTCTCTTCTAGAAATGTCATAGAGTAGGTGGTCAGGATATTTGACTCACTCTCTACTAAAAATGTCATGATAGGGGGTTATAAGAGAAGCTATTGTGTGGTGAGAATTGAAAGTGTCAATTCTAGTTTGTATGTTTCTAAAAAAGTTCTCAATATCAGTGTACAAGAAGAAAGCATCAGCATTTCATTGAGCAAGTGTGTGCACGCACATGCAGTTTCTTCAGGGATTTGACTGGCCTTCACTAAGGGAGAAATTCTGGGGAAGAATTATTTATTCAGGAGACTCTTGTTCACACCATTGTAGAGACAACTTAAATATGAGACTGAGCAAATACAGGATCAAATTAGTCATTGGCCATACTTCCCACCTACAAGCATTTCAGGTTCATTACTTCACCACATTCCATGAAGTAGTTAACACTAGCTCTTAGGTTTCCCTGTGATTACTGTCTTGTGGGTTTATAGCAAATCACATTCTTAGTATTTGTGAACTGCTTTCTGATGAGAAGCCTGAAAAGAAGAAACCTAAAGTTTTAAACCAAGTGACAAAAGTCTTGGGGTAAACTAGCTCTCCATAATTTTTTCATAAACCTAAATCCAGTGTGGTGTTGGATCTGAAAATATCTTGGGATGTAGTGAACATCACTGAGTCATTAATTTTATTCTAAAGTTAATACCTCCAAGGTCTATCTTTTGGAATATTTATTTAATCAACATTTATTTAACACACACCTTGAGCCATCCCCATCTGGATAGTAGTATAGAAATTTTAAAAAGAAAAATAAAAGATACACCTAAATGGAGAAAGCATGCAAGCATACATTGTACAAAAATGAACAATGAATAAGATACAAGAAAATAAGAGTTTTTGAAGGGAGTGGGCAGACATACAGGAAACATAATAAAACTATTTTAACTACCTTCAGAATTCTGAAGAAATAGTAAATTGGATGTCAGTAGGTTTTCATTGAAGAGATGATGGAATTCCTGGATCTTGAAGATGAACAGGGGTTGGTCAACTGGAAAAGATGAGCTGCACATCAGATCAAAGAGCCTGGGCCATTCAGTGAACAGAAAATAGGAGGGAGGTCAGTATTCACTAGATGCAAGATCTGTGAGTTGGGAATAGGGATAGTTGATGAGGAATGGGAACAAAATGGGGGATTCAGATCATTTGTGAAGGTTCTAAATTCCATGTGAAGGTTTGGAACTTTATTCTGTTGGCAGCAAGATAGCCATTAAAATTCTGAAGTAGAAAAATACTGTAATCAGACATTACTTCCAGAAACAGCTCTCTGATTGACTTTGGAGGGTAGACTGGAGGGGGAAAGGAATCTGAGCAAGAAAATGGGTTAGGAGGCCATTATATTATCCCTAGGAGAGTTGATGGAAATCTGGAGATTGTTGAGAACATGGAATTGGCAGGACCTGGTCACTAAGGACAAGAAGAGCTTTCCTTAAGTTCATTCAATAATTATTGTAGATATCCTGTTCTGTGCCAGATATTATTTAGATGCTGGGGAGGGTGAACTAAAAAGGTCAAGGTTCCTACTCTCACAAAATTGTATTGTAGTGAAAGAGAGACAGAAGAAAGTCCAATAATGGAGTGTACCACATCACATCATGTGATGTTAATTAATATGAAGAGAAATAAAGCACATGGCAGAAATGCTGTGAAGTGATAATTTGAAACTTCTGCTTTTGGCCCATAGAGTACTGTCTGAAATGGTCATGTAAGGAAGTCAGTCTAGCTAATGGGAGGATCAGAGGAGGAGATTCTGGGCTTCTCATCCAATAGTTAGCATTGTCTGCCAGAGTGAGGAACATTCTAGTTGAACTTTGTACTGAAAGCAGCCTCATGAAATCATCAGAGGAACTTCTCAACACCCCACAGTCATGAAAAATCAGATTTTTTTGTTTGTTTGTTTCCAGTCACTGAGTTTTGGGAAATTTTATTGCACAGAAATACATAAGAGAGATGGAGAAGAATCATAGAGTTACCATTCAGGAATGACCTGGATTGCTGACAGAAGTGAGTGGTTGGCTAAGGCAGAACTTGAAGAAAAGGAGTTATAATTGCCCAGGCTGAAAAGTCTTTAGCCATTCCAGATGGAGGCAAAGGTTAATTAGCCTTCTTTGGTATTATCTTTGAAAGGCCAGGTTTAAGAAAATCATTTTATTCTTTAAAAATTTGAAAAAGTAAAGACCTCAATGAAGATAGCTCATTAGTTTAATATAGAAGTTATCACTAATCAATATGTAATTATAATTGTTCAAATCAGATCTTTTAATGTTTTGTTTTGATTGTTATTTAAGTAGAAGTGGAGTAGAGAAAATGAGAACAAGAGAGCCTGAGAAATAGAGAACAAGAGGACCCGTTCTTGAGTAAGGGGACCATAGAAACAAAGGAAGGGACAATTTGCCTTTGGGGAAGGAACAGTTTGCCTTTGTTAATTTTTATGTACTTGTATAAAAGGCAATTGAAAATTTAACAGTGTAACAGTGTTTTTTTTTTTTTAAGATTCTTTTTTTTTTTTAAAGATTTATTTATTTATTTATACAAGCACTGGGTACAGTCAGAAGTGCAGGAGGGTGAGAGAATTCACCAGAGCCAGAGCGGAGTGCAGAGTAGGCAGAGTGATGAAGTACACTGCTGAGGGGAGCAGCGGGCGGCAGGAGAGGTCTGTGCGCCATGTGGGACTCTTGCCCTGTGGCCAGGGATTGAACTGGGGCTGCAGAGGCTGCGGGCAGCTTCACAACCCAGCGCTCAACCGCTGCGCCACCGGGGAGGCCCTAACAGTGTTTTGTTATCCAGCCTGTATTGCATGATTGATGAAGACTTTCTTTTAAAAAGACCTTTTTTTTTTTTTATAAATTAGTCATTATTCTTAGAACCTAATATAATACTGGAGTTAGTCTCTGCATTTTGTAAAGTGAAAAAAAAACAGGTTTTCTAGGTTACAACTTAACAAATGTTTGATTTTAACATTAGGTCATAATTAGTGGGAAAGAAGTCATAGCCAAGTTTTTTTTATTTTTATTTTTTTAAGAGATAATCTAATATAGTAATATTACTTGTAGCATATTTGTAGTCTTCTTTTTAGATACCGGTGAGGAGATTTCATCCTTTCATTGGCAAGAAAAGGTCAGAAATGGCTTCTAAGGGACTAATAGACCATCCTTGTCAGGCCCCATTAGTCTAGAAATTGCTATCCACTACTCTTGTTCATATGTATCAATTTCCATAAGATTCAGTGCAGAAAGAGAAGATCATTTTATATTTGATATACTTCTATTATGAACAGAACATTTGAGCCTCAAGAAGAGAATAAACCATTTTTGGTTTATCCAATTCTGCAAAATATCTTGGCCTAAATATTGACTCTAATGTTCGAGACATGAGGTTTATACTTCAGTTTGACCAAATAACCTGGGAAATAAAATTCAAGATAAATTGATAGGACAGTGATTAAGAATATGAGATATTTGTATTTATATGAGAGGGCAGTGATTAAGAATAGAGGAAAATAATGAAATAATTAAATCTATTGATTAGCACTATGGACTGAATGTTTGTGTCCTGCCAGAATTCATGTGTTGAAATCCTAACTTCCCAATGTGATAGTACTAGGGGTTGGGGCCTTTGAGAGGTAATCAAGTCATGAGGATGGAGTTCTCATGAATGGGAATAATGCCCTTATTATTTGGTGTGTATTGTTTTATTCTATTGAAAATGAGCATTCAGTGTTGAATACTATATCCACTCATGAATTTAGATGTAATCTGTGTCTCAGGCTCCAGAATCCTGTGGGAGTGTTAGGGAAAAAGAATTACCCTGAATTATTTGAGGCTCTTTACCCAATGACTGAGGAGGAAAAATAGGACACTGTTCAAATTAAAAATAAATATATTTATAGTGTGCCTTTCTTTTGTTAGTGCTCCCTTTTTGCTAAGTGTTCTCACATGTCATTGTTGAAAAAAATCCTGCGAGGTGGACCATGTTGTAGATGAAGCAATTGAAGGGTTAAATGGCTTGTCCCAAGCCCGAGAGCTCCTAAATGGCAGGACTGTGATTCAAACCCAGGGTTTTTTTTTCTGCTTTGAGGCTAGTGATCTTTCTGTCACACCATGGTGACAATCTACCCTCACAACCCCCCCTTGGGAAACCCCAGGATCCCCTTGAATTCACTCAGAGTGTGGGCCTAAGATATGGTTGTTGGGAGTAAATGCTTCGTGGTTAAATGACTTGTGATTGCAAAGTTTTAAGAAAAAGCAATAATGCCAGATTTACTTCAGTGTCAGAGATGGGAAAATGATTCAGAATCATATGCTGTTGGATAACCAAATTTGGTTGTAAGTTTTTCTTTTTCAGACATTGGATTGCTCTTCATCCCCTAGTAAAGCCATGATAAGAGAGTAAATGGATTATGACACCACCTTTGAGATGCATTTCCAAGGATATCAGACAGTTAAAGGGGAAGTGAAGCAAAATTTTGATGTAAGGAAACTTCGTCTTTGATGCCCTGTCACTGACCCTTTAAGGCAGCTTTTTCCTTCTTCCTCTTCTTAGCTCTTAATACCTGCCTAACAATTTATAAAGAACCTGAAAGGTTGCTGTGCTTTTCTGTTAGCTGTGACTGCTGAAAATGGAACCTCTCTCCAGAATATTAGTAGGGAAAAAGAATAGTTTAATTTCTAAATAGTGGCATCCTAGTAGCTCAATGAGGATTGCCTTTTGGGACACTACTGACACCATATGCTTCCTAAGCAGTGCCAGAGAAAGACTGTGAATTAGATACTTTATATTAAGTATCCCATAGTATTATTCAGTTAACAAGTAGAAGACAGGACCTGATGACTTAATGGTTGTAGAACTATGGTAAAAGTCAACAGCAAATTTTGAAAAATGGCCTGAAATGCTACAAAATGTTGGTAAATGCTGGGATCAATATATGATCTGTTCGAAAGAAAAACAAGACGTAATTTTATATAAAGTAGAAATTTAGGGATTGTGCTTTGTTATCCTTCAGTTTTATAAAAATAAACTAAGAAAAGGCAAAAATGAATTGACTTTGGTACAGAAAGAGTTAATGAGTCATTTCAGTGCTGGATTTCTGGATAGAAATTTGTAGATGCTGGATTTGCTACTATGTTCACATATTCCAGGAGGTGGTGTGAACTACTATATCTATTTAAAATATGTTACATGTTATATAATATACTGCTATGTATATGCTAATATATAAATATATTCCCATTTCTCTATTATCCTATTATGAATAAAAACATAATAGGGATTGAAAACCTGATCATGTAGCAATTTTAGCTATTTTGGCATTGCTTCTTATTAGAGTGAGATGGATTCATTAGGAGTTATGAGCAGAGTGACATGATCTGAAATGTTTTAACAACATAATTTTGGGCACTGATTTGGGAATATCAGATAATCAGAGTCTCTAGAGCAGAGGGTTAGTATTTGACATCATAACAAAAATCCTGATCTGACTTTGAAAATCAAGTCAGTAGGATTTCTTTCTTTAAAAAAAAAATATTTATTTATGCATACAAGAGTTGGGGTACAGGCCAGAGTTGTGGGGGGGGTGAGAGGATTTACAGAGACAGAGTGGGGAACAAAACAGGCAGATCTACTGAAATACACTGCTGAGGGGGGAGCAGCGGGCGAACGAGGAGAGGTCTGCTGTACCATATGGGTTGTTCCTTGGCTGCCTGGGGATTGAACTCATGCTGTGGAGGCTGCGGACAACTTTATAGGTTGCATCTTAACCTGTTGTGCCACCAGGGAGGCCCCGGTATGATTTCTTGATGGATTGAATGGGAGAAAATAAGAGAAATAAGGGTAACTACGGATTTCTGCCTTGAGTAATTTAACAGGATATTGCCACTAATTGGGATGGAGATGTCTGTGAAAGGAAAGGGAATAAGAGTTTGGGAAAAAGGAGTCTGGCTTTAGTTATATTAAGTTTGAGATGTTTATTAAATTAAATTATGAGCTGAGAATTCAAGAGGCAAGCAGGTAAATAAATCTGGGATTCTGGATATAGAAATTTTATAAGTCTTGGAACTAAGTAAATTCACCCAAGAAATAAGTAAAGGTCTAGAACTGAGCCTTTTGTCCTTCCAGCAGCATTTAGAAACTGGGGAAGATTAAGAAGACCCCCAAAAGGAGATTGGGAAGATGTGGCCATTGGGGAAAGTGAAAAAGGAACCAAGGGAAAGTTTTATCCTAGAAACTAGGTGGAAAAATGTTTGAAAATACAGGGAGTTGTCAATTGTGTTGCTGGTCAGAGGAAATAAGGCCTACAGTTATTAAGTAATGTGGAAATCATTGATGGCCTTGAAGAGTTATTTTGATGGAGAGATCAAAGCGAACAGACTTACTCTTAGCCTTTGCAAGGTGCACAACAAGACTACAACTTGAGTTCCTTGTGCTGGATATTTTCATATTTAAACTTACAATTCTAGATAGCAAATGACAGATGTCTTGTGGCCATGAAGTAATATGCATGAGAAAAAAGGTTAAGAAAACGCAGAAATATTGACCCTAGTGTAGTCTAGTCACTGAGCCAATGCCAGCAGCTACCCCTCTATATTCAAGTTTAGAGAAAGAAGAGAAGGATCAGTCCCCATGTTCACATCATTATACTGGAAAAAGAAATGCTAGGGCCTGGAAATATCCTGAACATGCAGTATGGGTCCACACTCTATCTCTCTTTAGAGTGCCAGCATCTAGAGCAGTCTTACAGGAATGATAAACACAGGTTGCTCAGCTTTGGAGGTGCCAGTCATCTGGAAACAGACCTGCATTGAGGTTGATGGGATGGAATCATGAGTGCTAAAGGATGGAGGAAGTTCAAAGTGGGGTGTAACCACTCCTGCTGAGAGAAAAGGGAGGCTATTCTCAGATGCCTGTTGTCTAGAGTGAACTTCCCATCATTTTTGGTTAAGCAAGATCCTGTTCTAATTGATTTATAAGCATTCATAAATATTAATGGTTGAATGAATATGATAATATTACTGTAACATAATACTAGCCACTACTAATGGTGATGCAGAGCTATAATAATGATGTGTTCATTATGGCTTCATTTAAGTTTTTGTTTATAGATGTGTGTGTATATGTATGTATATGTATTTAGTATATTTCTAGAATATGTACATATGTACACAAATAAATGTTTTTATCCCTTTTCACTCAGTATATTACCTTGAATGCTCATTGAATGATTGAACACTAAAAGTACTAGTTCAGAGTCTTGACTTAAGAAACAGAATAGGGGCCTCCCCAGTGGTGCAGCGGTTGAGCACTGGGCTGCGAAGCTGCCTGCAGCCTCTGCAGCACTAGTTCGATCCCCGGACGCCAATGAGGGTGCCACATGGTGCGGGAGACCTCTCCTGACATGCCCGCTGCTCCCCTCAGCAGTGTACTTCGGTCCTTCTGCCTGCTCTGCTCCCTGCTGTGGCTCTGGTGAATTCTCTCACCCTCCCATGCTTCTGACTGTACCCAGTGCTTGTATAAATAAATAAAATAAAATAAATTAAAATAAAAAAATTAAACTTAAAAAAATAAGAAACAGAATAGGTTCAGGTCCTCATATCACCTCAGGGCTTGCTCCAAATTTCAGTTTATCCAATTTGCTGAAGACCCCTTTTTCAGTTAAGTCCCCAAATACTTATTCCAAGGCCTCTTTCTAAATTCCTGTTCAAAACTCTCTTCCTATTTTACATTCTTGCTACTAGTGTCATTAAGTACTTCTGGCAGTACTTACCTGTTTCCCCAATCCATCAAGGTTTGTGTTTGCTAGAACCATTTCGGATGATGGTTCTGGAGTTCCTTGCTCTCTGCATCCTGCTGCCTTCTAGTAACTCTTCCATGCTGTTGCCCCTCCCATTCTCAGACTATTTCTCAATGCCCACTGACGCTGGGTGGTGGTTTTAGGGTAGCTTTCATCAAGACTTACTGACACACAAGAAATTACAGCATAGAGAGCAAGGTAACATGCCTCAGTAGTCACTATTCTAGGTCGGGTTTTTTCAGAATATGCCCCCTACTGGCACTCTCCTGAGGCCCACTCCCTTGTCTTTCCTGAGGCCCTGCAGGTTTCCAGGGGACAGTTTCTCTTCCCCACATCTGAAAAGCCCTCTTCAAAGTTCTACTTCTTTCCCCCTCTCTCTATGTCACATCTGAGCTCCAGACTTGTCTACCAAGGAAAGGAAAACATTAAGGCAAATAGCCAAACAAACACACTAGGACTTAGAACACCTTCATTGTGCCATTGGGCCTCAAGTGAAGACTGACTTTTATATCACTGCACAGATCGAGTGAAGGTTTATTCCGATCTATCTGCAACTAGATACTTTATTGCTGATGAACTTTCCTAAGAACAAAGTCTACCTCTGAATCTCTTTTCCTTTGTTTAGTAAACACATGTTTATCGAATGTGTACTATGTGCCCAACATCCTACCTAGTATTTGGTAAACATTGCTAAATAACAGATACATTGTTTTTATAATTAAAAGGCTAAGTAGGGAAATTCCTTCTAGACAAATCAGAAAGTTGGTCCTAAGAATCAAGACCATTTTCTACTCTAAAATGCAAAAACTAATTACATCTTTATAGTAATCTTCAGGTTCTCCTGCTTATTCAGAAACCATCTCTAGCAATAGAAAATGGTGCCTTGCCACATTAGTAATGAATGTTTGTGGGGTAAATCTTTAAATTATGAATTGTGACAAGAGTAAGTAATTTAGAATAAATGATGTATTTTTCATATCTAAGAGGCAAGGGATTTACAAGAATAGAATGTATCAGTATACTTGGGGGCTTACACACACACACACACACACACACACACACACACACAGGCACAGCCATTCTGCTGACGTTTCAAAAAGGTCAGCGTGGAATAGGGTGGGTGAGGCGTGGAATCTGTTAGATTATAAAAGTGATTGAAAATCCTAGTTATCTACTAGATTTGGGCACATATCTAATAGAAAGACCAGTTAATTGGCAATCTGGAGAGCTTGATTATAGGGATGGTGACCATGTGCTTATGGTATTCTCCAAGCATAGAGAGCCAATGCCCCCTTACAGTCCCATCTTTACATATTTGCGCTGCTGTCCCCACCCTGGCCCATAATTCAGACACAATCATCATTGTTCTCCCAAGTACAGAACCTTGTTTGTCCTCTCCAGATCATATGCACATGGACCATAGAGGAGAAAAATGTCCTCTTAGTGAAGGCACTGGAAAATCTAACATAATGCAGTATAGGAATTCCAGAAGTTGTGATTTTATTTAAGTTGCATATTCGTACATGTGCTAGAATGTAAATTCTTTCAGAGTGCTACTTCAGATCTCCAGTAGATATTTCTGCCCCATCTTTTGGAGAGGCTGGCCTTGGGATGAAAAGTTCCTACCCCATAATACATTCTCTTTTTCAAGCAAATTCTAGGACCTGGGGATTTGTCTGGATTCTAATTAGCCTTTCCTCTGCCCAGATTTTAGTCCTCTTCTATCTGCAACAAAAGCCTAAAAGGCAAGCATACATTGCCAAAACCAGGGGCTTACTTTTTTGCTCCTGAGACAACATATTAAGAAAGTACAGTCTTGTTGTGTACATGTCTTGGATTGAATTCTTGGCTTAAAAATAACCCTGGCATGACTGAGTTGTGGAACATCTGATTCCTTTCTGAGCCTGACTTGTTTCAGGAATCACCTCATTAGCTGTGCATGGTTCTATCTTAGTCATCCTGATGATGGCACAGGCTGCACTTAAGTTCCTTTTAATTTTCTAATTAAAATGTTTTAATTACAAAATATTTAAACAAACAGAATGTCCTATAACAGACGGTTGTTTTTCTACCACCCAGATCTAATAATTATTGTAGTGTCACTATTTTTTAATGAAAAAGTTATAATATGGCTAAAGAAATATCCATTCTCAATCCTTTCTACTCCCTCAGTTCCAGCAATAGCCACTATGTTGTAAATACAGTTGTGAATACAGTTTATTATTGTGTTGTGAATACAATTTATTGTTACCTGTATTATATATACTCAGAAGCAATATCTGAATTAGTTTTATTCTTAAAGTTTGTATAAATAGCACCAAAGTTAAATTTATTTTTCCAAATTTTAATTTGCTCTCCATGAATTATGATTTATGTATTTTTAAAAATTATGTTTATTGAGGTAACATTGATATATTGCAACAAAATGTATATGTTTTAAGAGTATAGGTTTATACTTAAAAAATCTTTGTTATCATAACACACCCACCACCAAAGTACCAATAATCTTCTACCACAGTCCATTGGGCCCCTTTCCACTTTGCTCCCACATCCCTACCCACTCTTTCTGGTAGCCTCGGGTCTATAGTCAGATCTCAAGGATTTGTTTTGGATTGGCTTGGTGCATTCTTTGCTTTGTTCTTATACTCTACATCTGAGTGAAATCAGCTGGTGTTTGTATTTTCCTTTGACTTATTTTATTTAGCATAATCATGTTAAAAATCTCTTTTTGGGCCTCCCCTGGTGGTGCAGCGGTTGAGCGCTGGGCTGTGAAGCTGCCCACAGCCTCTGCAGCACTGGTTTGATCCCTGGCCACCGGCGAGGGTCCCACCCACATGGCGCGACAGACCTCTCCTGCTGCTCCCGCTGCTCCCCTTAGCAGTGTATTTCGGTCCTTCTGCCTGTTCTGTTCCCCACTCTGGCTCTGGTGAGTTCTCTCACCCTGCCGCGCTTCTGACTATGCCCAGTGCTTGTATAAATAAATAAATAAATATTAAAAAAAAAACCAGATCTCTTCTTAAGGGCCTCCCCTGGTGGCGTAGCAGTTGAGCACTGGGTTGCAAGGCTGCCCACAGTCTCTGCAGTGCCAGTTCAATCCCTGGCCACTGGTGAGGGTCCCACAAAAAAAAAAAAAAAAAAAAAAAGAAAAGAAAAATCTCTTCTTAAAAGGAGGTAGAGAAAGGTCTTGATACATTCATCGTATAGAGTGCTGTATATACAGTTAACTGTGACCAGACTGTATTGATTATGCCAATTTTAAAAAATAAATGAAATCACACATATTATCAGATTTCTGTATTTAAAAACCTTTGAATATGAGGGGGAAGGAATTTACCCTCAAAGATACGTAAAGAAAGGAAGTATACTTTTCCCTCCTATCAAAGGACTGCTGATTTAGTTAAGATATAATGACATATACAAACAGTTGGAAAAGTGCTTCATCAGAAAGTGCCTCACAAATTAGCAAATATGGATTTGAGTTTGGGAAATCCAAAGGACATATTTGGAAAAGCCCATCATCACCATGCAGTTTATGGTTGCTTCATGATCATACTAAGTTGTAAAACATGAAAGCAGAATAAATTAACACAAACTATTTTGGCACTGGGAAAATTTAATTACTTTTAGACATTTGATCATTTTTTTTTTTTTGCTACATGAAATGTAGATAAGAAATTGCTGCAATAACTTAGAAATCCTTGTATGAGGAGTAAGAAAGATATGTCTATGGCTTGAATTCATTCTGGTTCCTCTTTTTTCTGATTTCAGTCTGTGCATATTTCTTGCAGAAAGATTAGATATATAAAAAATCATGAAGATGAAAAAGTTGCTCACAATTCTTTTATTCTGAAATAACCACTGTTAAACTTTTAAAAAATTTATATACTGTGAATATCATTACTATGAATAAGTATTATTTCAAATCTTATTTTCTTTCATAGTTTTAAAATTATAAAATAAATGATCAAGCACTCATATATAAAAAATCTGTTCTTGACTGCTACTTCCTATACAAATTTAAATCTGCTGTTTCAAACATTTCATATGTATTTCAAATATTTTCTAT
The DNA here is from genome assembly GCF_964194135.1 of Talpa europaea. NCBI lineage: Eukaryota > Metazoa > Chordata > Mammalia > Eulipotyphla > Talpidae > Talpa > Talpa europaea. Next base: position 95,058,155 of record NC_140069.1, on the reverse strand, counting down.
GTAAACATTTTACAAACAATGATTATCCAGTTATCCTCTTACGCCTTTTCATTTGTTCACTGAATTATGGTAGAGTGTTATATTGGTGTCCCCCAATGAACCATGCCACCTGAAATTCGTATCCTTTCTCACACTGCATGGGCTTGGACATATGTCTTGCTTTGACGAATGGGACATTAGCAAGCTTGTTGCACACAGAGCTGATAAGAGCTTGTACATTAGGGCTTATCCTTTTGGAATCCAGCTGCTATGCTGTAAGCAAGGTGATTTTAGACTTCTGGATGAAGAGAAGCATCATGGAAGTGAGCTAAGTGTTTCAAAGTGACATCCAATACCACTTGACAGATGTTTGTCTTCTTGGATGTTCCAGTCTTAGTTCACCTGGCAACCAGATGCAGCACAATGAGTGGCTCCAGTCTCAGTTCACCTGGCAACCAGATGCAGCACAACCAGATGCAGCACAAGGAACAGAAGAATGAGCCCAGTCAATTTACAGTATCTTGAGAAATAATAATATTTGGATGGTTTATTATGCAGCACTCAGTAACTGAAACAGTAATATATAGGTTAATTTTCATGCATCTCATTCTTTTAAATTTCTACTTAGTGTGCAGTAATTTTGTCTTCACCTGATAAATATTTTGCTTGTTTGCACTAGCGGTGTTGCAGTGAACATCGTATTTAACACCAAGGCAAGTATCTTTTTGTCCCCTAAATTTTAATGATCTGACAGTCATTTACATAATTTTACAAATTTGGGAATACAGTTTCACACCTCCCTGTGTGCATATGCTTTGTTCACCCTACACCAAATCTCCAGTGCCAATATACTTCCCTCCCCTCTCCCTTGCTCTGGTAGCCTCCCATGTCCTCTGGTAGCCAGTACATTTTTCATAGGAACTCTAACAGTTATTTTTGTTAACTCAAAATTGATAAAAGACTTGGATGTGAGACCTGAAATCTTAAACTACATAGAAGAAAACACAGGCAAAATATTTCAAAATATTTCATAACAAATTTTGCGGATTCATTTCCAACAGCAAGGAAAACAAAAGAGAATATAAATTATCAGGACTATATCAAACGAAAAAGCTTTTGCACAGTGAAAGAAAACATAAGTAAAATGAAGAATCAACCTATAGAATGGGAGAAAATATTTGCATACCATACATCAGACAAGGGACTCTTATCCATGATCACAAAGAACTCAAATAGGAAAAGAATAAAATGGGCAAAAGTTTAATTAGACACTTTTCCAAAGAAAATGTATAGAAGGCCAACATCATCACTTATCACTAGGGAAATTCATATCAAAACCACAATGAGATACTACCTCACACCTGTGCAAATGCCCCATATCGAAAAGACTAGAATCAACAAAGTGCTGGCAAGTATGTGGAGTAAAAAGAATCTGTTAGTCGGAATGTAGACTAGTCCACCCTCTATGGTAAGCAGTATGGAGGTTTTTCCAAAGATTAAAAATGGATCTGCCATACAAACCAGCAATTCTACTCTTATGTATCTACCCAAGGAATGCAAAAACACTAATCCAAGTGGAAACCTACACTCCTATGTTTATGGCAGCACTATTTATAACAGTCAAGCCATGAAACAACCTAAGTGTCCAAAAATTAGATGAGTAGATCACGAATGTGTATTTACTGCTGTTTTGGGGTATAAGTATTTGTAAATGTGTATTAATTACATCTGATAATGACCTTATTTAAGGTCATTATTTGTTTACTTTCTATGTAGATGATTTATCAATTTATATAAGCAGTGTGTTGGGATACCCTACTGTTAATGCTGTCAAGGTGTTGCTTTAGGTTTGTTAATAGTTGTTCATATAATTGGGGGCACCCACCTTGCCTTGGAAGCATAAATATTGATGACAATTATGTCTTCTTGATGAATTATTCCCTTGATAATTATTGCCTTTTTTATCTGATTAACTTTTTTGACTGAAAGTCTAGTTTATGTGACACGAGAATAGTAGTTACTCTATTTATCTCTGTCACTGATTTCAAATTCCTTGCTCCAGACTTTCACTGTAAGGCTGTATTTGTCTTTGAATCAGATGTGAGTTTCTTTTATGCACAATATAGATGGGTCATCCTTTTTAATCCAGTCTACCATTCTTGGGCTTTTAATTGGTGAGTTCAGGCCATTCAATGATTGGTACTGATACATGAGACTTCATTACTGCCATTCTTTCTTTTGTTTTTGTTTTTTTCATTTATTTTATCTTTATGTTGTTTCTTTTTCAATGTGTTTCTATCTGCTTTTTCATTTGGATGGCTTTCTCTGGTAGTTCTCTCACTTTCGTTTCTTCTTCTAAGGGTCTCTATTGTAGGTTTTGGTTTGTAGTTACTATGAGGGTTGTATCAAATTTTCTTTATATAAAATAGTTCTTTTTGTGCTGATACCAACTCACTGGCATTTGACCATACAGATTCTCTCTTCTTTCTCCCCTTAAGTGGTTTGTTGTTATTTCATACTATTCTTATTTATACTTCTGGTTCTATATTGCTATTTATTACCTTGCTTAATGTTTTGTGTTATTTATTTTTTATTTTTATGTTGAACTCCTTTCAGCATTTCTTGTAGGGCAGTTCTGGTGGTGGCCACTCCATTAGCTTTGGTTTGGAGAAGCTTTTGCATCTCAATCATATTTGAATGCTAGTTTTGTAGGATAGGATATTATTGACTGTGAGTTTTTCTCTTTTAGAATTATCAAAACATGTCATTCCAATCTCATCTGGCCTTGAGAATCTGCTAAGAATCTGATGAAAGTCAGAGTGAGGTGCCTTTATGAGTCACTTTATTTCCTCCCTAATAATCTTTCATTTTTTTCTTTATCATTGACTTTTGATAATTTCGCTATGATGTGTATTGCTGTGGGTTGTTTTTCATTTCAATATTTCTTTTTTCAGCTTTCTAAACATACTTTTTTATTCTTTCCTTAAGTTTGGAGAGTTCTCAGATATTATTTCTGCTCCCTTGTCTCTCTTCATCTTCTAATGGACACTAGTATTTCTTGTAAAGTTTCTTCATTTTTTCCTAAATGTTAGCTCTCTCTTTTTATCACTGTGTTATTTGTATAGCTATACCTTCAGTTTTCAAAATTCTCCCTTCTACTAGCTTAAGTCTAGTTACTCTGATTCCCATATTTGTTCTCATTTAATTCATGTCTCTTTTTATGATTTTTGGATATCCTCGTTCTCTTTACTTAAGAACTTTTCTGATTTCTAGATGTCTTATCTAATATCCTGAACCTGCTTTTTGTATTTCCTTACACTCCTAAGTCTTTTTTGATTTTCTTTATGATTGTTATTCTAGAATCTTTGCTTATTAGGTCCTGAATTTCTATGTCATTTGTATAGGTCTCAGGACCTCTGTTCTTCTCTTTCAGCTTTTCTATCTTGTGTTCTGATGATTCTTGTTTCCTGGGCATGTGTGTTGCCTTATTTGCTTTGTTCCAAATTGGGCACTGTAGCTTTATTTTTGTTTGTTTACCTTCTTTGTTTAACTTGGAAGCAAGTGAGGGTGGGAGGGAAAGCTGGAGTCCAAAGAATTTGGCTCATTTTTAGTGTAGAGGGAGGACTGTTTCAGTTGGAGAATTTTACACTTGTCCCCTTGGTCTTTTACCACTATTCGCTGCTTCATGGAGCCCAAATTCTAGGGCCCATGTATTCGCCACTCATATTGTATGCAAACATTTACTATTAGTTTTTGAAACATGAAAAGACTATGACATATTTTCTTTTTCACTTTACACATTTTTTTATTTCTGTATTATTTTATTATTATTTTTTAAATTTAAATAATAAATTTTATTTTTATATTCCCCCATTCTGACCCCAATCCCTCCCCTCCCGCCCCCCAACCCCCAAAAAGTGTCTCTGGTTCATAGTTTTTTGTTGATTTTGATTTTCACTTTCTTATATTCATTTTCCTGGTCCCTTATTTAAGTTTTCTAGATTCTTGCTATGAGTGAGACCATCCGGTATTTTTCTTTTTCTTTTTGGCTTATTTCGCTGAGCATGATCCCTTCCAACGCCATCCATGTTGCTGCAAATTGCATGTGTTTATCTTTTTTGAATGCTGAGTAATATTCCATGGTGTATATGTACCACATCTTCTTGATCCAGTCATCTATTTTTGGGCATTTGGGCTGTATCCAAAGCTTAGCTATTGTAAATAGTGCTGCTATAAACACAGGGGTGCAGGTGTTCTTTGGAATTGATGTTTCTGTGTCCTTTGGGCAAATACCTAGGAGTGGAATTGCTGGATCATATGGAAGCTCTATGTTTAGTAGGTCCAGAAATCTGCACACAGCTCTCCATAGTGTTTGGACCAGTTTGCACTCCCACCAACAGTGCAGAAGAGTTCCTTTTTCTCCACACCCTCGCCAACATTTGTTGTTGCTAGTTTTTTTTAATAATGACATATTTTCTTTAGGAATGTATACAGATGGAGTAAAATTATGAAAAAAGATATGGACATATGCATCAAATTCAGAATAGTAGTTACGCTCTGAGAAAGTGAGGGCTATGTTATTAGGGATTAGTTCTCAGAGATTTCCAAAGTTTTGATAATGTAGAATTATTTTTCATGAATATGGTATTAATTAATATTTTATAATATGGTATGGCAAATCTAGACTTTAGATTAAATGCAAATGTGTAAACATTTTAGTGTTTTCAATATATTTTATGCAAAATAATTGTTAAGAATAAAAGTTCCCAATTCAAAACCAGAAAATTTGTGACAGACATTTTGGATTATGGTTTAATTACCTAGCCCCAGGAAAGTATTGACATTAATCCTGTGGAAGCTGTTAAAGTTGTGTAAGTTTAAATAAGATTGTAATTTGTCACAACAGCATTAATAAAGGAATCTGTTCATGGTTTTTGATTAATGCCAAGTGTGATCAACACAAGGGAATTCATTAAACTGCATATCACATGGATAATTTAATATGTCATTGTGCCTGCTAAGTGCTTTGATTGTGTGCAGCCTGAGTTTTAACGTTGTACCTCTGATGCCACTAAGTTCTACTAAGAAACATGCTTCTTTTGCTGTAGATTTTTCTTTATGCATACTTATTTTTTGGACATGTTAAACATTTCATATAAAATATGTAGTCCAATTTGGAACAAAAAATTCTCTCTTGGCTTATTAGTGAATTCCCCTCACACCATGTACAATAACATTTCTTAGGAAACTCTTTTCCTTTTGTATTTTTCTTTTCTCCTAAACATACATATGTCTTAAAATCTGATGTATTTCTTAGGTTGGGAATATGTTGTGTCATTGACTATATGTTATATAATTTTACACATTTTGTGTGTTTTAAATAGTGTGTATACTTTTTTTATTTTGATTGATTTGACCTTTTTTAATATTTTATTTTATATAATTCTTACATCATTTTTCATTTTTGTACAATGTATGCATTTTCGTTTTGGTTATATTCCCCATACAATTGCACCCTCCCCTTATTTTGACCCTAATCCTTCCTCTCCCCCCACCACTCATAGTGTGTCTCTGGTTTATAGTTGCTTGTTGATTTTGATTTTTTTCTTTCTTATAGTTATTCATTTTCCTGGTCCCTTATTTAGGTTTTCTAAATTCCTGCTATGAGTGAGACCATCCGGTATTTTTCTTTTTCTTTCTGACTTATTTCACTGAGCATGATCCCTTCTAGCTCCATCCATGTTGCTGCAAACTGCATGTGTTCATATTTTTTGATCACTGAGTAATATTCCATGGTGTATATGTACCACATCTTCTTGATCCAGCCATCTATTTTTGGGCATTTGGGTTGTTTCCATAGCTTAGCTATTGTAAACAGTGCTGCTATAAACATAGGGGTGCAGGTGCCCTTTGGAATTAATGTTTCTGTGTCCTTTGGGTGAATACCTAGGAGTGGAATTGCTGGATCATATGGAAGCTCTGTCTTTAGTAGGTCAAGAAATCTCCACACAGCTCTCCGTAGTGGTTGGACTAGTTTGCACTCCCACCATGTATACACAATTTTTAAACACTGTGTGGGAGTGGGTAACTCTTCTGTGATGAAATATTTCTTCATACTAAGTTGGGGAAAATAAAGGTTCTGGATGGGGAATCCCCTATCATATATATATAATCAGTTATTTGGTGTCTGATCTCTGCTGACTGGTAGAGGAATCCCCTGTATTTTGGAAATATTTAGAATATCAAAAGAGTTTTTCAGTGGACAAGGGTTTTTCTCACTTCCTTTAAAGTACTTCCTAGTGTCTGTATATCCTGATAAAGCTTTTTTGGCTCTGTTGTGAAAATTTGTAGTTCATGCCTTTACCCATAGAAAGGTCAATCTTTCTTTCACCTCTCTATATAAGGGAATTTTAACATGTAACAAGTATGGTGTAATGCACAGTGCACAATGAATTTTCATCATCTTAAAACTGGATCCTGGCTTCTTCCCATGTAAACTGTGTCAACTTGGGCAAAAGATAAGTTACTCAAAGTTTCTGATTTGTTGTGATAATCAAAGGAGATACTCTCTATAAAGTACCTGTCATATAAGGGCTCAGTCATGTCCTATTTCTACATCATTTTAATACTATATCTAATCATAGAAATGAGTGCTTGTATTAAAAAACAAGCTAGATGAAACTGACAGATGACTCCTGGAAGAACCAGAGGGGAACAGAGAAGCCCACCCAAGATGCCGGCCAGTCCCAACAACACAGTGTCCCAACGCATACGGCAAATTAGAAAACAGACAGTAGGGAGGAGAAGAACCACACGCAACCTAGCAACTCTCCAGAGAAAAAGCACACCACAAAAAGAAAGCCAGCCCCCAGATTGCAACGACAATAACTTGGAAGAATTTCTGAGCCTTCCAGAAAGAGAATTTAAAATTGCCGTGATTAAAAAACTGACAGAAGTCATAAAGGAAAACAATGATAAGGGAAAAATAATCAATGATCAGAAGAATGCAATTGAGTCCCTAGAGAGGGAAAACAATGGTCAGAAGAAAGAAATTGAGTCCCTAAAGAGGGAAGTAAAAGAAATGCAGGAGATCAAAGAATTAATGGAAGAACTAAAGAATTCTGGGAAAAGCAATGAAAGCAGAATAGATGAAATGGAAGAACGAATAAGTAATCTTGAAGACACAGAAATAAAAAGAACGAAAACAGAAAAGGAAAGAGAAGTACGAAGGAAAAAGAACGAAGAAAGACTTTGGGAACTATCTGACTCCATGAGGAAAGGAAATATAAGAGTTATAGGAATACCAGAAGGAGAGGAGAGAGATGTAGGAACAGAGAAAATATTCAAAGAGATAATTGAAGAGAACTTCCCAAATGTGAAGAAGGAGCTGAAAATTGATATACAAGAAGCAAGAAGAACACCAAACTTCCACGACGAAAGGAAAAATACAGCAAGACACATAATAGTAAAGCTCCCAAGAATCCAGGACAAGGAAAAAATAATGAAGCTGGCAAGAGGGAAGAAACAGATAACATTCAAAGGAAAACCAATCAGGCTGACATCAGACTTCTCCGAAGAAACACTACGGGCAAGGAGAGAGTGGAGGGACATAGTCAACAGACTGCAAGAAAACAGATGCCAACCAAGAATACTCTATCCCGCAAAGCTCTCCTTCCTCTTTGAAGAAAGAATATGGACCTTCCCAGACAAACAGAAACTCCAGAATTTCATTGCAACTAAACCCCCACTCCAAAAAATACTACAAGGAGTCCTAAAGCCAGAACCTCAGAGCGACGAATAACAATGAAAGAAGGCCAAAAAAAAAAAAAAAAAGTTATTAAAAGAATAAATAAATAAAATCAAAGGAAAGACAAACACAATGGCAAATACAGATGTTAACATATCAATATTAACTCTAAATGTAAATGGACTAAACTCTTCAATAAAAAGACACAGAGTTGCAGCCTGGATTAAGAAACAAAACCCAACCTTTTGCTGTCTCCAGGAAACACATTTAGCTACAAAAGATAAAAATAGGCTCAAAGTTAAAGGATGGAAAACAATCCTACAAGCAAATGGACCAAAAAAGAAAGCAGGAACAGCTATACTTATATCAGATAAAACAGATTTCAAACTCAAAAAGATAAAAAGAGACCCCAATGGTCACTACATTATGATCAAGGGGACAATACTTCAAGAAGAAATAACACTCATTAACATATACTCACCAAACGAAGGAGCAGCAAAATATATCAGACAACTGTTGTCCTCTCTGAAAACAGACATCAGAGAAAACACATACGTAGTGGGAGACTTCAACACACCACTATCAACAATGGATAGATCAACAAGACAAAAAATAAGTAAAGAAACCAAAGCTCTAAATAAAGACCTAGAGCAATTGGGCTTAACAGACATCTATAGAACACTAAACCCCAAAAAAACGGAGTACACATTTTTCTCAAGCGCACACGGATCATTCTCCAGGATCGATCACATACTGGGGCACAAGACAAACATCAACAGATACACCAAGATTGAAATCATATCAACCATCTTTTCTGACCATGAAGGCATCAAACTAGAAATAAACCATAAAAAGAAGGCAAGGAACTTTCCTACCTCATGGAGATTAAAAACCACACTACTGGAAGACCATTGGACTAATGAGGAGATCAAAGAAGAAATTAAAAAATTTTTTGAATTGAACGACAAGGAGGACACCAATATCCTAAATGTATGGGATGCAGCAAAAGCAGTAATAAGAGGAAAATATATAGCAATAGAAGCTCACATCAAGAAACAAGAAAGAACGCAAAGAAACAACCTAATCTCGAAGCTCAAAGATCTAGAAAAAGAACAACCAAAAAACCCCAAAACCAGTAGAAGAAAAGAAATAATAAAAACCAAAGCAGAAATAAATGAAATTGAAACTAAAAAAACAATCCAAAAGATCAATGAAACCAAGAGCTGGTTCTTTGAAAAAATCAATAAAATAGACAAACCCCTAGCCAGGCTCACAAAGGAAAAAAGGGAGAAAGCACAAATAAACAGGATCATCAATGAAAGAGGAGAAATCACAACGGACACAGCAGAAATCAAAAGAATAATCAGTAACTACTATGAACAGTTATATGGAAACAAGTTTAACAATCTAGAGGAGATGGACAAATTCCTACAACTCTACAATCACCCAAAGCTAGATAAAGAAGAAATAGAACACCTAAACAGACCAATTACAATTAGCGAAATTGAAATGGTAATCAAAAACCTCCCCAAAAACAAAAGCCCAGGACCTGATGGATTTACAAATGAATTCTACCAAACATTCAGAGACGAATTAGTGCCTATCCTTCACAAACTCTTCCAAAAAATTGAGAAGGAAGGGACAATACCAAACACGTTTTATGAAGCCAACATTACACTAATACCAAAACCGAACAAGGACAACACAAAAAAGGAAAACTACAGGCCAATCTCCCTAATGAACACTGATGCAAAAATCCTCAATAAAATTTTAGCTATCAGAATCCAACAATGTATCCATAAGATAATTCACCACGACCAAGTTGGATTCATTCCAGGGGCACAAGGATGGTTTAACATCAGAAAATCAATCAACGTTATCCAACACATCAACAAAAAGAAATATAAAAACCATATGATAATATCAATAGATGCTGAGAAAGCTTTCGACAAAGTGCAACACCCATTCATGATAAAAGCCCTTGAAATTCTTGGGATACAAGGAACATACCTCAACATCATAAAGGCCATCCATGACAAGCCAACAGCCAGTATCATTTTCAATGGTGAAAAGCTGAAAGCAATTCCATTAAGATCTGGAACAAGACAAGGATGTCCACTCTCACCATTGCTTTTCAATATAATACTGGAAGTCCTAGCCAGGGCAATAAGACAAGAGAAAGACATCCAAGGAATCCAAATAGGAAAAGAAGAAGTCAAACTATCACTATTTGCAGACGATATGATATTATACATAGAGAACCCCAAAAACTCCACAGAAAAGCTAATTCAACTCATCAATCAGTTCAGTAAAGTGGCAGGATACAAAATCAACACGCAAAAGTCAGTAGCCTTCCTATACACAAACAATAAATCTGAAGAAGAAGAAATCAAAAAGACCATCCCTTTTGTTATTGAAACAAAAAAAATCAAATATTTGGGAATAAATCTAACAAAAGAGGTAAAGGACCTATACAAAGAAAACTATAAAACACTGTTAAAAGAAATAGAAGAAGACACAAAGAAATGGAGAGACATCCCCTGCTCATGGATTGGAAGAATAAACATTATTAAAATGGCCATCCTTCCAAAAGCAATATACAGATTCAATGCTATTTCAATCAAAATTTCAATGTCATTCTTCAAAGAAATAGAACAATTATTGATGAAATTCATATGGAATCACAAAAAACCCCGAATAGCCAAAGCTCTCCTGAAAAAAAAAGAAGGGAATGGAGGCATCAGACTCCCAGACTTCAAACTATACTACAAAGCCATAATCATGAAAACTGCATGGTATTGGAACAAGAACAGACATACAGACCAATGGAATCGAATAGAAAATCCAGAAATAAACCCACAGATTTATGGTCAACTAATCTTTGACAAAGGAGCAAAGACTATGCATTGGAGCAAAGAAAGTTTGTTCAATAAATGGTGCTGGGAAAACTGGGTCGCTACATGCAAAAGAATGAAGCTTGACCACCACCTCACACCATACACAAAAATCAACTCAAAATGGATTAAAGAACTAGACATAAGACCTGAAACCATAAAATATATAGAAGGAAATATAGGCGAAACACTACGTGATTTGCACATCAAAGACATCTTTACAGACACATCACCCAAAGCAGTGATAGTGAAGGCAAAGATAAACAGCTGGGACTACATCAAATTAAAGAGCTTTTGCACAGCAAAAGAGACAATAACAAAAACAAAGAGAAACCCCACCAACTGGGAGAACATTTTTGCACCCAACACTAATGATAAAGGACTGATCACAAAAATCTGCAAAGAGCTGATGAGACTCAACAACAACAAAGAAAATAATCCAGTCAAAAAATGGGCAGAAGAGCTTAAAAGAAACTTCTCTGAAGAGGAAATGCAAATGGCCAACAGGCATATGAAAAAATGTTCAACATCACTTGTCATCAGGGAAATGCAAATCAAAACTACCCTGAGATACCATCTTACACCAGTGAGAATGGCACATATTAAAAAAACTAGCAACAACAAATGTTGGCGAGGGTGTGGAGAAAAAGGAACTCTTCTGCACTGTTGGTGGGAGTGCAAACTGGTCCAACCACTGTGGAAAGCTGTGTGGAGATTTCTGGACCTACTAAACATAGAGCTTCCATATGATCCAGCAATTCCACTCCTAGGTATTTACCCAAAGGACACAGAAACATCAATTCCAAAGAACACCTGCACCCCTATGTTTATAGCAGCACTGTTTACAATAGCTAAGCTTTGGAAACAACCCAAATGCCCAAAAATAGATGACTGGATCAAGAAGATGTGGTACATATATACCATGGAATATTACTCAGCATTCAAAAAAGATAAACACATGCAATTTGCTGCAACATGGATGGCGCTGGAAGGGATCATGCTCAGCGAAATAAGCCAAAAAGAAAAAGAAAAATACCGGATAGTCTCACTCATAGCAGGAATCTAGAAAACTTAAATAAGGGACCAGGAAAATGAATAACTATAAGAAAATGAAAATCAAAATCAACAAAAAACTATGAACCAGAGACACTTTTAGGGGGGCGGGGGCGGGAGGGGAAGGATTGGGGTCAGAATGGGGGGCTGCAATTGTATGGGGAATATAACAATAAAATTTATAAAAAAAAAAAATAAAAAACAAGCTAGAATTCATACATTAACACCAAGCCAGGGATTCTCAGGATAATTGTGTTTTCTTGGCTAAACATAAAAATAGTATGTGGAAAGAGTTAATTAAGCTACTCTTTGACCATACTATTGAATGAGCTGTTCCTCATCAAAACTAAAGACTTTTTACTCATATGTAATTGTACTTTGGAGGGCTCTTTTTTATATTGGAACAGATATGAGTAAATGTCTTATTATTTGTACTTTCTTTGAAAATTGGTATTTATAATGAAGATTTTATTTTAGCTGGAAAAATTATAGCATTTAAATGCATTAATATTTTAGATTTTAAGTGGTTTTTAGAGCCATTTCTAAACCTGTCATTGCTACTGTCGCTTGCCTCCATAATTTTTTAGGACCTACTTTGAGGCCTGCTCACAAAGAGATTTAACTGATTCTTGGCTAACAACATCCTTTTCCTCTTCTAATTGCAGGGCCACTGGAGACTTCATTCTCTAGTTAGCATACTCACTGTTTGTCTTCTTCCTCATTTTGCTATGTTTTTAAGGCTTATGACAAGAAAAGATACTATTTTTAGGAAGAATTTAGGCTTTCTTTACCTCAGCTAAACCTCTGCAATGTCTATCACAGTTTGGTCACTGTGTTTCTGGTGTGCATTAAGCCACATTCCAAACTTGTTTGCTTTTAATTCATTGTCTTCTTCTTCTTTTTTTTATTTTTGGGCTTAAGTAATTTATTGCTTTATTTCTAATGGTATTTTTTTATTTTTTTAATTTTATATATTTTTTACATCATTTTTCATTTTCACACAATGTATGCATTTTTGTCTTTGTTATATTCCCCAGACAATTCCCACCCCCCTTATTTTGACCCTAATCCCTCCTCCCCTCTCCTACCCCGAGTGTGTGTCTGGTTTATAGTTGCTTGGTGATTTTGATTTTTACTTTATTATAATTAGTCTTTTTCCTGGTCCGTTATTTAGGTTTACTTAATTCATTGTCTTTTATGGGAAGAATTAGATACATACATTAATAGAACCAACAGAAATTTAAGTTTATTTTGTCTTGACAAGTTGGAATTATAATAGAGTTGAAATGTTTTATATATATACATATATATATATAATCACAGGTCACTAATTCTTATAGAATTTTTGCAACACTAAAGACAAAAGCAAACAAACTAAAACTAACTGAGATAAGTAAGGGAAAGCACTAAAAAATAAGACACCAATCAGATAAACAAATTCTATTTTAATTTCATCCTAAAAATTCTAGAAGGCTACTCAATCCTATTTGATTTATAAACAAAGGAAATCTATGGTGACAACTCATAGCACACACTTTTTCCATTTCTTTATCCTCTATTTAAAACATTATTTGCGATCTGTGTTTTCATTCTAATTGTTTTTTACATGTTATTTAACTAGCTAATGTCATGTCTTTCACAATGATAAAAATTCCAGAAAAGAACACTAATTATCAGATGAAAACAAAGTGGAAAGAAGCAATGACGTAGGTGACTCAATGGCAGAGTTATGACTAAAAGTTCCACATAATTAATGTCAAAAGAAAATTATTTTCACATAAATGATTTTTACAAAAAAAATGGATAAGTATTTTCAACACATTTGTGGAAATATTTAAAAATATATCTTGAAAAAAATGCATCTATTTCACAGTACAGACTTCAATGAAATGTTATCTTGGGGCCTCCCCTGCTGGCGCAGTGGTTGAGCACTGGGCTGCGAAACTGCCCTCAGCCTCTGCAGCGTCAGTTTGATCCCCGTTGGCTGGTGAGGGTCCCACCTGCGTGGCAGACCTCTCCTGATGCGCCCGCTTCTCCCCTCAGCAGTGTGTTTCATCAGTCTGCCTGTTCTGTTCCCCGCTCTGTCTCTGTTGAATTCTCTCACCCTCCCATGCTTCTGACTGTACCCAGTGCTTGTATAAATAAATAAATAAATCTTTAAAAAATGTTATCTTGATAACTTGAGGGAATATTTGATTCTTATTAATCATTAGATATTCCTGTGGAGTAGAGAAGTTGCTGTACTAGATGGACTTTGGTGGTTATTGTTTTGGATCTCAACTCTCCTTTTTTCCTTAGCTTTCTCTCCATTAAAAGTAAGTGTTTCCCAGGCCTCCCTGGTGGTGCAGGTGGTTTGAGTGCAGCGCTGTGAAGCTGTCTGCAGCCTCTGCAATACGAGTTCGATCCCGGCTGGCCAGCAAGATTCCCACATGGTGCGGCAGATCTCTCCTGTCTCTCCCCTTGCTCCCCTCAGCAGTGTATTTCAGTCAGTCTAGGCAGTTCTGTTTCCTCCTCTGTCTCTGGTGAATCCTCTCACCTTCCTGCGCATCTGGCCTGTACCCCAGTTCTTGTATAAATAAATCTTTAAAAAAAAAGTATTTCCCAATTAGCAGAGACACTATTTGATAAGCTTTGTTAACATGTGTTAAAAGATAAGCTGAAGCATAGTAAAACTTTTAAGAATTTTTTTTTTATCAAACTCTATTCAGTGTGGGCAGTGCCAATCAGGAAGTTGTTAAGAGCCTCTGCGAGCAGAAGCCTGGGAAAAGACAAAGAAAGTGCCATTTTGATTTATTAAGCTAGAGACTTTAAATGCTTACTCAGATATTGGTTTGCATATTAGGACAGCATTACTTTAAATCCATATCAGTCTATTTGTTAAATAAGTTTCACACATTTCTAACAAATATGTCTGAGATTCAATAAATTTTAATTGCTGAGAAAGTTGTTTACAGTTAGATGTAGAACAGAAGTTATTAGGTTGGTCTTGAGGGCTCTTGTATGGGTGTAATAAAAAAGTTTTATGCAAAGATATTTTTTAACACCCATTTTGCCTCTTTTGTTATAATTGCTTACTTTTCCAGTTAGTAAGTGGATGAAGATGGGATGTATTTACATAGGGAATTCCTAACAGATTTTTCAGAGTAGGTTTTCCTGACTTATTTAAGCCTCTATGATAGATATATATCTCAGTATCAAAACTTCTACAATAGCGAGATTTGTATTTTGCTCTGGCTAAAACTTACTGTGACAATGACCTCATCCCTATTAATGCAAAAAATGTACATATAGTGCATGTTATAGCAATGTTGGGATAAACTTGATGTTATTTCACATAATTTACAGAAAAAGGATAAATTCATTGTCAGTTACTGAAAGACTTAGAATTGAGAGTTAAATCTAGGAATTAAATTTATCTAACTTTATGTTTGGGTTGTTTTTAATTGAAATTCATTTAATCATTTGTAGTAGAAGTTAAGCACCTAGCAGAAAATGAGAAAAAGCCACACCATCCAGAAGTAAGGGAATGACTAAATAATTTATGATACATAGATATGGTGGAATATTAAAATTCATTAGCTTTAGACTAATATTTCCTGAATGTAAAATGGTCATGGTGAAATTTAAAGCAGAAAAAGTCAGATAAAAATGGCATATGGACTTGGATATCAAATTAAAAAGTAAAAATATATATGCAAAGAAATATAAAAACAAAATAATCATAATTGATGCTAGTATTATGGGAGATTTTATAGTTTCTTTATTTTAATTTCCAAAATTTTCTTATGTATTTCTAATTTTCCAATGTGTATCATATCTATTTTATATCTATTTAATATAGTGCCCGTGCATTTATAGCTAATATCTAATATGTAATGTACATTGGACATATGCATATATTGTTAGGAAAATAGGCACATCCGCATACTACTATTACTCCTATAACTTCCAATACTGATAATAAATAACACTCATACAGATTTACTCTGCTTTTTAGCATCTTGCATATGTTTAATCACCCAACCCTTTTAACAACCTGTTGGAGACAGTCTTTCGTGGGCCATTTGCACTGCTACTCACTCATCTTGTTGGGAATGCCAAGGACATAATGTCTTGACAGTTCTACCCAGGTCACTTTGCAGGATTGTGTTTGAAGTGATAACCTTGAGAATTGAGCTAATATCTCATTCTGGGACAAACTTTATTCTTGCTTACAGAATGCTGTAAAGCAGCAACTTCCTCATACCCTTATTCCTTGTCTGTAACACAACATAAACATATTGTTATGTGCAAGTATCCACCTAAACAAACCTATAGTTAAAGGAGCTGACAGGAGCTTTAGCTGAACATATGCTGCTACTACTTTTGCTGTGAGTGATAGTCTCTTGTCTGATCCAGGAATCTTACCTCTTCTTCAATATGCATGAAACTCTGTCAAGTTAATTTGTTACCTTGAAAGTAAAGTAAAATCTAAGACCCTTTACAGTTGTTGATAAAATTCCATTATTATTCCCATTATAGAGATGAAGTAGAGACACAGAGAACATACAGTTTAGCAGTGATTAAGTATATTGACATAGCTGTTGGAACATCATTCTCCAGAACTTTTTCATCTTGCAAAACTGAAACCCTATATTCATTAAACAATAAAACCTTATTCCCCCCTCTTCCCATTACCTGACAACCACCATCTGCTTTCTGAATCTTGAATTTGACTACTCTAGATACCTCATTTAAGTAGAATCATACAGAGTTTGTATTTTTGTATTTGTGACTAACTTTACTTAGCAAAGTATCTTCAAGTTTCATTTATGTTGCAGCATATAGCAAAATTTCCTTCCTTTAAATGCCGAATAATATACCATTTTATGTATATGCCATCTTTCTTTTGTTTTTCCATGCATTGTTAGACATTTAGGTTGCTTCCACCTCTTGGCAATTGTAAATGATATTATTATAACATGCATGCATGTGAAGCCTCCTTGAATTCCCACCTTCTCATAACATGATCTTATCCTGCCTGTGTCACCCTGTAGTCCTTAAAACATTGATAACTTTTAAGGAGAGTCATGTATGGGATTTGAACACCATCTTTATTCTTCCTGACATATTCACTCATAGTCATTCTTTTGGGTTGCAATTTGTATGATTCTAGAAAATACGATGCAAGCTATGTAAAAGCTAGTCTCTATTTTTCCAGTTCATTGCAAATTTAGACAGCAGTTTTCTTTTGAAAGAGAGACATGAGCAATTAAAAACTATGCAGTTACTGCTTAAGCCAGATGGTATTCTGAGGAAGAAAAATGTTTCGAACCCATCTGTTACAATTAATTCTCCATGTTGCATGTTACAGTAGAACATCTGATGTGCAAGGCTCTGTGTGTGTGTGTATAAAAGATTTGATTAACAAATTTCACATTTTGGTTTGGATTTATTGCATAACTGATTTTCTGAAGAAAAATCAATTTACCAATATCATTCAGACCTGACACTAATTTGTAGATATATATTGCCAGTGAATGCAAATCCCATGTACGAAAAGGCAAACCATTTGCATAGAAGTTAATGGTTTTGTATATTAGTTTAAGGATTCTATTTAAAAGTTTTGACAACTAACTGAAACTTTACATAGAAATAAATCTTTAATATGTAGGATTACATTACAATATGCCTGATTTCAATTATTTTCCCCTAGGAATTTTTTTTAAAGATTTATTTATTTATGCATATAAGAGCTGGGGTATAGGCCAGAGGTGTGGGGGGTGAGAGACTTCATCAGAGACAGAGCAGGGAACAGAACAAGCAGACTGACTGAAATATACTGCTGAGGGGAGCAGTGGGTGAGACAGGAGAAGTCTGCTGCGCCGTGTGGGTTAGCTCCATTGCCAAGAATTGAATTTGTGCAGTGACTGTGGATTACTTCATAGTGCTGAGACTTAACCCCTTGTGCCACCAAGGAGGTCTTGTTTTTGTTTTTGTTTTTTTAAAGAGCAAAAGCAAAGATAATACTAATTGAATTAGGGCCTCCCCGGTGGCGCAGCGGTTGAGCGCTGGCTTGCGAAGCTGCCCGCAGCCTCTGCGACGCCGGTTCGATCCCCGGCTGCTCCCCGGCCACCGGAGGAGGGTCCCACATGGCGCGCAGACCTCTCCTGCCGCCCGCTGCTCCCCTCAGCAGTGTACTTCGGTCCTTCTGCCTGCTCTGCTCCCCGCTCTGGCTCTGGTGAATTCTCTCGCCCTCCCGCGCTTCTGACTGTACCCAGTGCATGTATAAACAAAACAAACAAACAAATAAATAAATAAATAAAGCATGCCTCTATAAAAAAAAAAAATACTAATTGAATTAAAGGTTAGATATTTTTAGTTTATTAAAGCTAAATACACTCAAGTATGCATGTTTCTGCTGTTAGCATATTATTTCTTAATTTGTAGCAGGATTATGTGATTAAAAGGAAAAGGTTAGTAGAAAGCTTTTTCCATATCTGCTTTACTAGCTAGAGATTAGTTCTTATAACATAAAATACAAGCATTAGAGAACCTAGAAGACATTCAGCATTGCAGAAATCCTGTTCAGTGCTCTTTGACCTTTTCTGACCAGGAAATTACTTTTTAGTGATTGATATTTTTCATTCTCTCATTGTCAAAATGTGTGAGAGAAATTTGTGTTGTTATTTTAAATAAAAATCAGACAGTGATTTGTACTTTGTAAAATTCTACAAAATACAGAATTTTACCTCTGAGGTAAAAATTGAGGACAATATTTGCTTAAACTACATATACCAATCCTGACATACCACCCAGGCTACCAGTGCCTGGAAGCCCTTTGTTTGTAGACTCTATTTCCTGTGGTTATCTTTTATTTCTAATGAAAACTGAGTGATTGCATTCCCCTTTTATTTCACCTGAAAAATGAAAAACCCAGTGAAAGGAGCTGATCTGGTTTATATGATATGCATATTAATAGATTTGTTCTATGTTGTCTGTGTGCATGTCTAGAGTCTTTTAAATTCATAGTATGTAATTTTATTGGTTTTACTCTCATTTTTAAGAGCCTCAACTTTTTTAGTGAACAAGGCAGAATTTCAATGAGCAAACAGAACCAACTAGATAGGAATGTAGTCTATTTAAGAGACAAAATAAAAACCAAGCACAGAGATTTAAGTTTATTGAGGCATGTCGAAATTTCTTGCACTGAAGAGAGAGATATATTAAAATATTGGTCATCTTGAGTGTTTTTCCTCTAGTCTTCAGCCTTTAGGGTGCATTTATGATTGTTTGAAGTAAAAGTTAGCCAGGTAGAAATAGGAGGCCTGAGTGCACTGTGTATTCCTTAAAATTTACCTCTTGCCTAAGAAGCCAGGTCGGGGAAAAGAAATGCTAGTCATTGAAATAGGAATGTTAAGAGGCAGGTGGTTCATGTTTTTGTTGCTCTTCCACATTTTCTTCCTTTTACATTGTTGCCTGTATCTAATCTTCATGATGTACTGATTATACACTACTTCAAACCATTTTATAGCCTGAGAAATGAAGCAATGTGTAATGTTCAGTTATTCCTATAAAGTGAGTATGACTATTTCTCATTTCCTCATTTTTCAAACCCTTGCTGTAACCAAAGTTACCAGATACAAAAATAGCTTGAGAATTAAATAAGAAACATTTCCTGATAATCATTCAGTTCATTACATGAATCTCACAAATTCATGATTTTTAGCAAGTATAAAGCAAAGCTTTTGACACCCTGTTTTGGCTTGGGTAGTGAATTATATGCTTTAATGTTCCTGATATATTGCTCCTGGTACCCATGTCAAAGGCATCTGATCCTATTTCTTTTTTTTTTTTTAATAATAAATTTTATTTTTATATTCCCCCATACAATTGCAAACGCCCCATTCTGACCCCAATCCTTCCCCTCCAGCCCCCCACCCCCCAAAAAGTGTCTCTGGTTCATAGTTTTTTGTTGATTTTGATTTTCACTTTCTTATATTCATTTTCCTGGTCCCTTATTTAAGTTGTCTAGATTCCTGCTATGAGTGAGACCATCCGGTATTTTTCTTTTTCTTTTTGGCTTATTTCGCTGAGCATTGATCCTATTTCTTTATGGTAAAGTCTTCTGATCTTGTTTTCTTATTTATTTATTTACTTACTTACTTACTTACTTACTTACTTACTTACTTATACAAGAACTGGGTACAGTCAGATGCGCGGAAGGGTGAGAGAATTCACCAGAGCCAGAGCGGGGGGCAGAACAGGCAGAAGGACTGAAGCACACTGCTGAGAGGAGCAGCGGGCATGGCAGGAGAGGTCTGCCTGCCATGTGGGACACTCGCTGGCAGTCGGAATGGAACCCACGCTGCGCTTCGCAGCCCAGCTCTCAACCACTGTGCCACCAGGGGAAGCCCTGATCTTCTTTTCTTACTTGAAATCTCATCTCAAAAAAGTTAAATAACAAATATGACCTTCCTTTATAATGGTTAGGGAAATGACAGGATCTCCCTTTATTTTGCAGTTAAGATCTTCTTTTATGCATCCCTAGGAAAGGGGTTACTTTATAGAGCCTAAGAAACTAGTGCATTTTTTATCAAGGACAAAATATTTCTTGCAGCCAGAAGTCCTATATATATGATGTGTAACATAGACTTCAGGGACCATTACGACTTGTATACTTCCCTTGATAAAATCTGAGTGACTTGGTAGAAAAAAGAGATGTAGTGATTCTCGAAGTTCATTAGACTATAAACTAACTTGTTTGTTTTTTACTAAATACTGTGAGTCCAAATTAAGATTTGTTTATAAACATAATAGAAAATATAGTTTAAAATGTCTTAACCTACAGGCAGAGAAGATGGTCACCTTCAAAGTAGAACTAATCTAAAAAGTCAGCAAAAGAATGCTAAATCATAGGCAAAATGTGCCTTTAAAACCAACTTGTTCTGGGCCTCCCTGGTGGCACAGCGGTTGAGCGCTGGGTTGCGAAGCTGCCCGCAGCCTCTGCAGCGCCGGTTCGATCCCTGGCTGCTCCCTGGCCACCAGAGGAGGGTCCCACATGGCACGCAGACCTCTCTCTCCTGCTGCCCGCTGCTCCCCTCAGCAGTGTAATTCGGTTCCTCTACCTGCTCTGCTCCTTGCTCTGGCTCTGGTGAATTCTCTCACCCTCCTGAGCTTCTGACTGTACCCAGTGCTTGTATAAATAAATAAATAAATCTTTAAAAATAAAAAAAAAAACAACCTGTTCTGATAATCATTCTGAGGAATGTGACTTCTTTTATTGTAACAGTGTGTACAAGTCAGATCCAGTCAGAGGGAATGATGAATTGATAAGGTCTGGAAGGGTTCAGACACAAAGCTTAGGGTATCCTCTCTCCATGAAGTCAAGTACCTGCTGCCTTCTCAGTCCACCACTTTGACAGTGTTTGTGTTATATGTGTTTGACAATGTATGTTTGACAGTGTGTGTGTTGCCAGCCAAAGAAATTCGCCTTTGGTGTCCATAGTTTTCATTAGGCATGATGGATAGAATAATTGACCACAAGATTGAACTCAATAGCCAGTCCCTTTTTCTTCTTTCAAGGTTGAAGTGATATCACTTGACCTACTTATCACATGATTGGTTTTTCTGCCCTGGCCAGTCCCCATCCTGAGTCATTTTCTTAGCGTAAACTATCAAAGGCCTACCATGAGTCAGTTAGTTGGCATAAACTCAAGTGTGGTTATAGGAACCCACCATGAACAGCAAATACACTCCTGTCACTCTGGAAATTCCAAGGGTTTAAAGGATACCTCCCTGTAATTGGGGATGAAGGCCACCAAATTCTTTATTAAGCAAAAGGGAACCAAAATATTATATGTGAGCAGTCTTATAAATAAAAAAAAAAACTTGATACTGCATTTGGACTTTTAGATTAGTTACATAACTAACAATTATATAAATTATTCTGGGACTGAAACTGTTTGTTCTTAATTTGCCCAAATACCAGGTGAAGGTATAACTAGGCATTTAGTGTACTGATTGGTAGCAAAATTATATTGAAAAGATTTTATATTTTTGAGAGTTTCAGGTATTCAGCATCCATTTTCATTAAATTAAGAGTCCCTTGAATTACCAGGACAGCACAAAATATGTAACATATGAGATGACTTACTGTAACAGAGGATATAGAAAATTTTGGTATAATGTGATAAAAAGCTTTCATTTTTATTCAAAATCTGCCTCATTGTTTGAGTTAATTTGTTATTTTAAAAAAGTAAATCAAGATTAAAATTCTGATTTATTTTGTATTAATATTTTTTTAATTTAAATTTTATTTTTATATTCCCCATACAATTACAACCCCCTTATTTTGACCCCAATCCCTCCTTTCCCCACCCCCCCACCCCATAGAGTGTCTCTGGTTCATAGTTGTTTGTTCATTTTGATATTTTCTTTCTTATAGTTATTCTTTTTCCTGGTCCCTTATTTAAGTTTTCTAGATTCCTGCTATGAGTGTGACCATCCGGTATTTTTCTTTTTCTTTCTGGCTTATTTCGCTGAGCATGATCCCTTCCAGCTACATCCATGTTGCTGCAAATTGCATGTGTTATTTTTATATAAGAACTATGGTGTCTTGCAATTTACGTTAAAAACTAGTGTATTTCAACTTCTGATTAAAACAGTGGCAATTATTCCCGGAATTTTGTATTTAAATTCTTATAATTAAATTTTGTATTTGTATAACTAATTTTTTTTCTCTTTCTTTACTAATGCACTCTAAAATGCATGGAATTTGGGGGACTTGACTTTGCTGGCTGAGAATGTAACAGATTATTTGGCTCCAATTAAGAAATGTATGCTGTTAGCTTTACATTTTAGGATTTTTAAATTTTCTACCTAATATTTCCCCAAACAGTAGACTGTGTCAATCTGTTGCATTTAAAAAAGAGATAATAATATAAGCTATTCCTGAATAATTTTATAAGGTTTAAGTTCATTAAGTCTGAACACATGTTTTGAATGTTAGTCATTTTAAACTAAGGTTTTATGTTTTCTTAAGGCAATAATTTTCTTAGACTTTTCTAATTTTCAGAAAGGTACTTTCAACTGAAGAACTCCCCCAAAATAATTTTTACTTGATATTTAGGAATATGACTTGCAGAAAAGCATACTGATGGAAGAAAAATAAATTAGATGCAAAAATTATATTAGTTCTGCTTCTTTCATTGGAAAATTCATTTAAGTTACTGATGTATAAGAAGTTCTTGCACTTTCTTTCTTCCCTTTCTGTCTTCCTTCCTAGTTTGCTCCCTCCTCTCCTTCCTTATTTTTTAACCTTTGTGAGAAAAGCTTTGAATTTGTAGATACAGACTTTTTTTCTTTCTGCTATTAATAGTTATTTAACATGCTGCTAATCTTCTACCTAAAACCATCGCCTTGTAGGATGTTAAACTGATAGTTTTTGAATATTAGAGTGTAAGTAATGAAACCCTTTAATTTTGTGTATGCTAGCATATTTTCAGAAACTTAGCAAAATGCTTCATAATCCAGCCGTGTAATAATCAAATCCAGAATATTCTACTATTCATATCCCAAGCATGCGGCCCTTGGCAATTTTGAAAGTGTGGGTATTGAGCCAAACTCCTTGTGAAAGCATTTCTCACTCTGTTCTTTCTTGTCATCAACTATCGTGAAAGCAGTAGCTAGATGGAGACCTGGAAAAGGGCCAGGTAGATAAGTGAGAAGGCCACTGGAGATCAGGCCCTCCCCAAGTCATCATTGCAAAAGAGCGAACAGTTTTCTTTAGAACTTCCTTAGCGAAGATTAATATATTTGTTCATATCCTACCTCCATATGCCTAGAAATAATCTCCAGCCTTTTTCTTCTCCTAATATAGTCTCTCCTTTCTCTAATACATTTCCCCAACTAAATAAATACCCATAAAAGAGCTTATTAGTGAATTTATACTAATAAATTTATAGTGACCGACAAGAAACAAACATTCTTACTCTGCCAGAAGATGTACCTTCGAAATGATGTTTTGACTCAAAGGAACAAGTGCTTAATGATAAAATTTCATGAAGGCAGAATGGATAAATGATTTGGTTATAACCTATCCAGCATAAAGAGTAAAATAGTCTTAGAATTAAAAAAAATAAATTGAATATAATGAGATAAATTTACAAAAATCAATAACTTTCTTATATGCAGTTTATATCTAGTTAAAAGAGAAGATGAAGAGAGGAAGTTGGAGTTTCTTTATTGAATAGAAAAAAAAAAAAGAGAGAGAAAGCCTTAAAGTATATCCAGGAATAATTCTCCAAAACAGTGTAGCTTTATAAGTAAAGCTACAAATAGAGGTATATAAAAAAGTTAAATCACAGATTTGTACAGGAAGACAGCTTTTGTTTTTAAAGAGATAAATTCCCACTAAATTAATTTTTGTAATTCTAATAAAACTACTAATGGGATTACCTTCTTGGATAACTCCTTGACTTGATGAAAATTTCTCAGCTTCATCTGGAAGAATGAGATTAACTAAAAATAATCTGAAGAAAAATATTAAAATGAGGGATTTGCTTTAAAATGTGTAACTATGATGGTTAAAATATTCTAGTAGTTGAAGAATAAGTTGACAGAGTAATAAATCAGAGGAACTGATGAATATGTCATCATAGTAAGTATTCACACTTCATTCAGAGCAATCATAAGGGACTTATTTCTGAAGACTTCCAGTAATTCAGCAACTCATTCAAGATTAATCTTGCCTAATGGCATTTCTGTTTACCAACTGGAGCAGAAGCCATCAGTTTCCATCCCAACTCCCAGGGCTTCTCTATTGTAAAACACCCATATATCCCCTCCCAACCCTTTGCTATCTGGCTTCTGAAGCCAAGTCTTAACCTCTGAGGCAGCTGGAAGTCCTAGAGAATTAACATTGCACCATAGACTGATGGGAGTACCCACATAAAATCTCTAACTCCCTTAACTCTGGGGTGGATACCTCCAAGGACCAGGTCTACACTTATTTATGTTAAGTGCCATTTATCCATAGTAGTTGTGGGTTTGCTAAGGGACTTTTTGTTGGCCTTGTTCTCTTTCTCTTTAATTTTCCCAACTCTCCCAGTGTTTCCTGAGATTACTTTCCATATAAACTACCTCTACTTATTTGTCTCTTGGGAACAGGGGAGGTGGCTCTGTGGAATCCAAACAGACCTACCAGTTATTGGTTACAAGGCTCCACAGACCAAGCCTGCACAGGCCAGGGGCTTCAATTTTGACTATTTGAATCCATAACACTGTGCTCAGGCACCAATATCACACCATCATGTGCACGACTCCGGCCCCTTGACCATTATTTTAACTTCTCTTCTTAAATTACTATATTCTTGACAAATTTTTAATTTAAAGTGCCAGTATTAAAGTTTGCACAAAGTGATGCTTTACTACATCATCATAGTAGAGGAAGTCTTTAAATTCCCATAATTCAAATTTATCAAAAAAAAGAGTGTAGTTTTTGTAGTTAAATTCACAAATTAGTAAAAGAAAGATTATATAATAATGATGGGAAATAAATTATTTAGCATGAAAATCAAATGATCCCCAACCTCTTATTAAAAACAAAAATACTTAACTGATTGAATTAAATATAAATAAAAGAAAAATACTCTAACTTACCTAGGAAATACTGCACAGCATCTTATCTTGATGTGAGATATGATTATCAAGGTATGAAAGAAATTACAAAACATTGTTATATATTACTACATAAAAAATGAAACAAACTCTAGACAAACTCTAGAGAAAGGAAATATTTTAAAAAGTTTTGACAGAGGACACTAAACACAATATTAACATTATGGACTTGGTAAACAAAAATGGATAGACTTAGTGATTTAAAATTTGACTGTATATTTTCTAGCTTTGTGACCCTGGATACTTAAATTAATCATGATATGTTTCCATTTCCTTATCTGTTAAAGGGAGATATTATGTCTTCAGAAGGTTGTTTTGAGTCTTAAATTAGATTATCTAAATGAAGTACTTTGCAGAATGCCTGAAACATGGCAAAAATTCAAGAAACTCTAAGTTTTAGTATCTTTACTAATGGTTTATATAGGTCCTAATTCAGTGAATGTTTACAAATTTACTTACTTTCTTTGAAAAGATGAGCATGCTATAACAAAATGAAAAAAAAGACATGGACAGTTTACAAAAGGAGAGATTCAAATGACTGTCAGGCATTTATTCTAAGCACTTTATTGGTGTTCTTTATTTTAATACTTATGAAGACTAGACCTGATAAGATGTATTATTATTACTTTTTTTGTGTTATTAGGAAACTGAGGTTCAGGGAGCTTAAGGGACTTATCTATGATAACACATTTAATATTATTATATGCTCAAGGAGTTTCAATAAATACAGAAAAATACATTTTGAACATTTCTTTGCATATTGAAAAATTCAAAACCATTTTCAACTACTTTCATAATTGCTTTATTATTAATAATAAAATACTTTTCATCTTCATTCAATTTGGAAATAGTACAAAAATTAAATTTGCAGGAGTGACTTGAGTCATTGTGATTTATCTCATTTCTTCTACTCAAGAAATAAAAAAATATTTGTGCTTGTGAAGAAAGAAACTGTGGCTGAAGATGGGTAGGAGGGAGAACTTTAAAGAGCTTAATAAAAGTTTTCCAGTAGTGGTCTAAAATAGAAAAAATTATGATAAAAATAAAACAGAAAACTGACAACTAACCATAAAGAAATGGTAGAGTATGTAAGGTAGATGAGTCTACTGTACTCATAAAAAGTCTTATATATAAGAAGGTACCTCATTGTTTATGCATAGATGATGGCTGCCTTAAGTCTGAGATGCTCGACAACATCATTTGTAGCCTGCTTACATCCTTAAATATTTGTTGTCACCCCAATTTGCATAGCAAGGCTGAGAACCAATAAGAGAGGTGGTAGATAGAGGGTATCATATGAAAAATTACCTTGATGCAGTGGTAGTCTGCAAATACACAACCAGATGAGCTTTCCTAGAATTCAGAGGACAGAAGTTTCAGAATCTAAACCTAAGTTGTCAAAGCTTATGATTTATTAAATCAATATAAATCAAAGAGTAAAAAGCAGGAGAAAAGAGAAGGAGAGGGTTAACACACTTAGGAGAAGGTGGAGGGTTAGCAACACAATAAATGAATTTTGTGTTACATAATGTTTCCATGTCTTATCTCTTTAATCTGTATGTCTGTATGTTTTATCTGTGTGTCTCAGACAGATGATGTGTTACCCAAAATGAATGTCACCCATGGATGGGGGGCAATTTAATATATCATAAAATTCGATGCCTTTCATTGCCTCATAAATATTTAGTAGAACATGAAGTTATGGTGTCTTATGTGCCATACAAATATTTGGAGCCCTTAGTCATCCCACCTCCACCTGTGTTTCTTATAGTTTTATTGATTCATTTTGCTTTGCTTTTTTTAATAGGAGCACTGGAATATTATCCAATAATACAGCAAAAAGAATTTGTAAGAACAAGTGGGGTATGAAGGGGTTGGAGAAAGCTCAGGAAATGCAGAGGCAAGATTTCTCTGTGTTTGTGATTAGTTCTTTGATGTGGTATGGCTCTGCGGGAGCTGTAGGAGTTGATGAAGAAGGATCTTTCCTCTGGGTTCTTCCCATATTCCCTCTCGGGTCTAATGGACTTTTTTTCCATAGGTGATTTTTAGATAGACACTGAAGAGTATTCACATAGCTGTAGACTTTAAAATTATTCTTTTTATAACTTGTATTATATATCTTATGTCTACCAACTTTAGTTATAAATTTATTTCACTTACAATTTTTACAACTAAAGAGTTAAGATTAATTTACATAAAACTAAAATAAAACCATATGAACACAAAAATTCAAATTAACTTTAATGTGAAGAATTATGTTTTACTGAAATAAATTCATGAAAAAGATGAATTTCATTAATCCTAAGTGTTCACCATCTCTATAATGTCTTTCATTTTATGATTCAATTTTCTACTTTTTGCTATTTAAATTATTGTTTTCTTTTATCTATACAACATATTGTGAAGTCATTTGTTCTTCAAAAAAAAAAGCCTGTCTTACGTTGTTTATTCTTCTACTATTGCATCTTCACTAGAACCAATAAATTATTTACTTTAGGTTGACAAGCCTTAACTAGAAAAAAGATATGAAAAATTAGAGTATCATAGCATAGAAGAAAGTAATGCACAGACTTTCCCGTGTAGATGGCTCCTAAATTATTCAAGGTCGAATTAAAGCTGACACACAGAATTGATTATTGGCAACTTAAAACTGTCTGTATTTTCTAGTCTGTAACTCGTGTTGTAATTGACTTGTTTTTATAGTTCAAGTCATACAATTGATTCTGGCCATTGAGTCCTGTAAATTCAAGCTGAACTTTACTTAGGCGTGTTCTAATATTAGGGAGAAAAATCCCCACAATCATTTACAGTATAAAACTTTCTTCTTTGTTTTTCATCTTGGATCATGGAAATCACCAAAGTTTTAGTTACATCTTAAAACTGTGATGGGGGTGGGGTGGGGAGGTAGTGCTAATCCAACATTTGGCAATTCGTTTTCCCAAGTAATTACTCTGTAGTATGTCTGCCACACTAAGACAAATAAATTTCAAGAAAGAATATTTAACGATTTACAGCTCCTTACTCAGATAATTTAATAAACATCTGGAGACTGTTATTAAAGCCCAAACCTGAAAATATCCAAAGGCATAGGTGGCAAAATACTTCCATGAAAACAGGTGCCAGTTTCATTGCAGGAAACTGACAGCGCCAAAATCTGCACTGTTCAGAGCTCTCATAAGGTTTTAATTCTAAAAGCTGGCTTTAATCCTGATGCTTTTCATTTTTCATGAAAACAAGTTGCTATATCTAAAATGGAATTTCTATTCAGAGATTATGAAAAAATATTTAAGATGACTTCTACAAATTAAGGATTACACTTTACAATTGTTTGAATATGAAATTGATTTTATAAAGTTGTGCAAAATAGTGCTAAATTGATGGTAATAATGTGTTTATGTTTCATATATCAATATTTTATATTTGTATATTGAGTAGCCCTTTCCCATAAGTGTAAGGAAGCTGAGTGTGTTTGTCTGGAGTTGGGAACTACAAAGGAATAAAAATTTAAACACACAAAAGAATGTGTATTTACATGATATTAGGCACAATTTAAATTCACAGATGTCAAATAGGTTTTATTTCTATAGATCTTACAAAACACTTTAGCACAATATTTATACAAGGTACTGCTGAGCATTTATTGAATGAAGAAATATAATGTTTTATCTTTTTCTTTTATCCATAATTTTTATAAAGCATTTCCAGGGAAACAGATTTTCTTTAGCTTTGCAGTTCAATCAAAATAGTAGTAGTAGTAATAATAATAATTAATAATAATAATAATAATAAAAGAAGGGCATTCATCCAGAATTTCAAGAGCAGTAAGGGTGGGAGAAGGACTATCTATGAGCACATTACTGGAATCTCCCCAGAATTAGTACAAGAAATTCCCTGTATTATTTTTACTAGGAGAAAAATAACAGTTGTGATATTCAAATATTACGTCACTCTTCCTTCCCATGACTCTCCTTTACTGGTTCTTGTCTCTATCCTCTGACCCATAGCAATTTCTTCCTTTTCTTAACATAATTAATAAAAAAATGAATTGGAAGAGTGCCATGTTCAAATGAGTGGCCTTTGGAGAGAGTATTATAATGAGAGAAAATTACATGAAGGAGGTTGGTTGATCTTTGAAAGGAGACAGGAATCCAGACAGGTGAAAGGAAAGAGTGTTGTTAGTCAAAGGATGAACATTAGCCAAGCATTATGATAAGTATCATAGCTTTGAGTGCACCTTTTGCAAAGTGAGTATATAAAGAGATGTAATGTTATGGTGGGCCTTTAAAAGCAGCTTGGTTAGTTAAGTATTTAAAAATCAATACATCACAATATCAGCAAGCTAAAATAAAAAAAAATGTTCTTCTCTATAGATGTTGTAAAGACATTTGAAAAAATTCAACATCACCAAAGAACTCTCAGCAACCTAGAAAAAAAGGCAATTTACTCAACTTGGTTAAGAGCATATACATAAAAGCCTATACTTAGTACCTTAATTCCTTCTTCCAAGAGTTAAAGACAATGCAGAGACTTCTGCTCTTTTCATTCCTATCCATTG
The DNA here is from genome assembly GCF_964194135.1 of Talpa europaea. NCBI lineage: Eukaryota > Metazoa > Chordata > Mammalia > Eulipotyphla > Talpidae > Talpa > Talpa europaea. The sequence continues at coordinate 95,028,268 of NC_140069.1, read as the reverse complement.
AACTTGAGGTTCTAGCAAGTGCAATAGGGAAAGATAAAGAAATATAATTCATACAGATTAGAAAGGAAGATATAATAATATATTTACAGGTGATATAATTTCTAAATAAAAAAGCAGCTAAAATTGGTAAGTGAGTTTAGCAAGATCTCAGGATAAATGATCAATACATAATCAGTTTCACTTCTTTATAGTGACATTGAAATTAGTAAAACCGTCATTAAAATTGCATTTAGGTATAAAATACATGGTGATAAATCCAGTGAAATAAATGTAAAATTTATATGTTGACAGCTTTACATGATTAATGAGAGAAATCAAAGAAAATCTAAATAAAAAGAGAGTAATGTTGTTCACGAACCAGAGGAATCAAGATTAAGATACTGATTCTCCCCCAGCTTATCTTTTATTCAATAACATCCTAATCAAAATCCCAGCAGGATTTTTTTAAAGTAGAAATTGAACAAAATTATAATTATCAAAACAGTATGGTATTGGAACAAAAGCAGACATACAGACTAGTAGAATTGACAGCCCAGAAATAAATTGACACCTGTATGGACAGTTAATCTATGACAAAGAAACCAAGAATGTACATTGGAGAAACAAATGGCTTTTCAGTAAATGGTGTTGGTAAACTGGAAAGCCACAAACAAAAGAATGAAACTAAGCCTCTATCTCATACCATACATACATATTAATTCAAAATGGATGAAAGATTTGGATCTAAATACATAAAAGAAAACATAGGCAAAACACTCCATGAGATAGGCTTTAATGATGTATTTGTGACTCTATCACCAACAAGAAAAATAAGAGAATATAAAAAATTGGGACCACATCAAACAAAAAGCTTCTGCATCGTGAAAGAAACTATCACTAAAACAAAAACAGACACCCTAATGAATTGGAGAAGTACTTGCATGCCATACATCTGACATTGGGTTGATATCCAAGTCTTGCAAAGAATTTATACAACTGAACAAGAAAGCAATAAAATCAAAAAATGGGCAAAAGATTTAAATAGGCACTTCTCCAGGGAAGACCTATAGATGGTCAACATGAAGAAATGCTCACCATCACTTATCACTAGGAAATGAAAATCACAACCACAAGAAGATACCATCTCACACATGTGAAAATGGACTATGTTAGAAAGGTCAGAAACAGAAAGTGTTGGGGAGGATGTGGAGAAAAAGGAACGTAGACTGGTGCATCCTCTATTGTGGGAACGTAGACTGGTGCATCCTTTATTGAAAACAGGAAAACAGTATGGAGAATTCCTCAAAATATTAAAAAAAAATCTGTATGATCTAGCAGTTCCCTTCATAAAGAAAGCAAAAACATTAATATAAAGAGATACATGCCCTTTTGTGTTCCTTGCAGCACTATTTACAAAAGCCAAGCCAACCTAAGTGCCAAAATACAGATGTGTGGATTAGAAGGAAGATGTTGTGTATATACATAATGGAATATTTTTCATCTATACAGGAAGATAAATTTTAACTTTTGCTACAACATGGTTGGAAGTGGAGGAGGCTATGCTGAGATAAGTCAGAATGAGAATGACTAATACTATATGTTGTCACTTACATATGGATTATAGAGAAACAAAACAAAGGGTCAGATAAAACCAAACCGGTAACAAACCCTAGAAATCTAACTGTAGAATTAAGTCTACCAGAGGGGAAGTAAATGGAGAACAGCAAAGTGGGGAAGGGGTATAGTGGATTATGGTGGAATACTATGGGTACCTTGGTGGGCTACCATACCCTAAAGTGTGTGATCCTGTATGTCTGAATCATATACAGCGTTGTAAACCAATGTTACCTCAATGAAAAAAACAACAATAAAAATTGACAAAATGTTTTAAAATGTGTATAGGAAAACACAGTACCTAAAAAAGGCAGAAGGGGAAAAACAAAGTTGGAGAATTCATACTACCTGATTTCAAGATTTACTTCAAAACTAAAGTGATAAAGCCAATGCAATTACTGGTATAAGAAAAGATAAATGGATTAATGGAATTGAATAGAGTCTAGAAAGAGAAACATACATAATCACTTGATTTTCTACAAAGATCATATTTAATGAGGAAAGAACAGTCTAAGAAATGATGTTCAAAAAATTTCCAAAAATGAACTCATGAATATTAAAAAAACCTATAGGTGGATCATATATCTTATGTGTAAAATTTAAATCTATAAGGAAACAAAATATCTTTGTGACCTTTCATTTAACCATGATTTCTTAGATATGATCCTAAAAGCAAAACTTGCATTACAAAAAAGTAAGTTTTTTAAAGAAAGATTCCTTGAAGTATCTTGTCAAGAAAATTAAAAAAATGAAAAAGCGAAAAAATGGGAGAAAAGATTTGAAGAACATATATATTAAAGGACTTACACCCAGAGTATATAAACTCTTTTAAATGAATAACAGGGATACAACCATTAAAAAAATTTTGAACAGGTGCTTCACTAAAGAAAAATAAGAAAGTGCTTGTTATCTGTTATAGTATCACAATTTACTAAATAACTTGGGGTCTTAAAACACTAATAACTTCATTAGCTCTCAGTTTTGTAGGTGAGTTGAGTAGTGGCTAGTTTGATTGTATCTGATAAAGTTAACCATGCACTTATCATTTGACATAACCATGCACTTATCATTTGAAATACTCCTGGATATTTAAACAAAAGAAACAAAGGCCTGGGTCTGTATGAAAACCTTTGTGAGACTGCTTCTAGCAATTTTATTTATATCACCAAAATCTTCAAGGCATTCAAATGCTGATCAGCCAGTGAGTGGATCATTAAAATAAGGTATATCCATACAGCGGAGTCTTATAATTCAGCAATAAAAAGGGACTTAAAGATGTGCCAACATGGTTAAATCTCAGAAGCATTATGCTAACTTTAAAGAAGCCATACATAAAAGCCATATGGTATAATTCTTTTGGTATGACATTGTGGAAACAGGAGACTCTAGGGACAGAAATCAGATTAGCATTTGCCCAGACCTGAGTATAGGAAGAAAAATTGACTTTACAAATAAATGGAACCTTTTGGTTGTGACAGAAATATTCTGTATCTTGATTGTGGTGGTGGTTAAGCAATATATCTATGTGTTTGTAGAGATCCACCTAAAAAGAATGAATTTTTCCATAGGGTAAATTATAATACAATACACATGACTTTAAAAAAGCATGTAATTTATTTTAATGTTATGCTAGCTCCCATTCTTTAGTGTTGCTGTAAGAGGGGCTCTTAATTTTGAGGGAAATAATAGGTAAGAAAGCTGTTTGCTAATGTTAAGAGAAAACAGGGAGAACATAGCAGAGTCAATAGGACATCTATATCCAGATCTGTCTGTCTGTCTGTCTATTTACCTACCTATATTCCCTTCCTTCCTCCCACACGCCCTCCCTCCCTCCCTATAGCTTTGTTTTATGGAATTGCCTTGGGTAAATAGGAGATTTGTTAAGTCCAAAATAAAGGGAGGCCAGCAAACTGGAAATTCGGCAAGTGCTGTAGTTCAAGTTCAAAAGTAATCTGCTCGAGAAGTCCCTCTTGCTTAAGGAAATACAGCCTTTTGTTCTCTTCAGGCCTTCAAGTGATCGGATGAGGTCATCTGTTTTACACAAGTTCCACTGATTTAAGTATAAATCTCATCTCAGATACCCTAAAAAGAATATCCAGAATAATGTCCAAATATCTAGGCACTGTATCCCAGTCAAGTTGACACATAAAAGTATCCATCACAGAGGGATTGACTAATGGAAAGGCATATAAAATACATTCTGAAATGACAGGAATATTTTCACATCTTTTTTTTAAAAAAATATTTATTTATTTTATAGAAGAACTGAGTGTAAATACAAGATTATATGTAAATTATGCATAAAGAAAATATTTAGAAGGGGCGCTGGGCAGCTATGTTGTAACTCATGTGATGTTTTATACATAGTATATGTATGTGAGTGTGTGTGAGAGGGCAGGGGAGAGAGACAAAGAGAGAGGAGAGAAAGAAAACTTGCTTAAGGACTGGCAGATAAAGTGATGAAGATTTTTCTTGCTGTAACATTTTCTTTCCCATTTATCTCTCCTTTATTCTTCAGCCACCCACACTCATCATAAAGAATCACTGACACCTTCACTCAACATCACTTTAGGAATGCATTTACTTTATCCTAATTTTATGGAAATGTGTGGGCTTTTCTATTCTGCTCCAGTTTTCAAATGATTACTGACTAATTATGATATTATCTACCCATTACAGAATAGCAATGTATTCTTATTCCTATTAAATGACTAAAGAGGTAGGAAGAAACTTAAATTGCATATTTATCTTTTATTAATAGAGAAAATTTAAGAGATGTCATTTATAGTTACCATTCTAGTCATCTAATTTTGACTCCGAGTTCTGCATATTTTTTACCCAATGGAGTCAATGTCACCAGAGGACAAGGTATGAAATCTTGAAGCTTGATGATTGCTCCTTTACAAATTTACTTAAGGGCAAAGGAGAATACCATGGTGATTTCAAATGTTGAAAAACATTGTGTATTTCTTTCTCTCTTTTTTTTCTTTTTTCTTTTTTTGATTTAAGCTTAGTCAAACAAAAGGCAGCTAGGAAATTGCAAGTAAAAACCCCAATTGCAGAAGCAATCTATAAATTAAGATGTATATTTTTTGTTTGCAAAGTAATCTTATAAGTTTGAAATGTACTGTAATAAACTCTGCCAAATTTTTAACACTATTACTGGAAATCTTTTTAATAAATGTTTTTTTGTTTTTATATATTGTCTGGTTAGGCAAGAGGAATATGTAAATTATATCCAAAATCATTCTTGGGAAGAATCTGATACTATTGTTTTGATAATGCAAAAGAAAAAAACAGGCACTTATTTATACTGTTTCAGGTTCTACCTTAACCTATAGAGTAAGAACTGACAGAGTTAGCATAGACATACCTAATACAAGTCATTGATCCCCTTTAAATTTCCTGGGAGGAGATAGGACACAGGCCATACTCTAATGTAGAATTAACATTAATCTATGATGAAGACTCTTAAATCATGAGTCTGACATCAGATTTCTTTATCTCCCATCTGTAGGAAATACATTTTATTTTTAAAAATGTGTATGTATGTGTGTATATATATATATATATATATTTACATCATTGTTATCATTGTTCGTTTTTGTACAATGCATGTTTGTATGCGTTCTCTTTTCAGGTGTAATCCCTGTAAAATTCCCGCCACCAGTTCACCTGTGAACCATCACCATAGTCCCTTGTGCTCTTCTCTCCCTTGTTTTGACTCCTCTACCTCCCCCGCCCCTTGCAGAATCTCTCTGATTTGTAGTTATCAGGTGATAATTTTTTAAATTATTTTTTTCCCAGATCCCTTATTCAGGTCTCTTTTATTCCTCCTATAAGAGAAGTCATCCAATATTTTTCTTTTTACTGTGCATAATCCCTTCTAGCTCCATCCATGTTGCTGTGAAGAACATGAGTTTCTCTTTTTGATTGCTGAATAGTATTCCATTGTGCGTATATACCACAACTTCTTGATCCAGTCATCTGTTTTTGGGCATTTGGATTGTTTCCAGTAAACATAGGGGTGCAGGTATCCTTTTGAATTAATGTTTTTGTGTCATTTGGGTAGATTTCTAGGAGTGGAATTGCTGAAGAAATACATTTTAAAACTCCTAGTTGTTCTCTTGAAACTCCACTAGGCTAGAGATCAGAGGGAATATTCCCTACCCAATCCCATAGAGAAATAGAATGGTAACTCAAAGCAGGAGTCTCACAAACATTTTAATTTTATTTATTTTATTTATTTAATATTTTATATAATTCTTACATCATTTTTCATCTTTGTACAATGTATGCATTTTCATTTTGCTTATATTCCCCATACAATTGCACCCTCCCCCCTTATTTTGACTCTAGTTCTTCCTCTCCCTGCACCTCTCTAATCCACCCCCCCCCACCTCGGTAGTGTGTCTCTGGTTTATAGTTGCTTGTTGATTTTGATTATTACTTTGCATTGATTGGTCTTTTTCCTGGTCCCTTATTTAGGTTTTCTAAATTCCTGCTATGAGTGAGCCCATCCAGTATTTTTTTTTTCTTTCTGACTTATTTCGCTGAGCATGATCCCTTCTAGCTCCATCCATGTTGCTGCAAACTGCATGTGTTCATCTTTTTGATTGCTGAGTAATATTCCATTGTGTATATGTACCACATCTTCTTGATCCAGTCATCTATTTTTGGGTATGGCTTAGCTATTGTAAATAGTGCTGCTATTAACATAGGTGTGCAGGTGCCCTTTGGAATTACTGTTTCTGTATCATTTGGGTAAATACCTAGGAGTGGAATTGCTGGATCATATGGAAGCTCTATATTTAGTAGGTCAAGAAATCTCCACACAACTCTCCATAGTGGTTGGACCAGTCTAACATTATTTTTAAATATCTTTTTCCCTTCCATTTCTGCTGTCTCTTTGTATTCTCCAAGCCCATGGGAGTCAGAGTCCCAATACCATTTCTTTTGAAAATATGGAATATAGGAAGGAGATCTTATGCTCACTTTGGAACCCGGATAGTAGTTGCCTCAGTTGAAACCAACTTAGGAAGATGCCCATTCTGATATCTTATATCCTTGTTTGTCAGCATGAATACTGATTCTCTGAAGACTAAAAGTGAACTTTTTTGGTAAATTTCTACCATGTTAATCTTCTTTTGACACATAAAATGCTACATTAAAAAAGGAAATATATATTTTCTCAAACAAAGAGAACCAATGAGAAACTAGATGAAGTTCTCATTCCTTGGTAATTAATATTGTGACTAGTCCAAATAAATTTATAAATCAACAAAATTGTTGAACTAAATAAGTAAACAAGAGGAGACTTTAATTTTGTACTATTGTTAATCTGCTATAACTGGTATATCTATACTCTTCAGAAGTAACAGAAAACACCTACTCCTTAATCATCTGTTCCTTATTAATGGACAAAATAGCTCTCTTAATCTGTGATTCATTTCTCAATAACATTCTTTGAGATGAAGTTCTGGAGCTAGCTTTTTGTGCCCTCTGTTAGTAGGACAACCTAGATTCCTGCCCAAATTAATTCTCCCTAACTAAATAGTAAACACTTGAAAAGAATATGAACCATTCACTAACTTATATCCTAAATTGTACTCAGACTTATTTTCTATTTAGTATGTTGCTAAGAAAATGGAATACACACAGAAACCATAACTCACAAATTGTCTTAGTAGTTGCCTAGATACTTATCATCCAGTTGGAGAGCCATGGAGAATTAAGTGAGACAAATTAGTGCTTTCTACATTTAACTTTACATCAACCCAAATCCCCCACCCCCTTTCTGTCTACTTCCCTCAAATATTGACAGATGACCTCTTAGCTTTTGTCCTGGCTCAGTTTTTCCAATGACTAAGAAATATAGTTTTTCTTTTTCCTGCTTGTTCACTTACTTTTTGGGTCTGCCTGACCTTTACATACACATATGTATGTATTTCCCTTTTCTTTTGCTATTCATTGGAACCATAGGGTTATTTTTTCCTTTTCCAAGGGAAAATAGACCTGAGAGTATAAAGATAAACAGATGTGAATCCTCAGAGTAAGAAATAGCAGAAGGATTTTCTATTCCAGTGGAATGGAAAATATGCTATATTTGGCTGTCTTTTTTGTGGGTGTCCCTTTTGTATCTTCTTAAGACAACCAAACCTGGATACTTGTAAGTTTCCCTCAACAAAAAGGGGGGAGAGAAGTTGTATCCTTTAGTGAGGATGAAAGTTGAGGATAATATCTAGTTCTCTGACCAAGATGGCACTCCAGAAACCATCTTAGGAATTTACCTATGAACTTGGGCAGTGGTGGAAATTCTCCACTGTTTTACATACACAAAAATCTACATGCATTTAGTCTTGGGAAAAACAGGGAGGATTTCAGTGATAAAAATGATAACTGGCTATAGATAATAAAAATAATATAGGCTTTTACATACATTGGAGATGTTAGACTTGTTATAAAAAACTGGAGTCAATTTATTGTTTCAAACAGCATGCTATACAGTCATTTTATTACTTTGATTTTATCTGTAACAAATGAGACATTTTGAACACTGTCTTTTCTCAGGGATATGTCTGAGAGACTCAGAGAAAATAAAACATCTTTGACTTACTCAACACTTGCTTATTAAGAGTATGTATGAGGCACTCACCTATGTATGCTGGTGACCATAACTTCTACCTTGTGGTCTCCTCATACTAAAACTAGTTTCTTCTTTATGGAAATGTTTATAAAACTTTGGTTGGCATAGAATCACATAGTGAGCTTGTTAAAAAAAAAAAAAAAAAACTGCCGGCCCTGTTGCCAGGGTTTCTGAACATTTGGGGTGGGGATGAAAAATCTGCAAGTTTTCAAGTGAGACTGATGCTGCTGGTCTGGGAACTACCCTTTGATTATAGGGGAAACCTTGGATTATAGATTATAGATTATCCTGTATTTGTAGGGGGAAATGTAAAAAAAAGCTGTTATTAATGAGATTTAAGCAGTTAGTTATTTCTAGATAATTAAGACTTTAAGCAGATAGTTATTATTACTTCAATGATGTTTAGAATGTATTTTGCAGTCATAACAAAGGAAAAACAGTACAGAATATGACAAAACCCAATAAAGAGTTTTCCTCTTAGTACTATAGTCTAAGAATTTTTTAGACCTTAAAGCAATTCTCTGGAAGAAGTCTAAAGGGCACTGGGCCCTAAGTCCTAAATAATGCATCAGTCCAAATAAGTGCTAAACGATTGCCAAGTTAAAAGCCAGACTGTAATGTGTTTTTCTCTTACAGTTCACCACTGCTTCTAATTATGACCAAAATATTCTTATATAAGTAACGGAACCAAAAGGAGATAATGTCCTATTTTGCAGTTAGCTTTATTTTGATAATATCTGAAGGTAAAATCACTCGCAAGATTTAAACTTCACAACTTTTGTCTCTCCTGGCTGGTTTGATGAGGTTAGAATTTAGTCTTAAAATCACTGCTTGGCAAGAACAATGTGGTTTGTGAGATCAGATTTGGAGTTTTATCCAATTTGGATAGAAGTCTGTATTTACTTTTGGAGCTGGCCTTAGAATTCTCCACTAACTTCTTTCCCTATCACCAATATCTAGCTAGTCCCCAAGTTTTCTCAAATCCTCCTTGCAGGAGCAGCTCCTATTTCCTTCCTTTGTGCTTTTGTGTAGATATTTACTATTTCATGAAATGACTGATTCAGTTCATTTCACTGATTAACATTTTTGTCAATTTGAAATGCCATACTATTGTACCTTTGAGTCTTCTAAGAGAAACATTCCTCTCTACATTGGCTCCTTTGCCTCTGCTGCTATAAATATGCAAATCTCTCTCATTCAAAAACAATTTAACCAATCTCCTCTTGTTAAATATTGAGGTTGGTAACCAATGTTTTATATTTGGCACCCTATTCTGTTCATTATTTTTTTAAATAAATATAAGAATTATGATTGGGGCACATTCATGGATGTGACAAAGCCACCATTTCAATGATCATTTAAATCTTGACATGGAGAAATGTTTGAAAAAAAAATTTTTTTTTGTGGGACCCTTGCTGGTGGTTGGGGATCGAACTGGTGCTGCAGAGGCTGCGGGCAGCCTCACAAGCCAGCACTCAACCGCTGCGCCACCAGGGGAGGCCCTGAAATGTTTTTGAATCAAAAATAACACTTATACCACTCCATAACATACTTCTTAGTTACAAACAGATATATGGAGATAGTTACAAACAGGTAAATATGTCAGTGGTCAACAATGGGTGTTTAAGTTAGAGTAATACTTAATTTTACTTTTTTATTATTTTTAAAAATATATATTTATTCATGCATACAAAGCTGGTATACAGGTCAGATGTGCAGGAGGGTGAGAGGATTCACGAGAGAGAGTGGGGAACAGAACAGGCAGATCTACTGAAATACACTGCTGAGGGGAGTGGTGGGTGAGACAGGAAAAGTCTGCCACACCATGTGGGAATTTCCTCAGCCCGCTGGGATCGAACCTTCTCGGCAGAGGCTTCGGACAGCTTCATAGTGCTGTCAACCGCCTGTGCCACCAGGGAGACCCAATACTTAATTTGAAATGTAGGCATTTTTGTTTGTTTCACATTAATTTTTACTATGCATTGTCTGCACAGTAAAAATTATCAAGTGCATAGAAAAAATAAACAAATGCCTTTATGTGAAAGTTATTGCTACTAGCAAGTTGGAATTTAATTTTTTTTCTGCTTTTACATAGTTTTCTTCCATTTTTTTATGCTAGAAATGGATAGTACTTACATGTAGCATTAAATAGCATTTAATAGTATATGTTTTGATAATATTAAATAGCATTTACATCTACTATTAGAGGACATAAAATTAATATTTATATTTAAAGTTATATTTAGCCTATGTAAGTATATGCCAAACCATGTTTAATTCCAATACCACTTTTCTGTGCAAAAACTTCAGGGTTTGCTTTTTCCTTATCACCAAAGCTCAAACTTCTTTTCTTTGAAAGAAAGTTTTCCATAATCTAAGACCTGTAGGTTACTGCCTTTCATGATCTAATGTTACATCTGAATAATGTTTTTTCAATGGAGTCCCTGTTCTTTCCTGCTTTACTGTTCCCCTAGTTTCCCCTGATCTTTTCCACACTCTTCTTTCCTTAAGGCCTAGGTCAAATCCTATTCTACATAAACACTTTTAATCCAACCTAACTTTGGCATCTGAGTGCATTGTTTTTCATTTTTATGGCCTGTTTACTTCTTTTTAGGTAGTATATTAGTTCCTCAACTTCATTTATTGTACATCTTTCTTGGGGCATGGAGACAAAGTTTAGCCTCTGATAGTTAAACTGGTAAAATATATTCTTGCAATATATGTGATCAATCATTTGTGGAGAGAAAAACAAATTTTGATATGACTCCTCCCTTGGCCACTTAATGGCCTCATGCATTTATACAAAGTCTTTAACGCTCTCTATGCCTTAGTTTCCTTATTTGAAAAATTGAGAGAAGTGGCATTTAGTTCCTGAGAATTCAGTGAGACAAGGATATAAAGAATAGATCATTTGTTAGAGTGCAGATGATATGCTATAATATCAAATGCAGTGGTTTGACTGAAAAGATTGTTTCCCTATCAAGAACCAGACTTGAGATGAATAGCTAATGGCTGAAGAAGAAGCTCTGACAATTTCAGCATGGGGCTTTCTTGGCCCATATAGCTGCTCTAGTTGTCCCAAACAACAAAGAGGAAAAGAGGAAGTGAGAGCAGAGTTGCTTCCTCTCCCATCCCATTAGTCAACATTTAGGCCTGTAACCACATTTAACTGCAAAGGAGTTTGGGTTTTTAAGTCTCATCTGTGTGCTCTGCTGAAACTTAGGGGGAAGGTCCTATTATTAATAGGAGATGGACAGAATGGGACCCAAAAAACACTCTTAACAAAATCAGGATTCTAAGCCTGAAAGATTGTAGCTCAGTCCCAATTGGAATGAATTGGGATAAAGGCCTTGTGAGACCTGCTGGAACTTCCACCTGATCGCTCCAGCACAACCGTTTTATCAAAATGTGTGCCCACTCTACCCTTTCCTTTGAACTATTAAAAGCACTGTTTACAAGGTCTGTTCACTCACAAGGAGTTGTTGCTGCTCCCCCCACACACACTTTATTATCCTCCCTCCACCTGCTTCACTGTCCCCTAGGTTAAATAAAGGAAAATTGCAGCATAAAGGTATCCCAAAATTTCAATTCAGTTGACTCTCAAGAATGTGCAGTTTGATTTTGTATCAAAGTGATGTTACAAGGTATCCGGGTGATAGAAGAAAGCATGATTTAGCTTTTAGCTACTTTTTCAGTTCTACATTGACAATGTATGACTATTACTACATTTCCTCTTGTGACAATATGTTGTTTTCAGTCAGTTGTGAGGATCATGTAGCACACAGTGGTTAAAAAAAAAGAAGCATCTGTGCATTCTGACATCTTTACATTTTTATTTTAAAACAAAAAATTTCATATTGAGTAACACCTACTATTAAACAGAAAGATGCATTAATTAAATGCCTTGTCGTAACTGTTATAAGCTCTGTTAGAAAAATAAACATTTCACAACAAACTACAGTGTCAGGTTTTTAATAAATACATAAAACAAGTTAGTAGTCGATCAGAATTATATGAACAAGTTCATAGTATATTATGTGAAATTATATTCTGCAATCTTACATGTCATTTAAGGCAATTTAATTTTAAGTCTAATTCAAAGCCAGAAATAATAAGAAATGTTTTTAATGAAAAGTTGTTTCTTAGGGCTATTTGATATTCAAATGTTTTAAATTAAAATATTCATTCTGTATTAAATTTCTGTTTTAAAAGACTGCTTGTTCAGTGAAACAAAACAAGTTTATATTACTGATAACTTAAAAACTTCTCTAAAATTTTTTCAGGGGTTAAAAACTTAACAAAGTATCTGGTAATGTAAAGTAGTTTTAAAGTTAAGTCAAATATACACAAAGTGAATTTCTTTCTTAATGTGTGCAAATTTATTTTTATAATTTAGAATTAAAACATTTTATACTTGACATTCTTAACGAAGTTTATGTATCATACCTGTCATTGTGTTGGATTCTTTTCAAAATCATATTTATCTGTGTGACAGGATAAATTAGTAAATGTTGTTTACAGAGTTGATGTATTTTCCATTCTTTATGACTGCAGTGGTTTTTTTTTAATATATATTTTGGGGTTAGATAATTTTTAACTGAAGTAGGTTATATAGGCTAGAAACCTGAATAACAGTTAGCTTACAAAGATAAATTTTATACAGAAAAATATTTCAGGTAGATTAAAGAATAGTGTTATTACTCTCAGGTATTTCATTAACAGCTGCCTGGATAACTGAATAATTATTTCATATAATTCCAATAATTTAGATATGTAGGTTTTAAACAGTCATTATATCTGCTTTAAGGTAAGCTTATCAGAGCCCAGATTTAAAAAAAAAAAAAAAAGGAACAGAATGAATGATAAAGAATAAAAGAATATAGGAGGACTCAAAAGGAAACTTTTCTCCACAACACTGATAGTTTGAATCATATTTTCTCTCCTCATTGACATAAGACATACAAGATACTACAAAATCTAATTATGATGGTCATGTAATATTTTCCAGTTAATTCTGTTGGAAATAGATTATGAAAAGAATAGATAGAATAAAAATTTGTCAACAAAACTGAGAAAAACCTACTCTCTTTTAAACCAAGGGAGGGTTTGCTGAAATTGCAGCCAATAGCATAAAATATAAACAGGAGACTGTAAGAGCTTTTTATAACCAAAAGGTCTGCAGAATCTGAGCACAATATCAGAAAGGCTCTGTGTGAGTTGCGTATGATTCAGCTGTAGACTAAAATTCATTTCACATGTTTTCATAAATGGATCCTTAAATATTTATAAGAAGAGCACTGCCCTTATATTCATGAGCATTTAGTTAAAGATTAATTAATATAATATGGAAGCACAGCTTTAAACATTGCATCTAAGATGCCAACAATTGCAAGTGACATCACAGCTTCAGAGGTGTTAAATTAAAAAGTTGATATCTTAGAATAAATGAAATATCAGTATGTATAATCAGTTACACATAATGAATTTGCCATAGAGGAATTATAAAAGGAAAGGAGTGGTCTGAAAGAACACTACCTCTGTATGAAAATATATCTCAGTATGTATTGTATGAAGTAGAGTTCTTAAGGTTTGTGTTTAAGTAAGAACAGTCATAAATTAAATTCAAGAATAAATAAAACAATACAATATGCACATGATTGAACTTCCAAGTATATCTCACTTGATACTTTCATGAAAATAAGTAGCTCTCAAATCCTTTAAAACTGAAAGTTCAAATAGTTGTGAACATTTTAAGTTCTTCTTTTTTAATGGATCCAACTTTGTTCAGGAGCATAATTTAAATGAGTTTTAAAAACATTGAGAAATTTGGAAATGAACTTCATTATATTATTACATTTCTTTTCTTTTTTCCACAATTAGACTTACTGAGCAAGAAGCTTTGGAGCAACCTCTTAGGAAGAGTTAGTGGATAAAACAGAGAAGTAATGAAAGGAAGGAAAAGCTATTGAGTCTAATCTGTTCTACCAGGGGAATATAATTCTATGGAGAAAAATTTTTATAGTCCCTCATAGTCACATTTCAATGTGTCTCATGATGCCTGCTGTCATGTCTTCATGGAGATTAAATATATATTTTAAAAAATTGGAAATTTATGCTTTAGTAAAGTATTGCATCTAATGTACCCACTAATTTTCATTCTGAAAATTTTGCCTCTAGAGAAATCTATTCTGTTTAACCTTAGTTTTTTTTTTTTTAAATTATGAACAAAAGCTAAATTGAACATTAAGGACTAATTACGAGATTTTAAAATAAAATTTTCTTGTAGAGAATGCCTATGGCTTAATAAATGTTAATAAATTTTAGAAAAGATACCAAATGCTTGTAAATCCATACACACTGCAGTATAAAGATATCCCCAGAGAAATAAAATGTATATAGTTATATTGTAGTGTATCATGGTACATTTCTAAATAATTACATACTTTAGGGCATAGAAATGCTGTCGTACCAAAAGTGTTCAAGTTCTTAATTTTGTTAAGCATTTACTTGTGTTTAGTATCAGTGAATATCAAAAGGCTCCTGTGGTCATGTTAGTTGAAAATATGCTCTATACATAAATTATTTAATCTAAGAATACCCTGTTTTCCCTTACCTTTTAATTAATTCTAAATAGTCAAATATTAGTTTTCTTCTCACAAACCATTATACAGGAAAATATCAATTATTCAAGTAAATATAAGCTCTAAAACCTTTAAGGAAAACATCTTTAAGTAAAAAAAAAAAATAAAGCACAAGACGTCACAATCATCTAGTATTGAACTCCCTAACAGGAAGTCTGTCCCTTCCTATGATAATAATAACAGCCTTGGTCCATTTTAAATTAGTGCAAACTAATGAACATGTAAAAATATATACCCCTGATTTTTAAGGGTTTCATTTTATTATGTTTTTGTGGATAATTAAATCTACATGGAAACTAGTTTTTGAACATCATTATGTTCATTTTTAAATTGTCTGCATTTTAATGAGTGGATATTTTCCCTTTTCCCTTTTAGGGGACTGTCAGGTATCCATTACTTTTCTTTTTCAAAAGGATACTGGGTGTGACAGGCTACAAAATACGATTTTACATTATCCTTGGTGATCTAAACTCAATCAGGTGAGTCACATTACTGAATTATGGCAATGTACCCAGTCGCTCATTTGTGGAAGGGAATACAGTTCAATTTAGTGTCATAACTTCTTCACTGTAGATGATGGGTAATGGAGCTGCTGTGTTTGAAAGACATTTTAAATAAATTTCTTTGTTAAAATAGGCAAAGCTCTGTACAGCACACAGATTTTTGAATCAGATGAATGAGTCTGTAGGGATATGGAAATTGTGAAGAAGTTTCCGATGGGGAAGATAAAAGTTTGTAGCCTCTGTATTAAGTTGTCAGGCTGAGCACTGCACAATGCCTGAGAACACTGTTCACTCTGGATATGGCATGAATGAATTCCCCTGTAGTTGGGCCCTGCTGCAGTCTCTTAGAAGCTGATTAATAGGAAAGGCTGGAAGCCAGTCATGGGCAATTTGTTTGAATTATGTTCTGTTTTACTTCAGAATATTTTCATGTCCATATACTTAAGACTTCAGTAAATCACATTTAAAAATACTCGCCAATTGAATATTTTCAAGATTCAGGAGGTAGCGTGATACTGTACAATTGACACTGGCCTGGCAATAAATTCTTTTCAGATGCTGCCACTTAATCACTTGGGTGGTTTTTGAGAAATCATTTAGAAGTTCTGAGTATTAATCTCCTTAGTAACTAAAGGGATGAATTAGCTAATTACTACAATATTATCTGTCCTCCCCTAATTGTATACTTTTTTGAATTCTGATGAGGGCACTGATGTGATTCAGGAAGAATGTTATGTCTTTAGGCTGCACTGAAGAGCAAAAATAATAGATTTGAATTTGAAAAAGACTAATATTACTGAGTAGATGTCTGAGAAAATAGACTCAAAAGTGTGGCATTTTGCTTGAGGCAGTTTCTATGTATCTTGTGAATTTCAACCTGATGATTAAGCAAATGAAATTGTGAAACAATCCATCCAGTTTACCAGGTAAGAAGATACAAAAAACTCCATATCTGCAAACAAAGAAGCTGTTCAGATTTTGATGTTAATTTACAGTGTCCCTTATTAAACATTAAGCTTTTAACACCAGTATTCTAATAAAGTGACATTGTATTAATTTCATATGGCAGTAGTAACTTAGCACTTATTTAATCCAGTCATCTGTGACATATATAAATTTATCCTGTAAGAAATAAAAACAAAACATATAGACAAAGAGGAGAAAATGTTGGACTTAGTATCCATCTTGTAAAAAGTAGAAATCATAAATACACATGCATAAAACTGTCCTTCAAGAATTAATGATCTGTCTTGAACAGTTAATGTTCACCTCTTGAAAAAATGAAACAGTAACCATTTATTCACTTAGCTGTTCTTATCTACTCACTGCCAATTTTTGATGTACTTGGCAACATTAGTATATATGCCTGATTATTATTATTTTTTCATCTGCATGTTCAGGATTTCATCTGCAGGAATTACTGTACCCTTGTAGTGACAAATGCCAAAATTATCACAGCATTGTCTCTCTCTGGGAAGTGTAGGAATGGCAGGTACCTGTAAAGTGTAATCAGTGCTCTTCAGATGAACTACATTCTATGCTGATCTAAATAAGTTATATATTACAGTAAAGTGCTACAATGACACACTAGTCTCAAACAGTAGTAAGACACATTTTTCTCTGAAAAATTCAGCAGCGATGTGAGTCACATGGTGATGAGGATGTTTGTCAGTTTTCATTGGACATCCAGCAACCAACATTATCTAGAGCAACTTGTCTCCTCCTGTGACTTCTAAAATTATAATTTTAGGAGCAATTATTAAAAATCCAGTTTGCCATAAAGTACTTTAGAAAAATCTTTTCAGAAGTTGCACCTGAAAGTTTCATGAGCATTTAATTTGCTGATATCCATTTTTATTTCTTCAGGCTTCTCCCGTCGGTAAGTTACTGCTCTTGTACAAACACTTTGCAGAATCAGCTTGTCCTTGATGGAGAAGAAATATTATTATTATTAAGTAAGGGACTAAATATTGGAAGTAGACAATAACAAATTGATGATAGCTCTTTTTTTATAAATCACTGACCTTTTTTGAAGTTGATACTCTGTAATCTGCGGAGGACTTAATTTTATTACTATTCCATTGTAGTATCACCTGTCTAATGATAAGGACTTTAAGCAACCCAATCAAGAATGTAATTATGAAGATGATGAAAAATATTCTCAAGTAGCTCGGACTAGAGAAACATTCTGTAGTGAAACAAATAAATAAAAGAATTAAAGAGCTGGAATGCATAAATCAAATGATTCTAACAAGTAAACAATGCTCATCATCTATTTAATGGGACCAGAGATATTTGCAAATCTCTATTTTCGAAACAGGGGCTGCAGTTACTTTTGAGTCAAAAAGAAAACTGTCAATTTTTATTACAAAGTTATTAAAGTATTTCCAACAGAAAACTCTCCTTTGGAGAATAGCCAAAATTAAGATATTCAATAAGATTATTTCTTTGCAGCTTGATTCTTTAATTGTATTAACTGGAATATGTCCAAATCCCATAACTAAAAATAATTTTATCCATGATGGAGAGGACAGTTTTGTGGTACATGTTGTTGATCATTGAGTGGAAAATAGGACTCAAAAATTATTTAACAGCTCTGGGTTTTAGTATATGTTGCTCTTGTTATTCTTGCACCCCAGTAATGGAAAATAAAGTAAACATCCGTGGAAGCTAAAATCGGTACTATTCTAATAGATGGATAAATATTTCCTTGGAAATAGCCATGTAAGTTTTTATTATAATTGCAAAAGCCTTCTCAGGAAATAGGCGTGTGCAATCTGGAACAATATACAAATCTCTTTCCTTGGTTTTTATTAATTTATTTTTTACTTGTGTGTTAACCAAATCTGTCTTAACTTTCCCTCTAAAAAGTCCTCTATGTATTTTTTCAAGAATAAGCAATTACTAGTTGGAAAAGGAAATGCTGTGGTAAGAGGAGGGACATGCTAGGTCTCTTTTAGCCCAAGAATTTTGGCAAACTCTACTTGGAAAATGTGCAGGTTCTGTGTTTGTCAGAGACATAACACTAATTTAGGAGAAACGTGGTTGCACAAGATGCAGGTGTTCCATAGAACTCACCAGTTGCCCCAGACTCACAAAATTACTTCCTGGTCCAAAGAAGTATGTGTTTTCCACCCATTCTCCAAACTTTGGAGGACTTCACCTAAATACCTCATGGTCCCTCTGAGAGGATCTTTCAGGAAGGGAGTTGCTGAGAACAAATCACACAATCACAGGTGACCTGCGCTAATTTCCCAGGAAGAACCAAGAATGCTCTTGAATAAGCCAAGAACACAATGACAAAGGCAAAGGCATTCACCAAGTAAAAAGACTTAATAGAGCCCAGTTTTCTTTTGGCTAATGTTATGGTTCCTTGAGAGAAAGCCTAATGGGATGCCCAAGGGATTACTAACTAGAATAGAAACACTAAACACAAATGCAAATATGCCTGATTTACAGCCCTAACACACAGAGAGAATCCAAGATGCTTTCTTCAAAGGTAGTGTCCTTGCAGTCTTCTACAGTGACCTTCAGGTGACATGCTTGCCTTTCATCATGATAGGCCATTATTTCCCTTGGCTAACTAGGATCTACTCAGCAGCTTAGGCAGATCCTCAAAGGAGGCACGTGGCTTGATCACATTTCCTGGCTTCTCTCTTAATAGGAGCTTAGTCAGAACGACCAAAAGAACCCCCTTTAAGTGTGATTGAGTGGATAGATAATAGAGGTGGCTACCAAATGCCTTTTCCTTCTCCTTGCAAAATAGTTGTGAAGAGGAGGGGAGCCCCCTAGCTACCAATACATTTAAAAAATGTCTCTTATGGGTAAGGATAGACATTTTCAGGGCTCCGATCTACGTGCATTTTAAAATGTAGTTCTTGAGAGTCATACATTTCTCTCTGGCCAAGATCTTTCTTAGTTTAGGTCAAGCAAGGGCTTTTCCTGAGGAGCTTTAAGGGAATACTTTTTGTAACCACACTTAGGTCAGAGTAGATTTGTTTACTTAGCATAATAAATGACATGTTGACAGTAAAGACTTTATTTATTAGAAAAGGCCCTTGGATTTCTGGAGTGATTGCTGCAGCCCCAGCTGGCAGCACATGGGTTCTTTTCAGAGCCAAATTTGTTTTGGGCTGAAATCAGTATGGATGCAAAGGAAAAAGAAAATGAAACCCAGGAGAAAATTTATTCTTCTGTGCAATCTTGCTAAGTGCTAGAATTACTCCTACAGGTTAGGGGAGAAACTAGAAATAACAGTAGAAGTTGGAATGTTTTCAATGAAGACATAATTCCAAGGTTCATTTCTAATTCATGTCGTTAACATTATACCTGAGCAAAATGGGGTGCTGGAATTTGGGGTGCTAATGAACTTTTGTCTGGAAAAAAAAGGCTTTTGAGTGCAGCTTTCATTTGTTTCTCCCATTTATGTAACCCTTTATCTACTTTTCAATATTCACTGGCTCATTTAATCTCACACAACTCTTTGAAGTTGGTAGAGGAAATGGAGACTTAGGGAAATTTTGTAAGAGGACTAATAATATGAACGGGTATGTATTAAGCTTATTTCACCAGTGTAAAATTTCCATATCCTTCCTATTGTGCCACTTTCATAATCATTCACCCTGAATTATATTTATATCAGAATGAAAACAATCAGGAGAAAGTAAAATTTTAAAGTTATGTATTTTGCAAAAGCAACTTACTGCTACTTAGGATTTTTTGGTTTTACCTCGAACATGGAAGTAAGTGTGGGTTTGACATGAGGAAGATCATAACTGGAAGCAAATTTGAATTACAAAGGATAATTATGGTTCACCTCTTGCCTCTAAGAAAGACCCATTCTTGATTCATGAAGGTCTCTATAGGAAATATGTTTGACATATTTCCATAAAGGTATACAACATGGAAATTTAGCTGGATAATTGAAATGGGAGACCTAATAATTCAGCCAAGTAGTGGTAAACACGCTTAGCTGATTTTATAGAGTACCATTTCAAAGAGATTGAAAACACTGAAGTAGCTAGTTATTTCTTTAGGATATTAATTTGTAAACCATTTGGGGGAACATGAGCCTCAGCAAATCCTCTTCAGTGCCTTTCTAATTAAGCTTTTGTTTACCTGATGTTTGGTGCACATATTGCTGTTCCATGAGAGCACATGAGGTTTTGCACTGATCAAGTATAGCTTGAGACAGATTATGAAGATGAAGGCATTGCACACAATTCCTGTAAGGGGAAACAGAAACAAAAGCATTTATTCTTTATAAAGTCTATAGGCTGTAATATTCTGCAAGAATAAAATAAAATAGAGTACTGCACTAGGAAAGCAGTCCTATAAAACTAGAAAAGAAAGGTTACTTACTTGTAACCTTGGGTGAATTTCATACCATAGCAAAATTATTTTCTAATGAATTAAAATGTTTTAATGTATAAAATAAAATAATGAATTTTCTGTACTCAGAAAAAATCTCTAGGGAATGACTAAGATAGTCTCACCACAGACATACAAAAGTATAGGCATTGTATAAGATAACTATTTTGACACAACTAGAAAAATTTACAAATAAATACTTTTCAAAATTTGGTTGAGTTAATTACAAATAATCCCATCATGATGTTTAAGTACTACATTTCCAGGTAAGTTACATAAATTACTATGCAGAATTAAATTTATTTATTTGAAATTACCAATCTGAGGGAGTGAATGTATTAAAATTTGAAATCAAGTAAATTAGACAGTAGAATGTTTTACTGATTTTTATAAAATTGTGGTCTTTGAATTGGTCTCAAATTACTACTGGAAAATTAATTATTGGCATGAAATAATGATACCTTCATTTATCATTTATTTACTCTTATTATTCATCACATTTTTACAGTTCTTCATAGCCACCATTGGTCTTTATCATTGAAATAATTAAAATAAATATCTGCTAACATTTATTCTATGATTACTATGCACCAAGTACAAATGTATGTAGTGTGTTTTTACATGAATGCTCTAATTTACTTCTTTAGCAGAATTATAGCAAGGTGTTGCTGTTATCCTCACTTTCATAATAAAGAAACTAAGGCATAGAGAATTTCAGTAACTTACTCTGGATTGAAAAGCTAATTAATATTACAATGGGAAGCATGCAAATCCTAAATAATCACATGATATACCTAAAATTTACATAATGTTATATCTCAATAAAGCTGGAAAAAGTACCCAATGAACCCTCACAAATACTAAATAGTATTCTTTAAAAAAAAAAAACCTATTTCAAAGAAGCGAAAGTAGTGAATACCTAGATAAATTCTGATGCTCCCACAACTATCTATTGGCCAAAGAGCTAAACATTCCCTCCAATTATATTTTAGAACAATGATAACAGTTTACCTGGAGAGATACAACAACTGCTAATTCTAAGAAATGTAGGGGGAAAAAGACAAATACAGCAATAACTAAGAACTGCTTTGTTTGTTCTGAGTCAGAAAGCACATACCAGTTTTCACTGCAGGCTGTGTGACATGTAGGGCAGTGTTCACAGAAACGGCCAATGCTCCCAGGCTCAGTGCACTCACACCGGCCACATACACACATGCCTCTTCCACTGCACACTTGACCCTTTGCATTGATACAGTGCTGGGCTGATGCTGTTGGACATTGGCACCGATCCCCTTCCCAGCCACTGAAACACTGGCACCTGCCCGCTTCACACTCTCCGTGTCCTGTAACAAAACACTCCAGGGCCTAAGTTATTAGGACCCCTGACTTTGTGAAGTGTTTGCAAACATGGATTCCCCTCCCATTTCCACAGAAACACACTGACAGTCAAGTGAATGGAAACAACATCGTTTTCTATTTGTCTGACATAAACAATAACAGGATTTGGAGTGGCTATTTTCAAAACTGTTCTATGGTAGATAATCTTCCCAGTGCTAATCTATTGTTCTGACAGTTGTGAAGTTAAGCCCTGCTGAGTGACTGCCTGACTACTTGAAGGTCACTGTACATTCAGTTTTAAATTAAAAAACACAAATATAACGAAGTGACAAAGATTGAAGTAATGTTAATTCTCTGACTTGAAATCCAAAAGATGGGTATTTGATTAATAGCTCCCTTAATTTCTTTTCTGAATTTCTTGTTAGTGCTTAGACCTGGATAACTTTGTCTATGAGGCATACCCTACTGGTGTTCTGGGCCTAGCAGTTTTCTTTGTGCGAGTGCCATGTTTAAAAACAAAATCTCTGGGGAAGTAGAACTAATCCTTTCACATCCTCAGGACATTACCTAGCAGGTTTAGGGGCCAGGCCTAAATTATGTGTGAGCAGTTAGTAGATAAGTGAAAAAGACAGCAAGGCAGTGTATGTGTATTGGGATTGGAACATTTATATAGAAAAATATGTTGAGGAACAACACTGATTATTTATATTTAAATGGATTTAATACCAAGGGAAGTATCCAAAACCTAGAAAATTCCAAGAGGTGGCATATTTTAAAGGGTTATATAGCATTCTTTATTTGGCTACATGCCTCCCTCCTACTTCTCTCTCCCTCCCTTTCTCCCTTCTTGTCTTCCTCCTTTTATTGCTGAGCACCTCGCAGGGTAACTGTTAAGTAGAATGTTAAATCAGCTCAATTTACTGAATTAGAACCAATGAGCTCCAGGCCAAACAAATGCTTTCCAGACCCTGGTCCCCATATGCAGGCTGCGTGCCTAATCCTAGCCAGTCAACCTATGCATGTTTTTATTCCCCAAAGAGACTAGTGAAGAAATTGCTTGTCAGCCTACAGTTTTCACTTACATACACAAATAATTCAAAGCATATTCTCAACTGCCTGTGGGTCAATAGTATCATAGTCATATAGAAGGGTTAGTACATTGATTTTTGATATTTCACCATAAACAGAGCTTGGAATTCTCAATGTATTTCAAATGTATTTAAGTCAATCTATTTAACTTCTTTGAGAGGTTAACAAATGTGAGAAATGATCTTAGAATTCTTTCTCTTCCCTGTCCTAAACAGGATTAGTTCTGAAAGATAGCAGACAATGGCTGGTTTGTTATACAGTTATTTATGATCTGTTATACCCATGATACCAGGTACAGCTGAATAAATGTAATATGAAATATTCTATGTATATAATAGAATAAAATGACAATTTGCCATCACACATTTAGGTGATATGGGTCAAATTTTTAGCTTATATAAGAATATTTATATGCATATAGGTTTGTTAATTTCCATATGCTTATGACAATGTAATATTTCAGCTCATCAATAATTCAATTTATATTTGCATACTAAAATGAAAACACTAACACTAAGATAGTTATTTTCTTAATAAGTAGATTTAGTATACCTATTGTCACAGAAAAATTAATTCATTAAAAAACAACATATTAACTTTGAAATGTTTCATAGATTTTCTGGAATCTAACCTCTAGATGGCAGTAAACTGAATTAATCAAAAAGTACACTACTTTTGATACTTTTGTTTTATATCATTTTTAATATTTGGCCTGTGTGTGGCCTATAGAACTCACATGGATTATTTATAAAACCAACATTTTCTTTGACATTTCTATTGCTGGTGGTGTTCCAAAACTAGACTGGAGAGTTTTAAATTGCTACTAACTTATACTATCATCTATAATAATGCATTAATAATTTTTCAGTGAATGAAAAATGTATTTTGATAGTTCACTGTCCTCTGAGAAAGCTAACGGGTTGACAAGTTATGAGGCTGCATCAGATTTTTCTAGAAGAAACCTGTCGGACATCATCAGTACTTTTTCTTTTCTGGTATAAATATTTCTGAGGTCAAGGAAAACTTGAGAATAACAATTAAGTTTTGGTTTTTACTTTTAAACATTCCTCTACAAAGTTATATATATATACACACACACACACACACACACACACACACACACACATATATATGTATTTATAAATCATGTAATATAAATCTTGCCATGTCCTATTTTCACAGGCTTTCAAACTCTGGATATTAAAAATTCAGCTTCAAGTTTGATAGTTTTCAAGATGTGATTTCAAGATATGTTCACATATCCTCATCATTATTAAACTGCATGTATATATTTATACTTACCAGCACACAGATTTCCATGATGATATGGACAAGAAAAGTCATCCTTTTCACAGTATTTTCCATACACTTTTCCAAATTTAGTTTTGTGACATAAACATTTCCCACAAATACAAACTCCTCGACTACTGCAAACAGGTTGATCCTTGTGTGATTTGCAACTCTCATAAAGGAACTGATCTTCATCAAAATGACATTTATTTTCATCACATTGGAAACACTTGGCATCTAGAATAGTTTCATCTACACACTTTCTTTTAGGGTCTCTGCTGTCATCACACCGACAGCTGCAGTTTCTGTGTATATGAATTCTGGTGGTTTCATTGAAACCAATAGGCTTGATTATTGCATAGCTTTTTCCTCCTGTGACATCACATCTTTTCATTGTAACTGTTACGTTGAAAAGAACCTAAATTGGGGAGGGGAGATATTGATTATTTTGTTACCAGTATTATATCTGTTAATGATATTTTGAATCAGTAATATACCATGTTATAGAAATTATTTATAAATAACACATACACTTTCTATATGTGAATTTATTATTAAAAATATATGTGAATTATTATATATGTGAATTAAAATGTCATTTATTTTCTATCCAGTGAACTAACGATGCAATAATTGATAATTGCCTGTATTGAAACATTAAATAGACATGTGTGCAAGCCTCTTTGAAATGTCTACTCCACTTCCCAGTGATTAATTTATGTTCTCAACTGATTTCTTAGCAAACTTGAAAGAGGAGACCATTTTCTGGATTCAATCTTCAAAATGCGGGATGACTGAATATTTGGCACTAAAAATAGATCAAGTGAACCAAAGGGTTTCTGATCTACTGATTTTAAACCCTGAGATTGGATGTTCAAATGAACAATTTTATTTTTATTCCAATTTTCTAGGGGCCCAAGTAAAGTTTCAAATTTTAGCTCTTATATATGATGTTAACAGAGGAAACTGTGAGGCTTTCTCTGTCACAAAAGGGGAGATTTAGGGTTCTCACTCTCATATCTTCAGACTTTATTACAAAACCATACATTTGTCTCAGTGGAGATTTATAGCAGAACTAAGGCTCTGGACTGGCAGGTCTTGAATTTCCTCTTGAAATGACAGTTTCTTTCTCCTGCCTGGATTTTTGGTTCAGATGGTTATAGACAGAAATGCATGTGCATTTTTCATCTATACAGAGGTACTACAATTTATATATATATATATATATATATATATATATATATTAGATTTATATATATATATAAATCCTAAGCAAAAATGTCTTGTACAAATATACACACATTCATAATTATATGGAAGGTATAAATTTAGGCTTACATATAATATATATTATAAATGAATCAGTCTCATGATACTAAAATCAGTGCAAAGGGTGTACTTGAAATGTTTTTTGTCCTTAATGTTAAGGCCTAACAGATGTGTAGCATAATATGGTCACTGCCAGTATTAATAGGAAAACAAAACTTGGAGTTTGTATAGTTAAAATGTCTTATGACTATTCTTGAGAGTCAAACTATTTTTATTTTATTTTATTTTTTATTGCTTTATATATTTTATTTTTTATATTATTTTTAAAATTTTTTTACATCACTGTTCATTTTTAAACAATATTTGTTTTCCCCCAACCCCTCAGGTGTAGTCCCCATAGAGTTTCCTTTACCAATGCATCCGTGCACCATCACCTCAGTCCCCTGTGCTCCTCCCTCCCTCCCTCTGATCCCTCTCCTTCCTCCTCCCCTGCAGTAGAGAGTCAAACTGTTTATACTACTTGCTTGAAAGTGAGGGGAAGAAAGGGATGTAGAACAAAATAAAAAAACCAAAAATTGTAATAAGTAAACCATTTTCAAAAATTGATTTTTAAATTAAAGAACCTCCTCTAAAGGGGTAACCCTTTGTCAGAAAGTAATTTAGTAATCCTTTGTTAGTACAAAGTTTTCTCCATATTTGCTGGAAATAAAATATGCATTTTGTAAACAGGTATATAATGTCTTTTAAATAAATCCAAGGAACAATTTTGGGGGAGCCCAAATAATTAGAAACTAGCAAGGTTAATTTCAAATATATAGCTTGTTAGAGCAACTATACTGCCTGCATAATGTAAACTTCCCAAGGGGGGGAAATACATTTTAACTAAAGAGAAAGGAAGATTTTGTTGTTTTCACTCTTAGAATGTAAAGACCTATTATCTCTTTCAATAACTCCTTTTTTCTCTGCAGACTGACATTAAAATATCATAGAACTTTACACTTGATCTTAGCCAAAAGGCCAAGAAGCGATAAAATATCATAGAACTTTAGAGATGAAAGGAAGAGGGATTAGAAACCTGCTAGTCCAAGCCATTCATTTAAAAATGATGAGGCAACTGCTGCCGCCTCAAGAGGTAAATGACTCACTGAAAATCACTTCATCCAACAAGAATTCCCTTTAAAAACATGCTTCTACCTATTCACTCCTTGTGCAGACCCTGGGAGAATCCCTGTTTCCTGATGCTGTTATAATCTGGGCCTAACATTTTACGTCTCATCTCTTTTAAATTAAATAACATCTTTTTATTGTTCTTAACAAATTTCCCTTCCTCCTCCTAGATCATTATGAAAGCATTGGGACAATAATAAAGTGAAAGATTTTGGAATCCTTAGAATTTATCAACTGTGCCATGACCCCCATTCTCTTCTGTGGCTTGTTTACTCAATTTCACATTTTCTCTGAGAATTTTCAGATTTAAAACCAAAAAGACACTCCCTATTTGAGGAAATGCTATTCTTAAAGTGTACTGGCTATGACACCTAAATTTAAAGTTATTACTGTTAAGTGAGCATTTAATGTAATGCATATTTGTTTACATTACTTGAAAGTTTGCAGTCAATTGAGTTAAAACAAGTAGGAACTTTGAGAAGAAACAATGAAAATTACTATGAAATGCAAGTAAGAAAATTACTTTGAAGTGCAAGTACTTTGGCATCAGTTGCAAATAAAGTTTTTCAAAATGGTTTCAGTTTTCTCTGAGAAAACATGCCAAATAACTTAGATATCCAAATGGGAAAAATGCATGTCCACATACCTCGTCATCGCTTGTCACATTTCGACATCCATCTGTGCCTGGTTTTCTGGCCCCATCTGGACAGATTGCAGTAATGTTAAAATAGACACCTTTTACCTCGTTTTCCACCTGAACTTTCACTTCTGAAATGAGTTTCTGCAGAGACATCGTTTTTTAAATTACATGCTATGACATTTTCAAATGTAAGCAACTGAACAGAGTCAAGTTTATTAAATGATTCTAGGGTTAATTTTTAATGAACTCAATCTGTCTCCATAAAAGAATGAATAAAAAAGTTTTTACACAACGACCCAATTATATTTGAAAAACATAAGAAATAATGGATGACACTATCTGCATTTACATTATTTTATTTTTTCATAAATTTCCAAAATAGTGCATTTTGATCACATCAAAGAAATTTATATAACTCATTCTGTGTTGTAAAAATTATCATTTAAATAATATAATATATATATATATATATTTTTTTTTTTTTTTTTTTGCGGGACCCTCACCGGCGACCCGGGAATGAACCGGCATTGCAGAGGCTGCGGGCAGCCTCGCAGCCCAGCGCTCAACCGCTGTGCCACGAGGGGAGACCCAATAATACTTACATTTTAAGATAAAATTTAAATAAAACATTATGGACACATATCATTATAGATGGTAAATCTTGGCAGCTTAAAATCTAGAACATGCTTCTGTCATTTGCAGTGTTTAAGAAACATTTCAATTTTAAACACTTTGAACTATTATGTATGCTAAAATATCTTATTGGTACAGAACTGAAAGGTAAATTTTGGTGAGCTGATTTCTATTCTGCGGGCGTAAAAATTACCTCCAGATTATGGTCCTGTCATTCCCTTCAAATGCCTTAGGATTTTTGCCCTGCCGTGCTTGTGTCAATCAAATTTATTTCAATCCTTAGGACCAAAATAGGGCACCTACTGCGAAGGCAATCGTTCACTCATTTATTCATCCATTTATAGAGTCATTCAGAAAACATCTAAGTATTGCCTAGCATGTATCAAGCACACACTAATTTTGCCATCACAACCTCTGAGTCCAAAAGATCTAGCTATCTTATAAATATGTACTGTAGATCTGTGTGTATTTTGTTCCGTAAAACTGAGAGTCCACCACATGCAAAAAATCCTTAGCTTATACTTGTAAATAAAAGCAAAGGGAAAACATGACCTATGTGCTTAAAGAAAGAGTGAGTACCAGAGTATGAAGAAAAAAAAAAAATTCCAAGGGCTTCTAATTCTTTACCTGAGTAATTTTTCTTCTTATAATCTATAAAGACATGTGTGCTGACTTATCAATAATTGATCATGGAATTCTGGTAGTAAATATTCAGAAGATACTCAAATTACTGAATTATATTTGGATTTGGTAAGACAAGGCAAATCATATTTTTATCTCCTAGAGAGCACATATACTATAACCACATAACTGAATACTTTTGGCAAACCAGTAGAAAGTTCTAATGTTAAATGGTATTGATATGATGATAGTTTCATAGATTGGAAGGAAATTCGTAATGTAATGAGCGTTCTCAGTTTGCCCCTCTGAAATTCTGCTTCTCTTAAAACCTTAAGTTAGTTACACTGGTATTTTTAAAGCAGGGTGTGAAGACAGTTCCCTAAAGTTTTACTCATTTTGGGGATTGAGAAAATAATTTCCAGATATAATATTTAAGAATATAATTGGACTTTAAGTGAAGTTAATGTAGCATATACACATGAGTTTTAATGATGTATAACTTAAAGTTATATAATGTTATAAAGCAATGTTACTTCAATAAACAAAATGAAATTTCAAAAGAATTTTGAAAATAGAGACATATATAAAATAACAGAATTCTAAACTGAGGAGATGAAGTTAGCCAACATAATCAGAACCCCAGTGACCTAAGACTTCACATACTTATCCTAGGCAAATGAAGAACATGAAACCACATACTGCCACTTCTCTTTCCATTGATGTAGTTCAACACACAGGTCCCTTTGTCAATTTATATTCCTTGTTTGGAGTAATAAGTGCGTTCATACTATACATATTAGGGTGACTTCCTAATACTGTAAGTTCATTCCATATTTTGATTATTCACTAATGAGAATTGATTGTACATACATTTGACTTTTCTTTGTAACAGTGAGAAAGAATATAATTAAATATGTTCTTCCTTATTTCATCCATTGTCCTTTTCAGATAGAGAACAATTCCTTGGGGGAAAAAATCTTGCAAGACTTACTTTGCATGGAGAAAATGAAAAGAGAAGCCTGAGATTTTTCAGTATTTGGGGTACTATTATTCAACTCCACTGTGTCAGAAGAGGAATGAGAGAATTTTGGGAAGTGAAACTTTATCAACAGCCCATAAATTCAAGGTACAACAGAGCATATCTTTGGACACCATAGTTAAAAAAAAATAAAGGAAAAATAGGTGATATATCACAGGAGGAAGCACCTGGGGCATGAAGTTAAGGAAAGCTTGGTTTCTTCCTTGGTCTTATCTGCTTGTTAGCTATTGAACCTTTGGTTTATTTGCTTAGCCTCTCTGAGCTTCTACAATACACTGGGGGTACTGACATCGGTCTTACATGTCAGCTATTAATGAGATCATGTATGAAAAGTGTTTTTGAATGGTATTAAAGTAACAGTCACTGTTATTACAACAGAGATTATTCTATGCAGGAATGACCTATGTTGAGAGAGCAGATGTTTCTTTAAATCTTTGTATTTAGCATTCATTCTTCCCAGACTGGCGACAGCATACACTTGTCAACTTGGTAAATAGTATCTTTTATGGTGTATCTTGCTAGTTTGGTAATCAAGCTAATTTGGTAATTTTGCTAAGGTAATTTACTCAGTGAGTTATTTATCTAGGATGTCCACAGTGTCCTTTTGATGATTTCTATATCCCAGATAGTTCATTTTCCCTGACAGGTTGCTGTTTTAAATAACAGTGTGGATTTCTTACTTTATCTTACCACAAAGGATATTATGAACTTCTTGGTAACAAAGTAAATGCTATATCTGTAATTTGGTGACTCACTGAACATTTCTTTGGGAGGAAATTTAGATAGTGTCTAGCCCAACCTGAGTTTACTCTCGATGAGACCAAAGAGGTCCAGAAAGCTGAGTGACTTTTCCAGGGTGTCATGACTTGTCATTGTTGGATCCAGAGCTAACATCCAGGTTTCTAATTCCTAAACTAATGTTCATTTCCAGTTCTTTCAAGATGATATGACACTGGTTTGTACTTTGTCATAGAAGTTGGCATTAAAAGTATATTTGAAAAGTTGTGTATAATATACATACCTGATAGGCTTCTACTACTAAATTATTGAGGTTTGCAGCCTTTGACTCTATTTCACCAGCAATAGTGCCAGGCAATAGCGGCAGAAGGTCCTAGAAAACACACCAATGTTTATATAGTGACAATGGTATACAGTGTTTAGCAATCAGCAAATATTAAAAATTCTTGTAGTTATCAGTGGAAAGTGAGCCACTACATGAAAAAAATATATAAGGCACAAAATTTATATTAACTACCTAGTAGAGAAGTCAAAACATACACACCTGAAATAGTAGTATATTTATGTGTAGACGCATGAGTGTGTGTGCAAGGCACAAATTACATGCTGATCTAAAACCCATTCTAAGTATAGACTGGTATTTTCTTTACGTATCTGCCACTGGAATATATTCCCAAGAAATTTTAAATATGAAAAGGGTTCTTAGGCCAAATAAATTTGAAAAGTTCTGCATACACTTTCTTCTATTGAGAGACTAGAAAGGTACACTTGTAGGTTAAAGATTCAAAGAAATCTGGCAATTTGGAAATAATTTACTGTTATTTGTGTAGCATTTACCAACATTAATTACAAAGCTCTTTTCTTATGTAACAGATTTAAATATCATTCAGAACTACTGTTCCATGCAATGACCTTTACAATGTGCAGACCCAGAGTAGAGAATAAAGTCATGTTCACAGGAGGAAGCTTCACAGAGCAGGTATTCTTGATGGATGGAACTTAATAATAATGGAGAAGACTCTAGGTATTCTTAGTGAGAAAATAAGAATTAGCAAAGGCTTACAGGTTTACCTGAGTTGTAGATGAAGTAAGAACAGAGAAGAAACCACTCTGACTGAAGTAAGGTTGCATATGTATAAGGAATCAGATAATGAAAAGTTTTGAAATCCGTTTATTTATTTACTCATTTTACTATTCACAAGTATCACCATGTTTCTGCTGTTTCCAGCCATTACTTAGACACTAGCAACTTGATGTCTCAAGTAATAGTGAAAATATCCCTTACAAAATTTTAATATTAATTTATCTAACCTTTACTAAGTACAATTTTGTCCCACTTTGGGGATGCCAAGTTGCTAGTTCAAAGTTTCCATTCATAAGGATCTCAGAGGCATGACAATTTCTAAAAACAATGCATACAAGAAGAAATAGAAATATACACAGACTCTAATGAGAGGGATAGCCAGCAAGCATTTCAAGGCTGGACAGAATTGTCAGGGATTTCCTGGAGAAGTGAACTCGATCTCAAAGGATGATTAAGTGTTAGCCAAGTATTGAGGGAGAACAACTTCCAGGCCTGAGGAGTAAAAAGTAAGAACAAAGGCACAACAGAAAGGAAAAGGCTAGTAAATGTGTATGCACAGGTGGATCAGAAGCATGGCTGTAGGAACAAGTGCAAGGCAGAGAATAGTGGGGGGTGAGAGAGCAGATGCCTGGTGGTCTCATATGCCCCATAAAAGATTTGATCTTCTAAATCAGAGGAAAACACTGGAATGTTTTACTTTAGGGAGTACTGTGGTTATACATGTGATTTAAATAGATTGTCTTAGCAGCCAGGTGGAGGATGGATTTGGGGAATGGGTTAGAAGGTGCTGACAACCTAGGTGAAGGTGATTGATAAAACTCTCTTGAACAGCCAAAGTAGGTGATGCAAGTGTTGGGCCCAGACCAGAGCCTGTCAGCCTTTCAGCACTTGTTGGTTCTGACTTTGCACACAATTCAATTAATAATAAACCTGGTTTGATGGTTTATCAGTCAGTAAAAAACTTTTAAAAGGAGACAAAAAGTGCTCAAATCCTGTGATAACATCAGGGAATAATAATTAACAGAGAACAAGGAGGCAAAATCAATAAAATGATTCACAGTAATTGAAATTCAACTATTGAACTTAGGGGGAAATGCACAGGACTAACAGGTTGTTAGGAAATATTGAACAAGTATATAATCACCTTAAATTTATTTCTAACTTGTTTCTTCTTTAACTTAATTTTTTATACTTAACTATACTTAATTATACTTTCTTCATTGTGATGAGTTTTTAAGTATGAGTTGATGTTAATAAACTCACTGCCTATCAAAGCTAAGTACCC
This sequence comes from Talpa europaea, assembly GCF_964194135.1. Classification (NCBI taxonomy): domain Eukaryota; kingdom Metazoa; phylum Chordata; class Mammalia; order Eulipotyphla; family Talpidae; genus Talpa; species Talpa europaea. The sequence continues at coordinate 94,995,322 of NC_140069.1, read as the reverse complement.
AATAAGTGGCAGCTATTACTCTTGCTAATAAAGTGGTTTGGGCCAGCATCCTACCTATATTGATTTTAATGATTGTTACATTAAAAAGTGGTTCCATGCTAAGTAAATTTGGGAAAATAAGGAATTAAATAAAGTTGTTTAAAGATTTCTAAGGGAAGAGTAATATGATTAAAATAGCACTTTCAGATAATAAATACAATGGTAAGGCATACCACCTGGAGGAGGGAACATCGACTTTGAGGAAAAAGCAAAGACATTCAGATACTTGTTTTTAGGAACCAGAAAGTAGAGATAAAGACAACGAAGATGAAGAAAATCCAATGAATAAACATGCACATAGAAAATTGTATTTGAGCATCATAGAAGTGAAATGAGAGGTTACAGGAAGAAAGAATATAGAAGACTATGAAAAGAAAGCTATAGCAGGGTCACCAAAGATCATTCCTATATTGGGAGGTTAAGGGATAGGAGGGTTCACTGGAGCATCCAGAGAGACAGAGCTCCCAAGTGTATATTCTATTAGTGGATCTCATCTGACCCTAAGGACCCTGCATAAAACCAAGATTACTTTTTTTTTTTTAAAAAAAGGTTTATTTATTTATGCATATAAGAATGGGGTACTGGCCAGAGGTGGTGGTGGTGGGGTGAGAGGATTCACTAGAGACAGAGAGGGGAATACAACAGGCAGATTGACTGAAAAATACTGCTGAGGGGAGCAGCAGGCAAGTCAGGAGAGGTCTGCTGTGCCATGTGGGTATCTCCCTGGCCGGGGATTGAACTCGTGCTGCAGTGGCTGTGGATAGTTTCATAGATTGCATCTTAACCCCTTGTGCCACTAGGGAGGCCCCGCAAGATTACTCTTATGTAGGAAGGCTTTTCACTGGTCAGTCACTTCTATGACTCCTGTTCTTCCTGCATCCACTTGGTCCCAACCAAATCTGTATGTACTGGAGCTATTGAAAATTAAGGTAATGTTCCTCATCCTTGATTAGTTGTAAGGGTATGCCTGTGGACTAGAGAATTAACGGGATCTGGACTTGAAAAGCATGAAGTTGAAGTGTGAACTACTTTTATGAGAAAGGTCTTCTCCATTATTGTCACAGTACCACACAAAATATCATTGCCCACACTTGGTTCTAGGTGTCACAAACATAGATAGAATTTATATTTAATTTGAAGACACTATTTAGTATACATTAGTTAGTACAATATTAAATTTAGGTTATAGTAAGTTCAATATCTTCAGAATCCTTAGTGTGGTTCTAAGAAGTAGTATTCTAATTTCAACCAAGTCAACACTAAATTTTATGGTTTTGAAATTAACATACCTTGTACCAATGAAATTGTTTTCCTTGAACAGCAAAAATGACATTAATGTTGTTGTCTATTAATTTTTCTGAAAGTTGACCCAGTGAAGGATGTTCCTGTAGTGAATAATGAAATAAGAAGAAAAATTCAGTAACTTAATCCCACACATATCCAAACATCTAATATGAAGAAAACCATATGACTTACATAAAAATATACTTTGTTGAGAAAGATTATGGTTTCACTGGAAGCATTTAAATTCTTCAAAAAAATAAAATTAGCACCAACATATTAAGCATATTTTATAAACAAAATCTCCACAAAGACATGTAACTCAGAAATACAAAGAGGGCTAAATTCGAAATAGTACGATGAGTGTTCAGTGTCTCTTTATATTAACATTGGACTCAAAGGATAACTGAAAGATAATTTAATATTCAGAAACAGACAAATTGATGACAATTACATTGTGAGGCATATTCAATGGTATGTTGGAATGCAAATATATGCATTTATATACACATATGTAATATACACATACATACATATTTATATATTTCATATGATATAATATAAACTGTATAAAACCAGAAAACCCTGTACTTAAATCCTAGGTAGCTACTTTATGATAAAAATGCTATCTCAGGTCCATCCTCTATAACATGTGAATGTTACCTGCTAGCCATGACTACGGACAGGATTAAAAATAGAACAATAGTAGGTGAACCATCTAGTACAGTTTCTTGAATGTAGCAGGGACTCAAAACTAAGAGCAACTATTGTGAGTTTTATTTCCAAGTATTTATAAGGTGTAGGTTATAGATCTCTGAATTTTGGCTTTTTTTTTTAAATTGAGGTAATATGATTTAAATTATTGGGCAATTATGTGAACTTAATAAGAGTTAAATTTATTAGCTTTATTTACAGCCTAAGTTCTGTGACCCACATATTAAAGTTATTACACATAGAATTAAGATGTGGCCTTGTGCTTAAAAATGCTCTCATTAGAGTATCCCTGGTGGCACAAGGGGTTAAGCACTGCACTATGAAGCAGTCCACAGCCTCTGCAGCACAAGTTTGATCCCCGGCTGGCCAGGGAGCTACCCACATGGTGAGGCAGACCCCTCCTGTCTCAAGCGCTGCTCCCCTTAGCAGTGTATTTCAGTCAGTCTGCCTCTTCTGTTTCCCACTCTGTCTCTGGTGAATCCTCTCATCCTCTGCATCTGGCCTGTGCCCCAGCTCTTGTATGCATAAACAAATAAATAAATCTTAAAAAAAATACTCTCATTAACATGAGTAACAGCTGTGGTCTGAATATTTGTATTCCATCCCTCTCCCACCAGGTTCATATATAAATCCTAATCCCTGAGGTGATGCTATTAGGAGATTGGGTCTTTGGGAAATTATTTATGTCAGCCCCCATGAATATGATTAGTTCTCTCTTAAAGGGTGCTAGTTGGAGAAAGTTCCCTGGCTCCTTCTACCATTTAAGGTTACAGCTAAAACTTGTCATCTATGAACTGGAAAGTAAGCTTTCATCAGAAACCAAATCTGCCAGTGTCTTCATTTGGACTTTCCAGCCATAACTGTGAGGAATAAATTTCAGTATTGATAAGCCACCCAGTTTATGGTGCTTTATCATAGCAGCCTGAATGGACTAAGATAATAATTGTAACAGTATTCTTTTATTTCTATATAATCTATAATTGCTGAGATAAGAACGGATCACATTTTTTGAACAGCATTTAAATATGATATGAAACTAATTAATGAAGAGGTTTAAAAAGTATTACCATATGAATTTCCATAAATAAGAATTCTGCCCAGAACAATACTTAAGAATATAATTTTAAAGTAACGGAAAAACAATCCCTAAAAATAATTTTTGCCAGATAAGTTCTTATTCCCTTTTCCTAGTAATATGTATATTCTTAAAATAGACTTGCGATGTTTGTATAATGCTAGTAAATTAAAGAGAACAAGTAAAAGAATGGTAAATTTAGCAGTATTGAGAGAGTTTTTTTAGGGCAACAACTATTTTTCAGATATTTTTGCTTTGACAAAAAGTAATCAGTTTGCCAAATATTCCCCCTTCTTAATTTCTAAAACCATTCATATTTTAAGGAAAATTTAATCCATATGTTTTTAACCAGCTTATACTTAACTTACATTAAATCAATATTTAAAGAACAATCCAAAATGTAAGCAGCATTTGGAGCTTCTTAATCCATTTCCCCCTTTCAAAAACAGGAAATCACAATGGCCAAGAGTACACAAATTTTTAATCTAGAAAATTCTGGTTTGGTCAGAAGCTCATTAGGAAGGTCAGTTGGATTTTTAAGCTTAAAAGAACACATTTTTTTGAACTTTAGAAAGAAATGTGTTTTAAAATAAAATTCCAAGTACCTCGAGGTTATTTGTTAAAATTACAAATGTTTAACAGATGTTTAAATAAACCACTGTTGACAAGAGAGCTGTGGATTAATGGACATTGTTGAAGCTCCTTTCCCTTTCCTCCAGGAATCATATTATCTTTTCAGAATTTTATCTTTTATGTCTTGTATTTCACTAGCAGGAACACTCCCTCTCAGCCAGCTGTCCAGTTCTGGTGACATCACCTTCTCAAATCAAACTCCCCCTCTGTCTAACCTGTTACATATTGTTTCTCTAAACTCTGAAAATAATTAATAGAGATATCAGGCATTTCAGGGGCAGAAGGGAGAAGGGAAAGCAATGTGCCAAGACAGCGGTTAAGTAATTAAGGGCAAAAGGATTCCTTTCGCATTTTTCTTCCTCACCAACACCTTCACTGTGACTTATGGGAAGTAACTTCATGTCAGAAGGGAAGAGGAGGTAAGAAAGACTCACTGGGAGCAATTTGTGATAACTGTGTGGAGATATATGGGAGAATTTTAATAATGTCCATATGTAGTGGACAAGAAGAGATGTGCTTAACATTCTCTTCATAAAAATGAGATTCATACATAAAAATTTTATAAGTTAATACAGACTTTGTAATATGACTATCAAAATAAGCTACAACCCCCCTATCCAACATCTTGGTTTAAATAAAGTACTCAATTATCTGGATTATTTTTTGCAATTCACTTTTTATAGTACAGAGACAAGTAACATCAAAGCAACCTGAAAACAGATGTATTTAGAGATGAAGTTGCTAAGTTATGTATTGTCAGTTATATCTATCCTAATAGCCTATTTTTATCTAAATGCAGACTATGGGCTGGGTATTCTGCCTTGTGGGATGAGGGACTGTCCTGTTCCTCCGAGGAGGAACATCCCTGACTTCTATCTATTAGATGTCAGTGTCACCCTCTCTCCAAGTTGTAACAACTAAATGTCCCTGGACTTGGAAATGTTGTGTTGGGGGCAAAATTTCTCCAGTTGAGAACCATAACCCAAAGCAGACTTCCTTGGGGCGTCAACTCCTAATTCACGATTATTGGGTATATAACACGGAGCAGTTATCTTAATCTCTCTACAATTTCAGTTTCCACATCTATAAAACCTGTATGAATACTAGTATTTACCTGTCAGAGTTTTAGTGTTGATTATACAGGGTAGTATGTGTAAAGACTTTCACTTGCCATTCGGTAGAAATGAAGCCCAGATTAACAGTGAGTAGAGCTCACGTCCTGATGTCATATTGCTCAGCATTTACCATAGGCACTACCACATAAGGCTGTGTTTCCTTAGATAAATACCTGATCCTTTTAGTGTCTCCATTTCTCATTTGTAAAATGGAGGGATTAGAAATAGCTGTACCTCACTGGGATGCTTGATGGTGTTACATAAATGTAAAGGAACAGATACCACAGGACTGCTTAATAAGAAACAGTCTTCAATAAAATACTGCTTAGTAAAAGACATTTAGAGACCATTGCTAACACTTAGATATTGAACTCTGAGATATATTTTATTTGTGTTGCTTCATTATTTAACTTCCATACCTGGTCTCTGAAGTATTTGAGTTTGTGGTCCCTGCCAAACAGTATCAACTGTAATCTGATATCCTAGTTATGGAAAGTTATAGACAAATAATTTTGAGAGTTTTTAATGACAGTGGTAATAAAAAGCTTTCTGCTTCAATGTGACTTGACCAAAACATAATTTAATTGTGATATCCTATTTCAGAAATACTTTTACCAAATTTTGTTTTTATTGCACCACATTTGCAGAGCTCTATTGTTTTTCATTTTCAGAGTCATTATAAAAGCAGTACTAGGCTACTTTGAGGCTGACCCAGGTGATTCTGTGTGGCTTTTTGCTTTCAATTTGAAAGAGAAAAGAAATTAAATAGTTTTCAGAGCTCATTTTCTGGCTATTTTTCTACAATCATGGGGAGCATTTGAACTAAGTCTGTTCTAAAATTAATATTGAAGTCATTGTTCTTAAGGCATTTACAATTTAAAGCATAATTCAGAGAGCAATGTGCTGAAAGCAGGCATTTTTGTTAGTTTTTTTAAAGATTTATTTATTTATTTATTTATACAAGAACTGGGGTACAGGCCAGATGTGTGGGAGGGTGAGAGGATTCACCAGAGACAGAGTGGGGAACAGAACAGACTGAATGAAATACACTGCTGAGGGGAGCGGCTGGCGAGACAGGAGAGGTCTGCTACACCATGTGGGACCCTCCAGCTGGCTGGGATGGAACTGGCGCTGCAGAGGCTGCAGACAGGTTCACAGCACTGTGCTCAAACGCCTGCGCCACTAGGGGAGGCCCCATTTTGTTAGTTTTAAAATAGGTAATAATTAAAAAAAAAATGCACATGGACTTAGGACTTCCTGGGTACATTCTTCCTGGGTGGCATTTTTCTTTGCTTTCCTGAGTGTGCATGTTAGTACTAGCACTCAAACATGATCTTGTCTCTTTAATTAATTATAAAAGTTATATTTTTATGCATGTTAAGCCGACAGAAAAGTGAGTATCTGAATCAGTAAGATTATTATGCTTTAGCTTGTTTATATTAGAATTACTGTTATTACTCTCATAATTACAAATCACTAATTTCCATGAGCGTAAATAAATACTAACTTCTATTCCTCCATTTAAATGATGGTTTTAATTTAGAAGGCCTCTACATTTGACTTTAAATAGAAAGACATATTTAACGGTATGCAGGAAAACTAACTCACAAAATGAATTAAAGATTTGGACATATGAACCAAAAACTGTAATGGATTTGAAAGAAAATAAAGGCCCAAACTACAGGACATCTACTACAAAGATGTATTTGGGAATATAATCCCAACAGCAAGGGAACAAAAGCAAAAATAAATACATGGGACTACATCAAACTTAAAAGTTTGTGCCTCAAAAGAAACCATCACAAAAACAAAAAGACAGCCTACAGAATGGGAAAAAATATTTCCATACCATACATCTGACAAGGGGTTAATTTCCAATCCAACAACAAAGAAACAAATGACCCAATTAAAAAATGGGCAAAGGATCTCAGAAGACATTCAAATGGCCTATGGATATATGAAAAAATGTTCAGCATAACTTATTATAAGAGAAATGCAAATTAAAACCACACTGAGATCTCACATCATCCCTGTGAGAATGAACCATATAAAAAAGAATCAAATTAACAAAATGTTGGCAAGGTTGCAGTGAAAAAGGAACTCTTAGCCACTGTTGATGGGACTGCAAGCTGATACAGCCCCTGTGGTATGGAGAGTTCTCAAGAAAATAAAAACGGAAATTCCGTCTAAATCAGCATTACCACTAGTAAGTATTTATCCAAATAATATGAAAATCTAATACGGAAATATCTATATACATACATAGCAGCACTCTTTACAATTGGCAAATCATGGAACCAATCCAAGTGCCCCTCAACAAGTGAACAGATAGAGAAATTATGGAGCATATATTAAATGGAATATTATACAGCTATGAAGAAAGTTGAAATAGTGGCATCTGGGATAAAATGATATAGATATAGGATTTGCTATTGTGCAAAATTAGAAACACTATATAAACTTGGGTCTAGGAAGTACATCTTTTTCAATTGCTTAACATTTAGAATAATTATTTTGCAAAAATGTTGGAATTCAATATTCTTTTTTTATTATTTTTTAATTAATTTATTTATTTATACAAGCACTGGGTACTGTCAGAAACGTGGGAGGGTGAGAGAATTCACCAGAGCCAGAGCGAGGGGCATAACAGGCAGACTGACGAAGTACACTGCTAAGGGGAGCAGCGAGTGCGGCAGTAGAGGTCTGCACGCCATGTGGGACCCTCGCCAGCGGCCGGGGATTGAACCAGCACTGCAGAGGCTGCAGGCAGCTTCGCAGTCCAGCGCTCAATCGCTGCGCCACTGGGGAGGCCCCGGAATTCAATATTCTTAAGAATACAAAAAAATAACTCCTACTATAGCTCCATTTCAATGTCATCAAAAGCACTTGCATTCCCTGGTTTCCTGAAAGGCGGTAACTACTGAGACAGTACAAAGATTGTGGCATAGCGAACAAGCTAGATACTTAAGAGTCAAGTTCCCTGGGCAAGATATTTACCCTCTCTCTCCACTTTATCCATAGTGGATGGGTTTGATGATGATTAATGAGCTAAGTGAAAAAGTGTGGCTGATCCCCTATTTCAAGGTCAGTGATAATAAATAGAGTCTGCACAATGAAGGATCAGGTTGAAGCACATTGATGGACTTTATTATTAGGTTGCTTAGGTGTGGATCTTGAACTGATATTTATAGTAACTCTTGACCTTATATAAATTAATCTGATGTCTGTAAGCTTCAGCTTCCTCATCTGTAACATGAGGTGTGGTAAAGAATGAAGTAACATAAGCTGTAATACTCAGTACAGTGCCTAGTGCAGAATTAGTACTCAGTGAATTAGCATTTATATTTGTTTGTGTCTAAGACAAAGAAGAGAGAATCAGAGAGACATTTAACACACTTTCTGAAGTGGAGGACTATTCCTTTTAGTTACAGAGCAGCAAAAATAATTAACAGGTCTCTTAATGAGTAAAATTGTATCTTTAAATGGGATCCTGCTTTATATCAACATTAATTATAAATGATTTTCTCTGAATTTGAAAATGCCAGAAATAGCCCTCTCAGGAAAAACAAAACAAAAAACAAAACCACTGAAAAATGTAATAACTTTAGGAATGATTGTTAACTCAGGTAGCAAAGTTATGGACTGAATTTGTAAAGCTAACTTCTCTGACTCCTTTTCTTCATGTATAGTTCTAGAAAAAGTGAATATAATCTGTTATTGATATATATATGGAAAAAAAGAATGTTTTGTAAAGAGAATGCTTTTGAGTAAGTCAAAAACATGTTAAACAAAGTTTCATAGGAAGTCAGTGGCAGAACATTGGGTTTTTTGTTTTTTGTTTTTTTTTGCCCATGAGAAAGCAAACTCTAGTAATGGCTACTCTGTCTTCTTCAATTCAGCTTCAGTCCTTTAAGATGGTGAACAGTTTGTCTATCCGAATAAGACAGTAGGTAGGAGGAAAGGAGCCATAAAGACGGCCCTAGCTGAATTCTGAGGAGTGATAAAAGTGACAAAGTAACATGATAGAAGTGACAAAGCACTGATAATATGGTGAAACATCACACACACATACACACACACATGTATGTACATGCACAATTGAGTAGAGAAACAACAAACCTAAGTTATCATACACAATTAGGAGTATAGTAGGATCTTTCCTATTTGCATCTCTTTGGTCCAGGACTGAGAATCAGCAATATTTGAAAATCCCATTAATAAGTGTTCATTGAATGACCTGTGTGCTTCTAAATACTTGCTCCTTTAGCCTCCTTTCATTTTTATTGGACACTGTGGTGTTATTTTTGGTATTCACCAAGGGTGGGGTGAATCATTGTGAGGCAGGCTTTGAGCAAAGCTGACAGTTACGCTGTAGTAACTGGGTGGGGAGACAAGGTGAAATTCCAGACCCTCAGTATATTAATAAGCTGTCTTCTATACCATTAACAATTTTTATACTAACTTCTACCATTTAAAAAATAATGTAATGTTTTAAGCTATTATTACTGTATATTATAAAATATTACTGTACATTACACTTCAAGTTTTTCATTACAATTCTTAGAGATAAAGCATTAGAAAATGTAATTTATTCAATATTATAACACCATTTCCAACAGCTATATAAAATATACAGCACTGTATAAACTATTTTAAATTATAATGTTTTATAGTTTATTAAGCCAAATTAGCTGCTTTATTTTTTCTATACGAAAGACCAGAGTCTTTCTGGTATAGTTATAAAATATAAAAAAGCCAAGAACTGCTTTGTTCTGTTTCTTCTAATTTTTCATTGAGACATGGACAAAGTGGTTAAAAATTCATATTTTAATGTAAGATTGAACTGAATTGAGCCTCATCTTTGCCACTTAACTTTCTGTCTGTTCTTAGTCAACTTACTTAGCATTTTCTATTCCCATTTTTTCTCTTTGGTTCTTTTATTTATAAGAGGATATAAATGATAAAACTCTAATATCCAAATTTCACAGGTCTGAGTTTGCTTGTACACATAACAATGTGAACTCCAGAATAATAACTACCATTTTGTGAGTATTTATTAACTGAAACCACTATAGCAACCACTGTATAGAATGTAAAATGCATCTTTACAATTCTGTAGGGCTGTCATAATTATCCCTTTTTTCCAGAGTTTTGGACCAAGAAGCTCAGATATCATTCATTACTGATACTGACTGCTGTAGATTAAGCTAAAAAGCAAAGTGTTTGCTTAATTGTCTAAATTACACCTTTAGAAATTCCTCTATATTGACCAAATAAGAGAAGATGAGAGTCATTTTAAAATGAGTATTAAAATATACTCAGAGTCAAGTTTAGGGTAGCCTTACATATAGGGGGTTTCGGAGCAGTATATCTTGTAAATACAATTCATGAGCAAGGATCAACAGAAATCCTTCAACTTTTGTTTAAGGGAAGTGTCCCTAGAAATGAGGGGGGAGCAAAAAATTCTTAGAAAAGAATTCCTTAAAACACAAACCTGGGATAAATGAGATAAAAGCATTCTTTTAAAATTCTCCTGACAGTGTCCAAATCCTTGATGCCATAAAACCCAAATATTGTGTAAAATTCCACCAGAATTATATTTTCTTTCTGTAAGGTTATATGGAATGGCATATGTCTAAAGTCATGAATTTCATTGCCTTAAGAAATCCTTTCTAGATGAATAGCAGCACTGTCCCAACCACAAGTTTGGAGTAATAACTTCAGTGACTTGGCAAAACTTAAAAGAATAATGCAATGCAGTTTGAGAATAACTGATTATTTTCTCTTAAAAAAAAAAAACAAAAACTACTTGTCTCACAACAAAATAGTTTATCTTTTGTCCTTTTCTACTCCCTAGCAAATAAATTAGAGCTCTACCTTTGATAAAGAGAGGTTAAATGAAAGGAAGAACAGATAAGAAATGACTAAGTTTAAGTGGATGGGTCTACCAAAGCAAAATGTGGCCAGGTAGAACACAATTAGGAAGGGAAAGATGCTATTGGCATTATTCCAAAGCCTAAATTTTTAAATTCAAACTCTAGTTACCTTCTATAATCTTTACGTTTTGAGACTACTTTTAAGAGACTAAACCAACTGAATTGAACATGTTTTATGCAATAATAAGTTGCTTCTCAAGACTTTAAATAAATCTGGTAGGGTAATTCAGATTAACTAAACTATTTAAATTTTACTCATGGGACCCACACAAATTTCACTGTAATTTATATGCTTCTAATATTGCAGTTCCCAAATTGCATGTGGTGCCTTTTAGCACCACAGTCTATTCATGAGGAAGTTCAATTTTTAAATATTTCAATTTTTTTTAAAGTTTTATTTATTTATGCATGCAAGAATGGGGGTACAGGCCAGAGGTGTAGGGGGTGAGAGGATTTACCAGAGACAGAGTGGGGACCAGAACAAATGGACCTACTAAAATACACTGCTAAGGGGAGCAGTGGGCGAGACAGGAGAGGTCTGGTGCACCATGTGGGTCACCAACATGGCTTGGGATAGAACTCCTGCTGCAGTGGCTGCAGATTGCTTCATGTTGCTGAGATTAACCCCTTGTGCCACTAGGGAGGCCCCTGTTTTTAATTTTCAAGGGAAAAACAGCCATCCGTGGCATCTGTCAGGAACCCATGAATTCCCGGATAGAGGCAGTCCACAGTTTAAGATTACTTTTAGTTCTTTTACTTTAAATGACATCATACCTTTTTTCAAAGATCAGCCACTTGAAAATCAGTTTGGAATAGGAAATGAGGGAGGTGATACCCAATTTGATTTCAAGGCTTGGGAAGTTCCCATTAGTAAGTTATTTACTAAGAATCATACTAATTGTGTGTGTGTGTGTGTGTGTACGTGCAAACACACTTTTTTTTTTAACTGGCTAATAGTTTTTTGGACCTAACTACTTACTAAACAAAACTGTCAAGGTTTTTTTTTTTTTTTTGGTGTGTGTGTGTATGTTTTTTTTTTTTTTGTCTTATGGCACCAGGGACTGAGACACTAGAGTGGAAAGATCTGAAAAAGTTTGGAAGTTTCTGCTATAATATTTGTATGACTGTAAAAATAGGTCTCAATATCATAAATAAATGATGCTTTGTGTAGTTGATAGTCTACATGTAGAAATAGCTAATATGTGGTTTTAGGAGATGTACTTAAACATGATTCATAGCTTAAGTTAATCCTCAGGAAAGAATCTGTATTCACTGATTTAAAAAGAGAAGTTCTACATAGAGACAAGCATCAGAGGGAAGGAGTGATGTGCAGCATACTGAAAGCAGGACTTGTTTTACTTCTTTTTTAACCCACTCTAGTTTTTATTTATATTCAGCCTAAATCTGTGAAGATTCCTCAGGTTCAGTACATTTTTGTCACTAATATATAAGACATGTTTATTTGTATATAGCAACAGCGTGTTTTTTTTTTCCTTTTTAGGTTTTTCACAGTTGCATAAAATAAACTTTTATCATAAGTAAAGCAGTGCTTTGTAGCACATCAGAGAATCAACAATTAAAAATTTGTTGTCAAAGTACTTTAGCCTTATATTTTTGGATCAGCATTTGTAGACTGCACTATTCCATAAGTTTTTTTCATGGCTTAACCTGGCTCTCTATAAAGTTAAATTAAGTAACTTCTTGATACAACAGTAGATGAACTGCTACTTTAAACTCATACCTGAACCAAGAGAAACCTTACTATTTCAAGGCGATTGTCTACGTTACCATGCTTGTTGATCTGACATAGACGTTGTTTTTCAGATGACAGTTTCCATCATTGGGTACCACTATGCCTGCCAATTTGCTATCAAGAGCAAGATGAGATGTCTGATCTGTCATCACCAGCAGCAGTCTTTTAGCTTCTTTTCGCCATCCAATGTGACTCTGAAAATAAATATATAGTTAGACCTTGTACAATCACATAGATCTGGGGTGTGGTCTTTTCTCAAGTAAAAACATTTACTTGAATCAAAAATTAAGGCAGCCTGGAATGATGTGCATAAATACAATACTATTATATAAACAGTACTAAATTTCATTTATGTATCTTCTGTTTTACTACAGCCATTTGACCATACTACTCATGGCTAGAGATTTCTAACGGAAAGACAAGCCAGTTTCACAAAGTGCACAGTACCCACTGCAACATAAGACAATTGTTGGTTCTTCTTTGGAGAGTGGTGAGTGAAAATAACATGGTGGAGGATTGTGGGTGTTTTGCTAGTGGATGTGGTGATATACATCGGAAGAGGTGTGAACCTATACCCCTAAATCATATACAGTATTGTAAAACAATGCTACTTCAATTAAAAATAATATAATTAAAAAAAAAAAGTAGCCCCTTTGGGAAGAACTTTCCAAGTGCGTAAGTTATCCTTTCTCTTTTATTTATTTATAACCTCTTCTAATTTAGCCCCTTTGTCCTAATGCACCTCAAAATGAATGAGAGTGATGAATGAGAGATAGAAGAAAAGTATTCTTTTATGCCATTATTACTCCATAAATCAAAGAGAAAATAAAAATTCTTAACTCTTGGGAAATTTGCATCTGAACAAGCACAGAATAATGTGAAATTTCTTACCTCACAGACAGCTGCCTGAAGCATAGCATCAAAACCTCCTTCAGGTGTATCTATATTTCCAGAAATCTTCTGTCTGTGAACAGCTTTTTCAAATTCAGTTATGTTCTCCGTCAAAGAGAGCACATGGATGTATCCATGGGGAGGCATACAATCTAAATTGTAGTCACTATATGGAGAGAAAAATGCAAATCTATTTTGCTTTCTATCCTATTTCCTTTAAAACTCTAAAGTACTTGTCATGGTAAAGTAGTGTGTTTGACGTGTGAAGAGAATATTTTTTTTTTTTTGGCCAAGGAAATTTTATTAGAGGAAAAGCTATACTTTACACTGTTGAATATTATTTTGGAAATGGAATATGGTGGTTTGGTATTCAAAAAGTAAGAAAGACTAAACATGTTGGATACTAATGTTTGATACTCTATTATGCTATTGTATGCTGAGAATGTCTAAGAGGAGGTAAGAATTTGAAGTGATTTCCAATTACAGTTGACCATGGGAAAGCTAAACACTTTTTGGGAGATGTTTTTGGGAACTTGGTTGAAATATAATGGCCAGAAATGTTTAATGTACTGATCTGGTGTGGAATTATTGATGAACAATCAAAATTCATTAAAATTGTTTTGAAAATTCTATGATATCCCAGAACGTGAGAGTCATTCTTTAGGTGCATGAAACGTCAGGAGTTATGTGCATCCTCTTCCATTACAAAATAGTTGAGTTGTTTTGGTCAATTAGTGTGTGTACTGCAAAATAATCTAGGCAATTTATGGAAGTAGAAAAGAAGATGTTAAAATAAAATATTTTATAAAGGAGAAACTGAACACATTAATTTCTTCCTGAAGATTCAACAAGTTAATTTAATATTGTATGAGTAATTTGTAAGGTCAGTTCTCCTTTCATACTGAGGCAAGTGCTATTTAGAACCAGATTTCCAAAATGGCATGGAAAAGGGCTCTTCTTGGCAAGTGGTTTCTCATCTTTTGACCTTATAGCAGAACTTTTTTTGAAGTCACCTCATAAGCAACATTATTGTAAAAAAATTCACAATACATCAATCGAAAGATAGATGCAGTACTTGTATTATAAGTACTGTAAGATTTGACAATCTTAATTGCAGAAATTTATAACAATCAGAAAGGAGAAATATAAAAATTTCCAAAAAAGTATTTATATATTACAGCCAGATTATTGGAGATTTATCATAAATTACTAATATTATTTGTGGTTTTGTGATAAGAACTAAGGGAACTGTGTTTGATGAAATACAAGATTAAAAGGTCTAAGCTACAGATAATCTCAGAAGTTTTCAGATACCTCCTCTCCAAACATTTTTATTTTTCATTTACTAAGACAACAATTTAAAAATTTAGTAAGTCATATATAAAAACAGTGATTTTTTTTAATTAAAAAAATTTCATTTGGAGTTGTGAAATCCACATCAAACACTAGATACCTGCATTGATTATGAATCCTTTCTGGGTGGATGCTAATATATGGTGAGACTGTTTTATCAACATATGAGCCAAATCCAAGACGGAAGTCATGGGAGAAAAATGCCATTTTTCTAGATAAATCATTTCCAACAGAATTTAATTTTTCAATATTATTGTGCATTGATGCTGAGACATCAACCAGATAATAAAGATCCACAGGATATTTCTTCAGAGGATGAATTTTTAGCATGAAATTAGTTTCAGCTCCTAGTTCAAAGAGAGACAAACATGTCGTATTTGTTTTAAACATTGCAGGATAAGCTGTCAATAAATCATTCACATTTTAGATATAGAACAGTTATCACAAATTTGTGCATAATGAATGAAGTCAGGAATATTCTGGAATGATTATAATGTAATTAAAAAACCTTAGCAATTTGTTAGTCCTCAACTTCTACAATGTAATTCCCACAATTCTCTGAGGCAGACAGAGATAATAACAAATGGACCAGCTCACTGTAAATAGGGGATATATTTATCACCAAATTGTGGGGTCAGTCTCCCTAAAAGAATCCTGTAGACTTTTCTCAGTAGGCCCGGAGTAGGCCATTTGTCACCTTGATATGACATTTAGAGCTTAATCATAGTTCTCCGAGCTTCAGAAAGCTGCTTAAAGAATGAATATTGTTTTGGGTTGAAAGCATTGATGATGCTGAAGGTTAGGAGCAGCTCCGGCTTTTGCCAAAATTCTTAAACTAAATTCTGTCCCAAGTTTCTGTCCTTTTCCTAACTGAAAAAATAATCACTGTTCTCCCTTTTATGACCCAGAAGACTGTAGCTTGGGGGGGGTCTCACTCATTTCTAGGTTTACCAGTTAACATGTTCTGTGAATCTCATCTTTGCTCCCGGAGTAAGGATAAGGTTATCTCCTCCTTTTCTGTCATGTGAAGTTTCCCCTTTTGTGTTAGTGATGCCGTAGGTCCTAAAATGCAGGCTAAATATTCTTGGTCTACTCCATTATCCTTTAGAATTTACAACCATGTAGTTTCTCCATATAAATGTCATTAAACTCATAGTTTTTCTTTGCTAACCCATTTAATGCTGTTTTAATTACTCATCCAACCTGAGAAGCTTTCAGAAGAGTATGGGATGATTTATTTGCACCCCAACAGCATTAAACATTTATTTTTCTTAGAATCTAGAAAAGCACGACACAAAAAAGTAAGCAGCATTCTGTCTCAAGGGAATAGGTGATAAGTGGCTAACTGTGGCTTTCTAATTTGAAGAAAAGCTGAAGTTATCTTGTTAGCTTATCTGTTGTATGTAGGTGTAAGTTTATTCTTTTGTGTTAAGGCACATTTACTTATGAGATGTGAAAAAATTGGTCCTTAGTAGTATATGAAGCTATTTAAAATAATTAGTACCTCATAATGAATTAGTTGATAAGATTCTACCTAACACTTATCATGAGAAGGAATGAGACAGTAATGTAAGAAATGGTCCCCAGCTGTGCCAGACTGAGGACCTAGGCTGGGTACGGGACAGCATTTGTCCAGAGCACAGTGGGTGCTCAAGCAATACCTGTTCAAGACGGGTCACAGAAGCAAAGGAACTGATGAGAAGAGAAGGTCATCAATAGGAGATATGTGGGAGCCTCCTCAGGACAACTGGGATATGGTTTTATATACTTCTCTGTCCATTATGATTTGATAAGGACGTGTGTCCCTGTATAAGAGGATCATCACCCTATAGAGTTGGTATCTCATAGTTAATTTTCTTAAGTATGTGATGAAAAGTGGTGCGGCAGACCTCTCCTGTCGCGCCCGCTGTTCCCCTCAGCAGTGCTTTAGGTTCGCCTGCCTGTTCTGTTCCCCACTCTGTCTCTGGTGAATCCTCTCACCCTCCTGCGCCTCTGGCCTGTACCCCAGCTATTGTGTAAATAAAAAATAAATCTTAAAAAAAAAGTATGTGATGAAAAGTTATCAATTCAAATACAGGAAATTTATGAATTTTACTTTTATAAACAATAAAGCAAATGCTTTGTAAGTCATTAATTATTTGTGGAGAATATTTGGAGTGAATTTTTGTCAAATCATATTTTCTATCTTAATATACTTAAAATTAGCAATATTTTCTTTTGAATTATTTCACAAATCAGATTTTTTTTTAGCCAGAGCACTGAATGTCTTCGAAATAGTAAAATTTCCTAGTAAATAAAAATAATGGGAGTAGGAAGCTATATACTCTTTCCTAATTTACTTTTATATGCAGGAAATATAATATATTTATAGCCCTTTGCTGTAATACTGCTAGTTATTTTTTTAGTGTAGTCTGGCACCATCAATTCTTTTACACCTTCCCTTCAGGAAGTGGGCTACCTCCAGAGAATATGTATTCCTCTGCTTTTTGACTATATGTTGGAAAAAAACCTGTTCTTGTGGAAGTGTCCTGTAATTTGGGTGAGGAAGTTGAGTCCAGAGTGCTAACCATTACACCATGGGGCCTACAATTTGGGTACATAAGTTCAATTCAAGAGAATATTAGCATCTAGTAGATAGGTCCAGATTGTTGAGAAATAGAAATAGAGCATAATTGGGGAGTGTGGTTCATGTGGAAAAGCTTATGTGAGTCAGTATATCAAAATCTTTTGGTACAGATATATAGTTTTGAAATTTTTTTCTTATTTTACCTACTGACTTGGGCAGTTGGCTAAGGGCATTAGGCAGTGTCCATGTGGTATTTTTGTTTTAATTGATCATTGTATTTTTTTTATTGTGTTATTTATTTATTTATTTGTTTGTTTGTTTTTTGTTTATACAAGCACTGGGTACAGTCAGAAGCGCGGGAGGGTGAGAGAATTCACCAGAGCCAGAGCGGGGAGCAGAGCAGGCAGAAGGACCAAAGTACACTGCTGAGGGGAGCAGCGGGCAGCAGGAGAGGTCTGCGAGCCATGTGGGACCCTCCTCCGGTGGCCAGGGAGCAGCCGGGGATCGAACCGGCGCCGCAGAGGCTCCGGGCAGCTTCGCAACCCAGCGCTCAACCACTGTGCCACCAGGGAGGCCCAGATAATTGTATTTTTATGGTGAATGTCCAAATATAAATGAATGTCTTCATAGTCATTGCAAAATATATCAGATATTCACCTGGTTTTCCTGGACTTAGCAAAAAAGAGGGCAGTAAGAAACTTTGTCAAATGCTCAGGGCTGGAGATATAGGCTGCTGTAGCTTGGGTTACATAAATGCTGGTATTAACACATGCATCTGGTTCTGTTGAAGACTTCATAATGCCTGAGGTCTCAGTAAGAACAGCAGTGACTACATTGAAACTGCATTGCCTCTGTGGATCTAGCTTTAGGTAGTCAGTTTAAGGTTGGCTGAACCCAAGCCCCACTCTGCTTGATAAAGAACAAGGTGCCAAGTGTGAAATTACCATGTTTTGATCCAAGTTTGAGACACTCCACACAATATACTCTCAAGTTGGCTTTGAGTTGAGTTGTTATATATGAGGGAGAAATCTTCTTTTAGAACCCGAATTACCTTTTCATGGATATGCTGTCTCTAGATAAATCCCCACTCAGTTCATAATGGGATGCAACCAGCCCAGGGCTCAAAGATGTTAATGAAGAGGTTTTGAATATATTGGATGAGGAGAAACACATCTAAAATAAGACTTAACATCTGTGACCATCACCATTGTGATGCAGGCAGCAGTGAAGTGCTATTCTGAGAGATAAGTGGGGGTGTGTAGATACTTTTAGTGACTAAGAGCTGCTAAATGAGATAAAGATAATAAATGTAAGGTATTTACCATAGTATTTGGTCCGTGTGTGCACATGTGCACACACGTGTGCATGTGTGCGCACGCACACACACGCAGGTAATCATTATTATTACTATTACTATTACTAAATTGTAAGCAATATTAGGGTGAAAACTTACTCATCTCTGAAGCCTCTGGGTTTGGTACATGCACGCCCACTCAAGTTTTTTTAACTTAACTGTATTTGAAGCACATTTTGATACGGCATTTCAAAAGGCCCACATATTCATCACAGTAAGAAGCTAATACCTATGGCTTCTTTTCCATAGTGCAGGGAGAGATTACTTTCCATCTTTAAGAGGAAAAGAATATTATATGGTCCTTAATATTTATGCCACAACTTACATTATCACTAGAAAAGTTTCAGCCTCACACTTTGAGATCCCAAAGGCTCAAATCCTTATTCCTTCAATTAACTTTAAAAAGAAGAAGAGAGTTAGTGACATAGAATAAAAAAAGAGGCGTTGGAAGAAAATTGAGACCTACCTAGGGCAATTGCCAGTACAATTTGAATAGCTCAAACAAGTAAAAGTTGTTAGGATGAGTTTATATAACTTAGCTAATGGTGCAAACATCTTTGAAAGTAGTACTTGCTGCACCAAATATGACTGAACATTAGGAACAGGTAACTAAAAACATTCTGTGTAAGATTAAGCTGAAAAATAACAGTAAAATGTTGAAACCTGTAGGAGAAGGTAAGGTAGCCAGTTTCTATCCATTATAGTTGAGCTGGGAAAAGAGAAGGCCCCTGGTTTGAGATTGGTTTGAAATAAGACCCAGAATATTTCTAATTTCTTTGAGATATAAAAAGAGGTCTATGTGTCAGGGATGGATGGGCGAGAAAATGTACTATTTCTCATTTTTTATGTTTTGTGAAAAAAATTCTGAATTTAGGAAGAATACCTGACAAATAGTACATTTTAAATAATATTAAATAAATAAAAATATTCATTACAGTATTAAAATGCTTCCAGTTTAATACTTTTTTTGAATTGGTGAATTAGAGAAAGATTACACTAATCCTGATATAAGTTTTTTATTTCTGAAGCAAAATTTGTGAATTTCCTTCTGTCATCTATCTTCTTAAAGATTTCATTTTAGTGTTTTAGATATTGTAAACTAAGTTCAGTAGTCTGTTTCTGTTAATATTTTTCCATAAGAGGTTAAAATAAGAAAATAAGTGTCAGAAGTAAGAAAGAAATGTTTTATGTCTTATTTTAAATATTTGATTATACATTATATGTACATTTATAGTTTTAATAACACTCTTTAAAAATTTACTTAATATATGCCTTAATAGAGATAGTCATGAAATATTAAAAATATTAATGCATGCTATGTTGAAAGTTATAAATTTTTATCACATAAAAATAAAGTGATAATTATAAAAAAAGTAAAATCAATATTAGGACATAAGTGCATTTTACACTAAAGTATGTATTATATCAAACCCTTAACTTTCATATGTGTGTTGGTGGAACAGACTTCTGTATATGAAAAGTGATATTTCTGCATATCTGGAATTAGTAAAACAGAGCTTTATGTATTCTCTAAAGCTGGCATGTCTTTTTTTAAATAAATTTTATTTTTATATTCCCTATATAATTGCAACCCCCTTATTTTGACCCCAATCCCTCCCCTCTCTGCCCCCCAACCCCCATAGAGTGTCTCTGGTTCATAGTATTTTGTTGATTTTGATTTTCACTTTCTTATAGTTATTCATTTTCCTGGTCCCTTATTTAAGTTTTCTAGATTCCTGCTATGAGTGAGACCATCCGGTACTTTTCTTTTTCTTTCTGGCTTATTTCGCTGAGCATGATCCCTTCCTGCGCCATCCATGTTGCTGCAAATTGCATGTGTTTATGTTTTTTGAATGCTGAATAATGTTCCATGGTGTATATGTACCACATCTTCTTGATCCAGTCATCTATTTTTGGGCATTTGGGTTGTTTCCTTAGCTTAGCTATTGTAAACAGTGCTGCTATAAACATAGGGTGCAGGTGTTCTTTGGAATTGATGTTTCTGTGTCCTTTGGGTAAATACCTAGGGGTGGAATTGCTGGATCATATGGAAGCTCTATGTTTAGTAGGTCCAGAAATCTGCACACAGCTCTCCATAGTGTTTGGACCAGTTTGCACTCCCACCAACAGTGCAGGAGAGTTCCTTTTTCTCCACATCCTTGCCAACATTTGTTGTTGCTAGTTTTTTTAATATGTGCCATTCTCACTGGTGTAAGATGGTATCTCATGGTAGTTTTGATTTGCATTTCCCTGATTACAAGTGATGTTGAACATTTTTTCATATGCCTGTTGGCCATATGCATTTCCTCTTCAGAGAAGTTTCTTTTTAGCTCTTCTGCCCATTTTCTGACTGGATTATTTTCTTTGTGTTGAGTCTCATCAGCTCTTTGCAGATTTTTGTGATCAGTCCTTTATCGTTAGTGTTGTGTGCAAAAATGTTCTCCCAGTCGGTGGGGTTTCTCTTTGTTTTTGTTATTGTCTCTTTTGCTGTGCAGAAGCTCTTTAATTTGATGTAGTTCCAGCTGTTTATCTTTGCCTTCACTATCACTGCTTTGGGTGAAGTGTCTGTAAAGATGTCTTTGATGTGCATATCACGTAGTGTTTCACCTGTATTTCCTTCTATGTATTTTATGGTTTCAGGTCTTATGTCTAGTTCTTTAATCCATTTTGAGTTGGTTTTTGTGTATGGTGTGAGGTAGTGGTCAAGCTTCATTCTTTTGCACGTAGCGACCCAGTTTTCCCAGCACCATTTATTGAACAAACTTTCTTTGCTCCAATGCATATTCTTTGCTCCTTTGTCAAAGATTAGTTGACCATAAATCTGTGGGTTTATTTCTGGATTTTCTATTCAATTCCATTGGTCTGTGTGTCTGTTCTTGTTCCAATACCATGCAGTTTTGATGATTATGGCTTTGTAGTAGAGTTTGAAGTCTGGGAGTGTGATGCCTCCATTCCTTTCTTTTTTTCAGGAGAGCTTTGGCTATTTGGGGTTTTTGGTGATTCCATATGAATTTCATCAATAATTGTTCTATTTCTTTGAAGAATGACTGAAATTTTGATTGGAATAGCATTGAATCTGTATATTGCTTTTGGTAAGATGGCCATTTTAATAATGTTTATTCTTCCAATCCATGAGCAGGGGATGTCTTTCCATTTCTTTGTGTCTTCTTCTATTTCTTTTTTTTTTTTTTCTTATTTATTTATTTATTTGTTTGTTTGTTTGTTTGGTTTATACATGCACTGGGTACAGTCAGAAGCATGGGAGGGTGAGAGAATTCACCAGAGCCAGAGCAGGGAGCAGAGCAGGCAGAAGGACCGAAGTACACTGCTGAGGGGAGCAGCGGGCGGCAGGAGAGGTCTGCGCGCCATGCGGGACCCTCCTCTGGTGGCCGGGGAGCAGCCGGGGATCGAACCGGCACCGCAGTGGCCGCGGGCAGCTTCGCAACCCAGCGCTCAACCGCTGCGCCACCGGGGAGGCCCTTCTTCTATTTCTTTTAACAGTGTTTTATAGTTTTCTTTGTATAGGTCCTTTACCTCTTTTGTTAGATTTATTCCCAAGTATTTGATTTTTTTTTGTTTCGATAATAAAAGGGATGGTTTTTTGATTTCTTCTTCTTCAGATTTATTGTTTGTTTATAGGAAGGCTACTGATAAAGCTGGCATGTCTTTGATGCCCAAGTACATTTTTTAGATAAACTTAATAAATCTAATTTAATCACCATTTGCTATTTATGAAGATTATAACATATAGTTCTTTCATACTATGTTGGAAAGATGACTTACACTTCATACAATTATACTAATTCTCAGCCAGAAATTCAAATAGTGGGAAACTGAATAAAATCAAGCCCCATAAAAAGACACTAAGCATGTCTCTTTTCTCTTA